>NC_047670.1:45171792-45491792 GCF_011762505.2 Arvicanthis niloticus
CAACATCATGTGGCTTTCAAAATACATGTTTTGGATCACAAGAACTTTGAAATCCCAGAGAGCAACCACTACACTACAGTATCTGCCTATAACATGATGGCTCCACTGATAAACTCGTGAATTTTACTCTTCAGAAGAAAGCCATACCTGTGTTAAAGTCTCTATGAGGGTCACTGACAGTAAAATTTGAGATTGTGTAACTCAAAGCTATAGAGTCATTGACAAAGTAGATTTAACCTTAACAGGCATTGATTGCCTACACTTGTCTTCCCTAATGTCCTTGTGATTATCAGGTGAAGTATTTTCACATGTCTTTACAGACCACTAGCTTCCAGCAGCAGAAAAACTAAAAATGTCATCAGACAGCATCTGAAATTTACAGCAGAAATTCCCACAATTCCTTGTAACCTCTCTACCTGATATTTCCACCACTGTATTTGAAAACGCATCTTGATCATTCTTTTGTTATGTGATTGCAAAAAGCTCGTGACATGTTTTCACATTAGAATATGTTATTTGGAGCAATCCAAATCTTTCTTTGGAAACCATTCATATGAGGTCACTCATATTTAGCTTAAGGGAAAAAAAAACTAATTACCCATGAGGAGAAAGGGCTAGGTTCTGTGTTTAAACCGACTTAGAAAGTGTGGGACGTGAACAAAGAGAAATCCCAAGTTGTGTCTGGATGTGTTTGCTGGAGTTTTGAGATAACATTAGAAGTGGCATATACATTCTTTGCATTTCTATCTCCCTTCCTGCAGTGAGATCCCTTGAAGTAAGACTGTAATTTATCTCTATATCCCAGCATTTAGCTCTTACCTATGATAGAAACAATTTTGTTATTTAATAAAATGATGTATGGTATCTGTATACATGTATTCACACACACACACACACACACACACACACACACACACACACGTACACACACGTAGTGTTTATATTCTCCTATTTTCAGTGAACATTTTACATATTAATCATGAAGGGTGGTTCTTTCTGTAATAAATAAATCCATCAGTATTTTATACATAAAACCATATTTAGAATATAATTTAGAAATTACTCCTATTCACTCGCACATTACTGAATATTTATAAACGGTGTACATTTACTTCCAAAAATTAAAAGAAAATTGTACAGTAAAATTTCACTTTACTCTGTTTTCAATTTAACTCTCATGGGGAAGACATGGGTTGAATGAAAAGCAGAAGATCAGGAAGAACTCATTTTGTGATTCTATGTGACTTTATATTCTATCTGCTATAGTTGGGCTGGGCAGGATAGGAAGGCTGGAGGCAGAAGATGAGGTGGGAGGGAAAAATATTTGAAGGCAGCAGATAGGAAATCAACCAAATGAAAAGGTGTATTAGTTATGGGGTACAGAAGTCATCCAGGAAAATGACATTTTTCCTTGAAATTCCAGCAAGGGAAATTAAACTCCTCCTTCTCCCACCACATGGCACTTCACAGAGGTCCCCGCAATGCTCCTGCACTCCAGGAGAGTCATGCTTGCTGGGTGCCTGTCATTTTTTAATGGATTTTAAAAATAATTACCAATTAAAAAACATTATTAAAATATTAGGCAGGCTGTTTCCAAATTCTGGTTCATTCATACAGGGTGCCTTCAATTAGTTTTTTAAGCTGTTTATGTTGGAGAAAATTTACCATGGATGCTAGCATTTAATTCAATGCTATGAACAAGCAATTTGCAACACAAATGAATGTTAGTGTTGGAATTGTACCGATTTGCCTTCATCACTCAAAGGGTAATTCGATGCTGATAGTAAGGAAGAATGGAGAAGCAGGTGAGACCCACCTCTTCCATCGTTCTACATACCACCTTCTGTAATAGATTTGTGCTAAAATCTGACGAAGCCTCTACAGATAAACACAACCTGAAAGTGTTCTGGGAAACTCTAAAGATGAGCTGCTATGCAAATGTGCTTAAGTGGATGTGGAAGTGGCTTAATAAATGTTGGCAGAATTTATTAAGAAATCATAAGTTTGTTGGTATTGTATTGAACAGAGTAGATAGAGTTCATTATCAACTAAGCTTGGTTTTTATATTTATAAGTTTCTGTCATTTAACCACAGGCTTTATGAATTCTTCAGAAAGTTCTATACTGAGGTCTTGTTCAGTCTCTTGCCTTGATTTTGAACTTACAAAATTTTTTTTGTGTGTTTCTGGAAGCAAGTTTGTGCATGTACTTGTGTATATATGTACATGTATGTATGTGTATGTGTGGACGACAAAAGGTCAGATGTTTGTTTCTCATTTACCATCTGCTTTTATTGCTTTAACAGATTTTTATTTTATTTTATTTTGCACAGGGTCTTTCATTGTCCTGTATCTTGGCACATTTAGCTAGACTGAATAGCCAGTAAGCTCTAAGGATCTGCCTGTCTCTACTTTCCCAGCACTGGAATTACAAATGCTGGCTACCACACTTGGGTTTTCTTTATATTTCATTTTTAGTGTGTGTTTGGGGGATTAAACAGAGACTCTCCTGTTGGTGTAGCAAGCACTGGAGTGACTGTATTATCTCCCCAAACACACTTGAAATTTTTTAAGTAAAAAATCAACCAAAGGGAGGTACATCTGGCTATTTACATTTGTGTGCTTTTCTTCAGGTTACACAGAAGAGCACAATTCAGCCTTGCTGCATGTTGTTGTTGTGGCATCACAGATACAATTTCTAGACCTGACTTAGAAGACAATGGCCAGGTTTCATTTTCTTGTTATAAGATACTGAACAAGTCAGAAGATTGCACTACCCTTTAAATTATGTATTTAATAATTAAGAGATACTTTAAAGGGCTTTATTTATTTCTAAAGGCATGAGAGAACTTACTAGTTTAAAACTTGCCACAAAGTTAATACTAAAACTGTCATGTACACAAGCAACTTACATAACTTATCATGTACCATCACTGTGACTTTGAAGGACACAAACTGGTTCTTTTTCTACACGTGAAAGAAGGCTAATGATTATTTATTCAAATTTGTGTGATCATTGATAGATTCTTTAATATTTTCACTAATACCTTTTGAGATCATGGGGTACTCAGAACTGTCATGGTCTGAATATTTTATTTTTTCCTAAAATTTATCTTGTGAAATTCTGCCTCCCAAAGTGTTGATGTGAGGATGTATGGCCTTTCTAATTGATTATGTCATGAAGGTGAGTCCTTACTATGGTGTTAGTGACCTCATAAAAAAGCTTGAGAGAGATGCCTTGCCTCTTCCACCATCTGAAGACACATAGCAAGGTGACCTCTGTGAACCAGATATTCATTAGATTTACAAGCTGATAGCACCTTAATGTTGAGCTGCTAACCTTCAGCATTGTAAAGAAATAAATTTATTTCATAACCAAGTAGACTGTGACTCCTTACAGTGTCATGGAAGAAACAGAGTAAACACTCTGCCATAAGGTTTTTCTTAATTCTCAACCTCTACCATCTTCCCAGGTAGGATAATTACCTGTTCAATTGCTTTCAGAGACCCTCACTAAAGAACTGAAACAGGCTGATAAACTTTCAAAAGAAGGGTTTCCTTACTATCTTATTACTCTCTTGAAAGAGACTGTCTGTGTTCCTTGAAGATGGCCAAAGAATCAGTCATGCTATATTCAAAGTCACTGACACGGAGTAGTATTTATGTGTGCGGGGCCAGAGATGCAAAGGTAAAAATGAATATAAATGCAAGCATGAGAAGTCACAAATTAACCTTTTAAAAAATAATATCCCAACAGCTCTTCCTTCAGAATAGGCAACATGCCATTGTGGATGATGTCACTGTCAACTTTCTTGATACTTTTAGAATTCCAGGCTTGGGTTAGAAATCCATTGTCATTCTACTCCCAGTACACTGTGGTGCTTAGTGCAGGCAATTAGAAATAAGTGTAATTTATTTCATTCATGAATTAGGGGCAGACATATATAAATTTTGCTATATTTCATGTCATGCAGTTGTTTCTATACTCAATAATTAAGACAGGGAGACTGGCCATGCAAGATTGGTTCTGAAAAGGCCCATCTGTTCCTATCAGTCTGACCTGGAGAAAGAGTCCCTTAAAACAAAAAGGAGTAGACTCAAGAATGATACTTGAGGTGATACTTAAATGTACAAGTTATGGATTTTTATGAATAATATCAATAATTAACTGTAAGATATTTACTGTGTTAGATATATCCCTAAATTTTGTTATTATCCAATAACTTGGATGATCATAGAATTTTAAATTAATGAATTCTCAAAATTCATCCAAGGAATTTCTGCATTTTGTCTTACTGAGGGAACTTTAACTTGCTCCATGTAGAAAAAAGATGAACATCACAACTTGGGATATATATTATACTATTATCCTATTATAGTGTTAGATTCTAGAATCTAATACAGATCCAACAATATTGTAAAATATTTAATCATTCTTGGAAATGAATATACAATCTTGTGAAATAAAATGCTATTAAACAAGTTAATCATGTAGAAATTATATAGATTACATTGGGACAAAAGTATGCATATTTGCATATTGAGATTTGTATTTGCACATTAAGTTCCCTGTAGATACTCAGCAAGTTCAATTTTAAAAATATTAAGGTATTACATATCTATGTCCACAAAGTTCACTTTTTGTTTGCTAAGGAGTACTTTTTCATATGTATTTTCAGGTTGCTGACCCTGAGGAGTCTATATTTGCAGAGTCTGGAAGCACAAATTTCCTTGATGCGTCACTGTGAGTGCTACATTGACCCCTCTATCACTGAAGCATGTGTTCTTCTCACTGGGGCTGCAGTGCAATAAACTTGTTATTCATAGCACAGAGTAGGTCCTCAGGGATGGTATTCATGCTCCAAAAGGATTGAGCCTGAGTCACTGTCTTTAACATGCCAGTTCTAGCTTGTTGGTTGTTGTATTGGTTACTTTTCTGTCACAGTGATAAAACACCATTGATCTAGGCAAATTATAGAAGAGTTTATATTAGCTTATTATTCCTGAGCAATAAGTGTCCACTATGGTAGGGAAGCCGCAGAGATGCCAGTAAGTTTCAGGGCTGGAGTGACTGTCTGAGAGATCATGTCGAACAGCATGCACAAACTAGGGAGATAAAATGAGAAGTGGAATACCAATACTATTATACACTGGGGCCCTAGAAATTTTGGATGTGGTAAACTAAAAGAAGATCCATACATCACCTATGGGGCACATGAGTTCCAACAGCATCTCCAATTTGCACACCAATTTTTCCTCAGTTTTTTCAGTGACCATGAGACTCTTAGTTGAAATAATGGCTTATAAGCCTTTTCTATGGATCACATCCTTTTGACCTTATTTTTTTTTCACAAGGGACAAACTCATTAATCTAGACTATTAATATATAATGGTTGTGTATTTTATATGATTACAAACTAGGTATTTCCTCATCTGATTGGTAGTAAAAATAACATGTTTCTTAGAGCCATGTGCCTATATCATATTCCTGAGGTCATGTTAACCTAGTGTTCCAAGAAAAGCATGTTTGATATGGTACCAAGACAATTATATGACCAGTGGCTCATTGTATTATACTCACCGCAGGAGACATCTTATTTCTTCAGGGCCTATACTGCTAAGTGTGAGATCTGTAGGGTCTAATACTCATGAATCTCCCTAGGAATAACATCACTTTCTGACATTCTCATTTCCTGTAATTCAATACTACATTTGTGGTACTATCTTTTAAGTCATAAACTCTGATGATTACTTCCTGGTCTAGGGCCATACCATTTTCTAAATTTTCTAAATTTCACATTCTAGAGAATGTGAGAGATTCTGTGTAGAAACATGAAGGCTACTAGCTTTAACCTCTCTCTCCACTGCATGTGACTTACAGTTGATGCTTGCCATTGCTATAGAGACCACCATTGATGCCTTTATCATCACGATCTAGATCAAACAGCTTCCTCTTTCCTGGTCTGCTTTCTTTACCAACAGTTTCTATTTTCCTGAGAGAGATGATGCAAGATGTCACACAACAATTAGATCCTGCTGAGAGGACAAGATTGTTCCTTGGAAATAAACAACCTTCAATGCCCATATAACAAATATTAGACCAACTCTCCAGGGCTTTCTTAAATAGGCATCACTTATTTGTGTCAGGTACAGATCCCCTTCCTTCTCCATCTTCACTATCATCCTTCCAGTCTTTGCTGACATGAACAATTCTTGTTTCTTGCAAAGTTCTATTTTCTCTCTAATTTAATTTATGTCTCTTCTGATATCCTTGGAGTTTTTGATTCCCAGTATCGTCTTTTACCTCTTTATGGCCACAGAGACCAAGTCAGCTGATACATATACTCTCATACTTTATACAATCTTTGTTTCCACCTTCGTCACCTCATCCACTCTCACCTTCATGCCAACAAGTTGTGGTGCTGTGATATAGAGTATAATATGGAAAGATCTGGCATTTCATAGATTATGTAGAGTTTGGACTCCAGGAATAGCCTAAGTCCTCACACTAAGCAAGTAATATTTGAGCCTTGGGGGCTCACATGGGAATCCAGACACTACAGCTCCTCTTGATGAGTCATTGCTCATCTTTCCTCTGTTATGTTCTAGAGTCTCTGTTCCTGTCTAAGCTCAGGTTAAGCTTTCTCTTCTATCCTCACCATGGCATGGTACAGTATTCTTAGGATGGTCCCTTGCGCCAGGGGAAATCAAAAGGACAAGAGGTGTATATTCTACTCACAAGTTGTTCAAAGTAGTTCCAAAGACACTTAATGACTATAGATTATTATTGAAAAATTCTAGATAAGTTCATAAATTTCAAAGAGAGGCCTATTTTTAACTTAAGCCTAAAAGAAGAGTTGAACTATGCTCGAGGTTTGAAATTGCTCAGCTCTCCCAGCTTTGACCTTAGATTAGGAATTTGATTTCTTAATGTCAGTTGTTTCCCTGCAAATGAGAAATGTGATTCATTTCTCCTCGTTTCAACAAGTTGTTAAAATAATTTGAAACACCATTGTAGATTCTAAAGTATAGTTCAGTTTGTCGTCTGCTGTTAGGGCCTCTTATACTTTAACCAGATATGAAGGAGAATTAAGAGTGAAAAAACATGTTTTAATACTTACTGAAGTAGAAATGGCAACTGCTTAAATTCTCTATACCTCATTCATAGGAATAATAATAATAACAATAATAATAATATCAAAAACAGTGATACTAGTAATACCTAGTAATAACTAATAGTAATAATAAATTTATAATAATCTTATCATAATTGAATATATGTTAATAAGTTATTATGGACCAGGGTTATATAGCCAAAGAGGATGTATTTGGTGCTAGCTACAAACCACATAGTTATTAGACAGTATCATAATCACTTTGATTAGAACATTATATTGGAAACCTAGAAATAATATGGATTCTATACCCTTTATGTAGAAATAGACAAAATTCTACTACTATTATATGTAGCAAATATTATGTTTTAAATATTACATAATATGTGTATTCATCTTCATTACTTCTTTAAAGCCACAAATGAATACAATTTCAGCATAGTATCATACTAATTTCTATAGTCAAATAGTTACATGAATGGTATTACATACATCTATAGTATTCTAAGCAATTTCCTCTTCTGGAGTTAAATACATCAAACTTTAATTTAACTAATGTGCACTCATTGTATTTTAATTAATGCTTAATGTGTCATCAGTTTAGGGTTGTTATGAAGTTTTGATTGATTTTTTTTTTTTTTTTGGTTCGTTGATATCTTATATCACTACTTGCTAGTGTCCTTTCTAGTATATTTTCTTAAAATTTATTGGTGAATGTATATTTGTCAATTTTATAGACACAATATCCAAAGTTGTTTCACCAATTTGCACTGGCATTTAAGTAATTTCAAAATGACAATACTTAATATTTTTATATTGTGAAATGTGTTTCATTAGGAGAAAAGTTGCCTCTGTTTCTTGTTTTAATCTTATCTTGACTATTGGTGAGGTTCAGCTTCACCTGAATTATAGCTAAGTATCTTATGTCTCTTTGTTGTTTAAGAAGCTATACCTTATACCAAGGAAGGGACATCAGAATGAGCTTGGTCGACTAAATTCCACACAGTAGAGAAAAAACTCCTACCATACCCAATTGTCTATTTTCAATATGATTAATTAATTTCTTCACTTGAATCTTACTTTGATTGCAATGCATGCTTTTGAGGCTCACATTTACACCTTAAAGTGATATTTGCATATCAGTTCAACTCAGAATATTGTGAATTTTCTATTTCAACTTCTTTTTTACTCCTAATTTTCAGAGTATTGTTCTTCTAAATTTCTGTGTGTTTAAATGACTGTGTTTTGACTTTTTACATGAATCTCTAATTTTATTGCTATACAGCACTGAGCAAGTACTTTGTGTGTGTGTTTGCTTGCTTGCATGTGTGCGTATTCATGTGTGCATTTGTGTGTGTACATGTATACTCAGGCATACAGCATCCATATGTATGCACATGTGTATAGGATACAAACACCAATTTCAGACATTATTCACGAGGTACAGTTAAAGCCCTCACAACTCTGAAACTCACCAAGTACATTAGGCTGGCAGGCTAGTGAGCCCTAGGGAATCTTCATATTTTGCTTCCTACCTCCTCAGCACTGGATTGCTTATAGACACTCTTTTGACTTTTTTATTTGGATTCTGAATATCAGACCTCAGAGCCTTGTGACTGTGTAGCAAATTGTCACTGACTGAGTCATCTGCTCAAACTTTGATGATGTTAGCTCTCATATGATCAGAGACTACTACTAATATAATAATAGAATTAATATAATATAATATAAAGTATCATATACTAGGTCTTATGGTCTATTTTTATATATTTTTTCATACTAGCACAAAATGTGTATATATTTTACACTTGTCCAGTGTAGGATTTAATAACAGTTTTGTCATTTGTCATTCTACTCTAAGACTTTATTAAAATACAACCCACTGAAAATCCTGTCTATAGCTTGGTCTGCTTTATGTATATGTAAGCTTTAAGTTAAAAATATCATGACTGAGGCATATATGAACTCACATAAACCATGGCAGCATGCACTAGGCCTGCACAGTTTCAAGACAGAATGGATTGCAATGTTGACATGGTGAAGGACACTACTATTCAAGGATCTATCTTCAACTGATGCACACCAGCAAAGGGAAAATCTGTGTTCTGCTGTGGAGTCTCACTAGGTATACCAACTACACTCTAGCGTAGGCTTCCTGCCCAGGTGTAGTTGGCTAATACAATGAAAACTCAATGGTATTTTTGCAGACTTTTTCGATCATTTTTTCTTTGTTTGAGCTTTTGGTCCTATTGGGCATTTGCTTGTTTATTTTGATTTCTGTTTTTGTGGGGTGGTTTGTATGTGTTGTGTTGTGTTTGTGTGTGTGTGTGTGTGTATGTGTGTGTGTGTGTATGTGTGTGTGTGTGAAAGAGAGAGAGAAAGAGAGAGAGAGAAAGAGAGAGAGAAAGAGAGAGAGAGAGAGAGAGAGAGAGAGAGAGAGAGAGAGATAAAGGGAGGAAGAGAGAGGGAGAGAGATGCAGAAAGAGATACATACAGAGAGAGGCAAAATGGAGAGACAGAAAAAGAAAAACAGAGAGGGAAGGTCATAAAGTTTGGGGGGTATGGTGTTAGGGAAGATCTGAGAGGAACAGGGAGAGAATAAATCATCTGAAGATGTATTTTATGAAAAAAGTATCATTCGATTTTTAAAAAGGAGTGGCTTTGAGAATCATTGGATACCAGGTCCCATTTAATCCATTGGTACAGCCCCTGGGTAGCCTTTCAAGAGTTAGTAAATAGTCTTCCACCCATGCCCCTGCCTAAATTCAATGAGTCACCAAAAAAAAAAACAACAAAAAGAAAAAAAACATATCCATAAAAGCAGAAGTTTGTCTTCCTGAAAAGGTGCGTCTCAGCAGGAGAGAGGATGATAAAAGAGGGTAATATGTGTGCATGTTCAAGACATAAACAAATATTAAATTATTAGAGAATATATAAAAATGATGGCCTTTATATATGTATAGGAATTCATGTATTAAATTTAAGTTTATATTAATTAGAAATAATATATAACAACTTGTATCCATATAATTATATTAAAATAGCACAATATATTATATACAATGGGTAGAGAAAGTGAATACTATAGACTGCATGCCATCTGCAAATCCTAAAATATCTACTGTCTGACATCTTACAGAAAACATGTACTAATCTACATTTTCTTGGTTTATTTCTGCTTAATTTATAATCTCTTACAAGTATGTGTTGACATCTCCTCTTGAGTTAAACAAACCCATTAGTTAAACAATTGGCACTTTTGCTTTGATTTAAAAAGTTATAATTTTAAGTATACATACATCCAGGATTTATCATTCTGGTGAATTATCCATTTTATAATATATAAGGGTCGACCATATCCATATTAATAGCTCACTTCATTCTCCTAATTAACATCTCTCTTGCCTATATTAAAAGGAAGCTGGTATCCAAATGTTAATACTTCAGTAAATATTATCACCAGGAATATTTTCACCGTAGGTATTGTTTGGAATATCTTCTACTTTTGAAATGTTATCTCAGAAAACATTTGGGTTTTCTTCCTGTGTACCCCAGAGATGCTTCAGAACCGAGAGAAGTTAATTTCTTAATATCACCATAGAGATGATTAAATAACCATACAAGACAGCCTGAATCTTAAGCAAATGTACATGTTTCTTTGGGTGTTTGATAGTTCTGAATAACAATGCCCCCACCCCCTGGGTTATCTGCTCAGAGTCACAGTTCATTCTTTTTCTGTTTGCCTGACAAACACTTGCCCTCTCTCATTCTTTACATTTGCATTGCTTGTCTTAGGCACAGTTTCACGGAAGGAATTCATGGTAACCCTAGCCAATTAAAAAGGCGTCTCTCCTATGAGGTTAGTTATCATCCCAGTATTCAGCATCCTTGCTTGGGTTTTAAGAATCAAATCCTGGGTATGAGTAGGTTTAACAAGCTAAACTTAGTCACTGTCTCCCAATATATCAATTAGAGTTAAGTAATAACATAAAGTAGGAGAAATATATTTACTTAAGCTGATAATTTTACTTGAAAGAGGCACAAATAAAGAGGCCAAGTGAGCCCTTGAATCCATTTGTAGAGTACTGACATGAGATTTAGGTTTAATTAGAGATGAAGAAGTATACCTATCTAAGCATTATTGACCAGGGTATTTCTGGTTCAGCACTCATCCACCATTGTCTTGGCTCCAGTGTCACATGCACCGTAATCTGACATGTAGTAAAACTGTGAAATCTCTTTCTGGGAAGAAAAAAAGTACCTTGTCTGAATGACATGAGGCCTTCAACTTTTCTCTTCCTCCTGTATGACATTTTTGGAAAATAGAATTCAGCTGGTACCACCTTTCTTTTTAAGGTTTCATAGTCAAAGGATGGGTCATAAGTGGCTCTTTCCATTATTTTAATTTTTTTAGTTTTAATTGTTTTTATACAGTATATGTCGATCATATTATTTCTCTTCTTCTCTTTAGAGTGTCTTTGATCTTTCCAGGATGAGTGCAGCACTAATTCCAAGTCATGGGCCTTTTACCCTAATACTATTTTAATACTTTACTATAATGCCAGTTCCCAGTTCTTTCTCTTTTTTTATTAGATATTTTATTTATTTACATTTCAAATGTCATCCCCTTTCCCCATTTCCCATCCCTAGAACCCCCTATCCCATCTCCTCCTCCTTTATGCTTTTATACAATTTTAATTACATGCATGTATTAAGGTCAGTTCTAGGTTAAGGGTCTAGCAATACAACAGATGCAAATAGTCAAAGAACAAGCAAGACAATAAACACAAATAGTCAAAGAACAAGCAAGGCATTCAACCCAATTACATGAACACTCCCATGATCACTGTTTTTAAGGAGTTATCAGGATGACCAAAATATCTGAGCCTACTTACCTGTCCTAGCCCAAAGTCATTTTCATGTCTGAAGCCTACTTCCTTGTTCTATCCTAAAATTTGGATTCCTGCCTGAAATTACTTTGTTCTGGCCTAAGATTTATATTTCTATGTGAAATAACTTCTGTGTTCTAGCCTAATGTCAGATTCCTGCCTGAAGTCTATTTCCTTGTCCTTGGACAATGTTATATTCCTGTCAAGCAGTCCATTTTCTTGTCCTTGGCCCATGTCAGATTCTTGCCAAGCAACCCCAAAGCCTCTCCACCTCTCCCCCTTTTGTATTTCATTAACAAGACTGAACCTGCCTTAAGTCATTCTAACAAGAATGCCTTCCTTACCCACCATGGAATATGCATTATCAGAATCAATGCATTTCCGTCTTAAGTTGGTAAGGCTCTGTGCAGAATCTTATCTGCCCTTGGCTTGACAGCCTGTTAAATTAATAACTTCATTTGGAAGTCCATTTTCAGGTTCAAGCTATATACTTTGGCTGCCAACATGTTGATGTTGTTCAAGACAAGCTTTCACAGGATGGTCAGGAATAAAAGTATTCCCAGGACAAAAAGGGCAAGCATGATCAAGCTATATATGCCATTCTTGAAGCTTGACCAAGATAGAAATACTGACCACAGGTCATGGGTAATTTTATCCTCAGTATCTACTGCATCAACACTCAGCAGAGCAATATTCTTAGAATTTATAAGCTTACTAAGTAACCTTAAAACATCCAGAGAGGTGTTAGGATTATGTCAAATACCAGTTTTTTCTAAACTAGATTTTTGTGCTCATTTATATGTTTAAAATTTATTTTATACATTATTTTGTAGAGGCATATCTGTGTTATAACACTATAATATTCTATCATATTTCAAAATTTGAACCCAACTATCTCATCTCTTTACCCCAACAATAGTGTATACAATTATATTTTATCATTATGTTCATCATAGGATGGTTGGCCTTAGCCACATTAGGTAACTTGTAAATGAACACATAACCATTAAATATAAAGCAAAGAATAAAAATACCTGGTCTTTTCTTTGCTATGTCATAATTCTGACGGCTTGCAAGGAATTAAGGAGAAGTGAATAAATATAACACAGAAGATTACATTCCCTAGGATCCTGTATGTTGTGTGTGACAGAAATAGCTCAAACTTCTCTAAAGGGAAAATGTTTTTCATGCCTGAAAAATCTGTTCTAGTTAGGGGTACCTCTCTTCATTTCAGCTCTGATTTCCTATGCACTAATTTCATCTCTGGGCAAGCAGCTGAATATATTAGAAAGATAAAAATATGCTTATCTCAGTCTATATTCTTCAGTTTAGTAACCTTAAAACAATAAAAATCTTTCTCTTCTGACATCACCAGCAAAATCCAAGGGATGTGCCACTGACTTCAGTAATGGGCTGGTGACTCACTCCTATTAAAAGATTTTGTATGGTCTTGAGAAGACCTGATTAAGTAAGGAAACTTGAAGCATTCTGCTTCAGTACACCAATGGTTCAGGCTCTAAGAACTACAATTGATAAATGGTACCGCAGGAAACTGCAAAGCTTTTGTAAGGCAAAGAACACTGTCAATAGGACAAATTGGCAGCCTATAGATTGGGAAAGAATCTTCACCAAGCCTACATCTGACAGAGGGCTAATGCCCAAAACTAACAAAGAACTCAAAAAGTTAGACACAAACAACCTAAATAATCTAATTTAAACTGAGTTACAGAGAATTCTCAACAGAGAATTCAAATGACTGAGAAGCACTTAAACAAATGTTCAAACTCCTCAGTCATCCAGGAAAATGCAAATCAAAACATCTCTGAGGTTCTTCCTTATATTCATCAAAATGGTTAATATCAAAAACTCAGTGACAATACATGCTGGAGAGGATGTGGAACAAGAAGAACAATCCTCCATTGCTGGTGGGAGTACCAACTTCTACAATGACTATGGAAATCAATTCTGTGGCTTGTAAGAAAACTGGGAACAGTTCTACCTCAAGACACAGCTGTACCTGGGTATATACCCAAATGATGCTCCAACATCCCACAAAGACCCATGGCCAACTATGTTCACAGAAGCTTTATTTATAATAGCAAAAAACTGGAAACAACCTAGATGTCCCTTAACTGAAGAATGGATAAAGAAAATGTGGTACATCTACACAATGGAGTACTATTCAGCTATTAAAAACAAAAACATCATGACTTTTACAGGCAAATGGATTGAACTTGAGAATATCAGACTGAGATAACACAATCCCAAAGGGCACTAAGGTACATACCCACTTATAAGTGGATATTAGCCATAAAGTACAGGACACATATGCTACACTCCACAGACACAAAGAAGCTAAACAAGAAGAAAGGCCTAAACAAGGAAGCTTGAATCTCCCTAGAAGGGGGAATAAAATAGTTATTAGGGGTAGATGAAGGGAGTATACTGGGGGGGGGGGCATAGGGGAAGAACAGGAGAGATGACTAGATGGCCATGAAAATGTATGGAAATTTGCAACTGACAGGGGTGAGGAGGTGGGAGGCATCTCTAGAATGAAATAGAGATGTGGGATAAGTTAGATGCCCAAGCATAAGTTAGGGTAACCTTAGCTGTGACTCACTACATTGGCGATATGAAACATGAAGAACGCACCTCTTCTATAATCAGGCAAGAATCCCAGGGGAGCCTAGAGACACCAACCTACCTACAATACTTTCAACTCAAAATTTATCCTTTCTACCAGAAATGCTGGCAGGGGGAACAGACAAGAGACTGAGGGAATGGCTAACCATGAACTGGCCCAACTTGAGACCATCCAATAGGCAAGTACCAGTCCCTACTATTAGTGCCACTCTGTTGTACTTGAAGATAGGAGTAAGTTGTCCTTTGAGAGGCTCCAGCCAGCTGTTGACTCAGACAGATACAGACACACACAGCTAAACAGTGGATGGAGCTTGGGGACTATTATGGAAAAATAGGAGGAAGGATTGCAGGCTCCAAAGGGGATAGGAACTCTGCAGGAAGACCAACAGATTCAACTAACCCAGACTCTTGGGGCTCTCAGAGTCTGAACCACCAACCAAAGGGCATACATGGGATGAACCTAGGCCTCCTCGAATGTACTTAGCATATGTAAAGTTTGGTCTTCATGTGGGTCTCCAACAACTAGAATGGGGACTATCCCAAAAGCTCTGGCCTGCATGTGAGATATATTCTTTTAGCTGAGATGCCTTGTCTGGCCTCAGTGGAAGAGGAAGCACCTAGTCTTGTAAAGATTTGAAGTGCCAGGCTGTGGGGATACTTGGAGAAGCACCCACTCAAAGGAGAAGGGGAGGGGTTTGGGGGAAGGGTTGCAGGAAGGGGTGACAGGGAGATGGGTAGTGAATATGAGGTAAAGTGAATAAGTAAAAAGGTAAAATATTTAATTAAATTAATAAAAATATTGAGGTATTAGGATTTCTTGTTTCACATTTTAGTTTATTTTTAATTATGTTCTAATTCTTTTATCTTAAAAAATTCTTATAGAAAAGAATCAGGTAATATTCTTGAATATAGTGTCAACAAGGATTTATAGAAATAAATAGCAAGCCTTATCTGGGTTGTATTGAAGATTGTCTTAAGGAAGTCACCATAGAATGTATCTTCATAGAATGAATGATTTGAAGGGCTCTATAACGGCTCTTTGGACTAGCACATCTTTCTGTATTATGAAAGTTTGCTGAATTTTCTGAAGAAAAGGAAAAAGACAGTAAGTAAATTGGGATAATTTATATTGAGTAACTACAGTGTATCTGTCCTCTTGTAAGCATATTACATAGGTTATCATGTTTGTCTATTTAATTCAGTAACTTGCTGAGGATCATATATTTCAATTTACCTGCCAAAACAAAACATAATAACTTTGCTTTAAAAATCCTAAGAGTTAACATTTAAACAGTTCTTACCAAATTCCCTGTTTTATACAGATATTCTCTTTTTATCATCTGCATATTTCACGAATCTGAAGTCTCTTTGAAGTTCACCAGCAAGAATTAGAGGACAAGTAAGAGCCTAGACAGGTCTTCCAGCTAGTTAAAAAGCAGGCTTGGGATTTAGCCAAGTTCTTGCCCTTTCAAGCAGGCTGGCATCTTTGTTCTTTAATAGTCACTGTTGTTACTTGCATGCCCCCAAGTGGAGGAAAACCAAAGGTCACATGGCATCTGAGTAGAATTCATTAGCAGTATCAAGGGGGAAGAAAACCTTAGAAGAGGCATGGACAGGGTAGGGCAGTGTGCTGTCAGGAAGAGTCTCTGAGAGCTCAGGGGCAGGCAGGGGCTGCCAATCGTGAGATATGAGGACAAAGCCCTTTTACTGTGGGTGCATTGTGCAATGTGTGTACTTGCTATTGGGTGACATATGTCTTTGTTTGCCTATAATTCCACAACGTCTGTTAGAACCTGTTGGTGCTCTGCTTCCAGGGTGATAAATGCATGCAGACAGCTCACACTGGGCGAGCAGCTTCTGTGTGCTTAAAGAGAATAGAACACAGGCTTAGATATTGCAACCCTTCATTCTCTGGTTAAGAAGGCAGGATGCTGTGTGTTTTTATGTACTTATAGATATGAGTATAGACTCATAATGTATACTCATATTTGTACATAATCACATATGCATGTATAAAATAGTTTTTCTGTGCATCTCTCCAGCTTAAAAGAAAGTCGTTTCTCATTGTCTGCAACAACGTTCTCCCTGATAAAGTATAAGGTTCATGAGTGGTCATTCTGACTTTTTAAAACAATCTTATTTTTCCAATTGCACCAATCTTCACCCAAAAGAGAGAAAACATAGCATAGTTTTTTGAGGGAGAAAATATGTATTCATATCTTTCCAGTTTTCTCATTCTGTTAACATATTAGCATAGGTTATATTTTGAGAGAGAGCAAAATCAGCCAGGCAAGGGACCTTTGAGAGAGTGATAGAATCTTCCCTTCCACCACCCCATTTCCAATGACGCATACAACATCAGAATAGGATTTCCTCATACCTCCAATGCAGCTTCTTTATATCTGGCCTCTAGCTTCTCACTTTCAGGGATACAGCATTTCTCTTTAAACAACGAATATCAAGCTTTTCTGGGTGGAACACCAAAGGGGGGAAAAAAAAAACTAACCATTGAAAATTCCAGCATTTACTAATCCCCAAAGACTTTTTCTGTATCCAAAATTTATGTCAGTTATCTTGTACCGTGTAACGAGTTGTTCTGAAACACTTCAGTTCCAAAGGAGAAACATTTATTATCTCAACATTAAGAGTGAGTAAAAGCTGTGGTCATGGGTTAATTGCTTGTGGTTCAAAGTCTCTCTTGAGGCTTATTCAACCTGTCAAGCAGGAGAACAGTTTCAGTGAAATCCCATGCCGTGTGTGTGCTTCCGAGTTCATTCACCTCTGAGGCTACTTGTAGAATCTGGCTCCTGACCACATAGACTTGTTTCTCAGCACTCCCACATCTTGACATCTGAGTTCTCCCCAACTCTCCCTTGGGAATAGGATCAGACACAGTGATAAGTGTCTAGAATGGAAGGTGAGGCCTTTTTAGAGCATAATCAAATACATAACTAATTCCAGTGTCCAGTCAAGTGGGGATGATTAGCAGATTCTGAACACAAGACCACAGGAATGCCTCTGTAAGTCCACTAGCGCGTTTCTCAACACTCTCAGTTGCAGGACAAGGGAGGAGATTAGGATAGCAGAGCACTGCTGTACCGTTCTCTAGGGACTGGCATGCGAACCAACAAATATTTTTAAAATCCAACTGAGGATCCTCATTATTTCTTCAAAACCAAAATTGCAATAGGTCTGGTGCAATCCTCCTGGTTCTAAGTAGTAATGTTGTAATAGGAAAGTGACTGTTGAGTGTTTAGACTCTGACTTTTAAACTCTTTAGATAAAGATCACCCATGTTAAACCAAATGATGCCGTTTATTTCTCTTGTGACCTTTTCTCTATTATTGTCAGACACTGTTACTTTGTAAGAGATTAGAGTATCAGAGTTTAGAAAAAAAAATCAGTGTTTGCCACACCAGTTTTGACTCATTGCTCTAAACTTCAAATTCTTTCTTGTTAATGTGGGAGACTCCTCCCCACTTTATGTGTGTATTCATATGTGCATTTCAAAAAGGATAACATTAGATAAATTAAAGTATTTTTATAATTTGTCAGGCAGAGATATTTCTGCTTTTGTAATTAATGAATTTAATTCAATGTGCAGGGGAAATACATGTTAGTGGTAGAGCATTTGCCTGGCACTTGGCCCATGGTTCCATCCTTTGCACCTTTTCTTAATACACAACCTAGAAAAAAAATTTACTACCAAAATATCTATGTATGTCCACTCAGTAGTTTTGTGCTGATATGTTCTCCCAGAAATATAGTCATTTTACTTCCTGTGAAATAATTGACTTTACAGTGTGGTTGACCCATTTGCAAAGTGACCTACTCAATCACTCAGTATTCTCTTTGGTTAGAACTGAACATTTAACAGCCTTGACTTTGTGCAGACACCTCATACTTCTTGTTCCTAGTGAGTTTTTATCTTCTATATAATTGTGTACATCCGCAATTGAGGGACACATTTTATTCTTGTCAGTATAGTCAAAATCTCATATTTATTTATTTTTTTATCCTCTAACTTATTTCAGTCAGCTTTGAAGTTGTGAAGGTTTATCTCCATAAACTGGATTTAGTCACAGTAGAACCCCCCCCCCCTCTTTCTCACTGTACTTGTTTGTGTATAAATGTTTCTGAGAAGGCTTACCTATAAAGATATTACTAACCCTTGATATAAGTAGTACCTTTCAGTGGGATGGAATACTGGACTGAATCTGAGGAAGTAATTGAGTAGAAAACCCCATTCACTACCCTTTGATTTTTGGCTGTAAAAACAATATGACCAGCTGCTTCATCCTCTTTCCCCTATGGCCTGCCCTGATGATTCACTCAAATTGTACTACTTGACACTGGGAGCCAAAATAAACCCTTCTTTCTTTCAATTCCTTCTTGTAATGTATTTAGCTATAGCAATGAAAAAGAAATTAATACAATGGTAGACTGTAGAACTTCATGCAAAGGGATAGATTAGAGTAATAATTCTGACTCATTTACTGTGATCTAGCCACTGAATCAATTTTTGCTGCGGTTGAATGTTGTAAACATGGTAATAGCCAAGACAATTTCTACTCTGGGGAATCTCTATAGACTGTCTTCAATAATGCTTAGTTCTTCACATTGTCTAGTGCCCTGATCCTCTCTGATTGTAGCACATACCCTTTTCTACAGTGCCTAGGAATGAGTACAATGTGTTGTCCTTTAGGAAAGGCCTGTGTGTTTCCATCATCATTTCCATCCTAATTATATTTGTGAACATAACTATGAATGCTTTAACCTTGCCTTTGGGAATTCAACCATTTGGTAATTTATATATTTCTAAAAATATTTTCATAATTTTTGGAAATTCCATACATGAGCACTGCAGTTACATCACTTCCTCCCCCTCCCTCTCCCTTCAACTCCTCCAAAATCCATGATCTCTTTTAAAATTATTGTTACACATATATGCATACACATACAACCTACTGAGTGCATTTAGTTTTGCATTCATTCATCCATGTGTCCAGGATTGACTTCATGGAATTGGACATCCCATATAGCATTCAATGATTTCACATGTTTCAATTTTTAGTCTCCTTTCCATCTCCCATTTTTTTTCACAGTTATCCATTAGGAAAGAAGAACCGACTTTATGGAATAGATATAATAATAAAGTGGATATCTTACGGACCTGTTCTTTGTCTTCTCAGTTCAGCTCCTGCACTATGGACTGTGAATGTTTTGAATTAACTCAGTTGATTATGAAGAATCCCTTAAACTTTTGCTTTAACAGAATCTAAGCTTCTCTTTCCAGAGTGATTCAATTAAGATTCATTCTAACTGCAGAACCCTGTCTACATAATTGTTCCTTTAAAGTCCTCTAAAAGACATGTATCAAATTCCCTAGTGCTGTCTAGATTCTAGTTTTACCTCCAATTCCCTACTTAATGAAGCTGAAAAGAGCGAGTTATTATATTGTTCCTTTGTTTTTATTGGACAGGCCCAAGAGAATTTGTCCAGTTCTGCTGAAATACTACTAATCTGACATTTTCCCAAGGATTTAGAACATGTTCTTTGTATGTGCAAAATGTGAGACAGCGATTTCTTTTCCTTCCCTTCCCTCTACCTTTCTCTCTCTCCCTCTCTCCCTATGCTTCTCTCTCCTTCCTTCCTTCCTTCCTTCCTTCCTTCCTTCCTTCCTTCCTTCCTTCCTTCCTCTCTCTCTCATTTCTTCCTCTTTCTTTCTCTCCTTCTCTTCCTTTGCCTTTTTCTCTTTCTTTTTTTTCTGGGTGGCTGTACATATATATGTATGTGTGTACATGTGTATGTGTTCATGCATGCATACATGCGTGCATGCTTGCCGATGTAGCCCAGACATTGCTGGAAATGTTATCCCTTATTTTTCTCTCCCATATTGTTTTGAAGAAGGAACTCTCACTGCAGCAGAAGTTCATTATTTCAGCTATAATGGTCATTATTGAGTCTCAATGTTCTAACTGCTTAGGTGCAAGTGATACTGACTGCCACACACAGCTTTTACATGGATGCTGATGATCCAAACCCAGAACTTTGTGCTCTCATAGTAGCTCTGTATATATGCTACAATCCTTCTGAACCTGTGAGAATATATTTCATATATTCTTACCAAAACGCTATCTATTGATACTAGTGGCTTTTAGCATGCTATAATTTCAGTCTTGCTTCTTCCGGTGACCTTGGCTTAGTGGACAGTGGGAAAGTACCATGGAAAAGCTGTGTGGCAATGAGGTACTGTCAGTGACTTTTCCCAAAAAAGTAACACTATGCCATCTAGAATCTGAGACATTTATCTGTGCTTAGAAGAGTTATGTCATGAAAGTTTGTTCAGGGGATGGGACATTTACGTGTTGACTAACAGGGAATATGAAAATAAACTACCTGGAAGAATTCACTGGGTCTCACCTAGTTGCTAGACAAAAATACAAGAATAAATAAATTTAAGTGTAAGGCATTTCTTTTACTTCTTTGTCTTTCCTTCTTTCCTTCTTTCCTTCTTTCCTTCCTCCCTCCCTCCCTCCCTCCCTCCCTCCCTCCCTTCCTTCCTTCCTCCCTTTCTTTCTTTCTTTTCTTCATATTTTATGTATCTTTCTCTTACAAATGGGAACTCTATGGAGCAACCAGGTTCTAGACTTAAAACATGGTCTCCATGTTCTTGATCCCATACCTCCTTTTCATGGTCCTTTTTCTTTTGTTAAGACTAGGATATATCCTAAGTAACTCCAGGTTTGCATGGTCCACATCCTAGTAACAACCCTGCCAAGACCCATGTCCTAGAAGAAATAGCAATCCTTGCTTGCTCTGGAATAGACTCGAAACAGAGATAATTGCTATCACCTGTGAACACACCAATGTGCCTACTAGGCTCAAACAGACACTGGTTAAAATAAGTGCAGCAGAAAACAAAACCAACAGTCATGAATCTGGAAAAGGAAAGGTAGAGAGATGAGGTGGGTTGATAAGGAGATAAGAGACTGGATGTGGTCATAGATTTCAGAATACATTGTAGACATGTATGTAATTTGTAAATATAATTGATCAATAAAAAATTTTAAAAAACATGTCCTGAACAAATTAAAAACAATTTTATGCATGCTCATTTATTCAAAGTTAAGAATCATGTGCCACAGATAAAGTCTTGGAGCCTGTGTGAGTCTGAAGTTCTGGCATTATTTATAAAACATTTATTTGCATATGACCTGTGTTTGTGAAATCTGAATTTATTTTAAATGATGCATAATGGAGAAAATCTATACAAATTTATGGGATGCCATGTGATATTTTGACATAAGTGTATTTTGTGCAATACAACCCTCAAGTAATTACCACTTAAGTTTAAAACATTCTAATTCCTTTTTCTAGTTTTCAGAAATGTGTCTTATCATTTATAGCCACATTACTGTAGAATATCACAGCAAAACTTCAATCCATCTATAAATTAGCAACCCTTGCTCTACTATTACGAATTTGGCACACCTTCCATTTTTCCCTAGCCATTGACAATGACCATTCCACTTTGCCTCTATGAGAGAGCTTTAGATTATACATAAGAATGATCTCATATACTTCTTATCTTCCTGTGTCTAGCTCATTTCATTTAATGCAACAACCTATTGGTCTGTCTGTGTTGTCATGTGTGACAGAATTCCATTGTGGGAGGATCTTGGTTAATTTTGATTCTCATGTGGAACCAGAGGATGTTTTTCTAAAAGCCCTAGTGAAGTTGTTGCATTCTGTGGATGGCACATTGATTAGGTCATTAGTGGTACACCAGGTCATTTGTAATGGATGCAGTATAATGGTGGGTAAATGAGGTTGCTAAGAGCAAGGATTGGCATTGAGAATGCTAGGACAAAAGTTCAGTTCCATGATTTTTGGGTCTGATCACTAGCATCCTTCCTCTTAGATTCTTTCTCTGCCAAATGAATGATTAGTGTTAATGATATCCTGCCAAGTAGGAGCACACTTCTGTTGTGATAAGATGGTTTCTACCTCTGATTGGTTTTGTGATCATTTGAGCCTCAAGTTCATTAGTTTGTTTCTTAGCCATTTGCCTCTTGGATCCATATTTTAACAAATTTGATACCCACAAATACTCACCTCTGTACACTTCATCACTTGCCTACCTCATTTCTGGTCATCGGTAAGATGCGCCAGCTAAAGGTTAATGTGAAGGAAAAGATAGATGCCATCACATTCATTCTAGTTGCTTACATCTATCATATGTGCTCAGAATTTGAGTGGTATGCATATGATTCTATCTAATGTCCCACAGAAAATGATTCACCTAATCTTCTGAACAAGTTTCTGAAATCTTTGTCTCTGGTCCTTAAGTTGTGCATGACAGTGGTGTACCCTTGAAGCTACTCCTTGGACCACTGGCATCTTCTAGCTCTCTGAACAGTGCTGAAGTCAGCTGGGATTAAGCATCTCTCATTGCTCATCATTAAAATGGGTTAAAATGTCTAAGTTGTTTACTTCCTGTGAGAATTACATAAGATAGATTTGAACGTACATTCCATGAACAATAAGGTCACTGCTCAGAGTCTCCACTGATTTCAAGTTATATTACAAAACTACATAATTATATATACAACATGGTGCTGGCACAAAAACAGACAAATAGATCAGTAGAGCAGACTACAGAGCAGAAATATGAACCTACATGATAACAAAGACTTGATTTTTAACAAAAATGCCATAAAATGCATTGAAAAAATAGCTACTCAATAAACGGTGCTGGAAAAAATGAGTATCTACATGAGTAAGCTTGAAACTAGGTTCTCATCTGTCACCCTGCTCAAAACTCAACCTACTCTAAATGGATCAATGACTACAAAAAAAAAATGTGAAAATCTAGAGTATTAGAGAGTACCTTCAAGACATAAGCCTAAGTCTTTTTTTTTTTTTTTTTCAGATTAGGATTTTGGTCCCTCAGGAAATAAAAACAATAATCAAAAAATAAGATTTTTGACATTTAATAAACATAGTTTCATTTCACACATGCGCACATTACACAAATCGGTGAAATATGTTTTTTATTGGGATACGCAACTACTTTCTGTTTCAGAGATCTGCTCAGAGGAGGAAAACTCATGGCTAGTACTGTAAACCTGAGCAAAACCCCATGACTTATGAGGTCATGTAGGCTCCATAGCTTAACCTGCTGTTTTGCTAAGTGGAAATGTTATCAAACTACCTTCTAAGTATTTATACTTCTGACCATTTATCATTGTTGCTCTCAGGATTGATATGAGAAACTTCTTCCTGCAGTGAACAGCTGTCAAGGCAGAGAGACCCATAACTGTTCAAAGTTCCAAGAGCAAGTAACTGTGAGTACTCAGTCATAAATGGGACATCTATATCACCAGTCCCATGAGGCATAGAGAACATTGTGGATGAGGGCAGAAAAGTATAAGAACCAGAGGATAGGAAGGAATGTTGGGAAATGTTCTCCTCCAAATATGACACAGTTTTGGACACATGAAGGCATAGACGTTGTGGTTGCAGGTACAAGAACTGTTCAAAATCAAACCATTCCACATTTTTGACTCAATATTCCAGCATGAATTTTGGAGGAGTTTATCTGAAGATCTATAGACAGTAGAGGGCTGTTTAGAGAGGGGTTGCCATGTTTCCTTTGAGGATAAACTTCTCATCTCCTGAAAAGGCACATAGCACTAATTGGATTTAGTGGTTACAAGAAAAAGAGTAGAAAATGAAGGTTGTGGGAGGGGAATCATACAGAGAAGTCTAGGGAAAATAGGGAAGGGAGATTTGGATTGATAAGTCAAGAGTTTACACGATAAACCAAAAATATACATGAATTAATCGTCAAAGAATAAAATATATTCTAAACCAAAGAAAGCATGACAAATATTGAAAAAATGTAGATGATGTCAGAGGAATGGAAACTGGTGCATCTTCTTTTTTATTAATCATTTTATTTGTTTATATTTCAAATGATATTCCTCTTCTCGGTGGTGGCTACCCCTCCACCAAACCCCATTCCCCCTTACTTCCTCCCCTTTGCCTCTTTGAGAGTGCTCCTCCAACCATCCATCCACTCCTGCCTCATAGCTCTAGCATCCCCCTATGCTGGGGCATCAAACCTCCCTCCCCTTCCATTAATGTCAGATAAGGCCACCCTATGCTACATATGTATCTGCAGTTCTGGCTCCCCCCATGTATACTCTTTTGTTGGTGGTTTAGTTTCTGGAAGCTTGAGAGGTTCTACCAGTACTTGACCAATACAGATGCAGATTCTTACAGTGAACCATTGGACTGAGCCCAGGGACCCCAATGGAAGAGCTAGGGGAAGGACTGAAGGAGCTGAAAGGGAATGCAACACCATAAGAAGAACAATATCAACTGGTGCAGTCTTCTGAGTTCCACACAGGTACAACTGCACACACAAGCATGCACAAACACATGTAGGTGAAATGTGACATTCGTTTTTCCTGTAATATAGTGTTACCCACCCTGAATACTGTAGTAGTCTTGAATAAATCATACCTTCTCTCAGGGATGCAATTAAATAGCATGCAAACAAATGTAGTTGGAGAAAACTCATATCTTTTTTTATTTTTTTTTTCAGATTTCTCTTACAAGCAAAGGTTCTCTTTCGTCTGAGAGCATGGTGATGGGATGAGGCCATGTTATTTCTTTCCCTTGATATCTTTCCACATAGTAAAGAAAGATTAAAATTGTTTCTATAGAACAACTGCAGCAAAAAGGAGCAGCAGCTGGCTAAGCAAATGTGAACTATAATCCAGGTGTGTACTCCAGATGTTCAGATATTACTGTCAAATGTGCAAATAAATGCCCAACACAACCGGGATGCTTTTTCTTTTAATATTGTTTTAAATATTTTTTAATTTTTTGAGATTATAATATAGTATTATATTTGTTGAGATTATAGTATAGTATGTATTATTATAATATATTATAATACATTATTTTTCTCATTTCCTTTCATACCTCTAAATCCTCCCATGTACTTCCCCAGTCCTGCACTCATTCAAATACATGGCCTCTTCTTATTTTTATTTTTTATTAAATTTATTTATTTATTCCCTTTACAACCCCACATCAGTGCTTCTTTTCCTCTTAGTACCCCTCACTCAAGTCCTCCCCTCCCCATTCCCTCCTCTCCTTCTCTTTTGAGAAGGGAAAATCTCATTCTGTGTGTCATACTCCCTCCCCCCCCCCCACACACACACATCAAGTCACTGCAGGAGTAGGTACATCCTCTCCCACTGAAGCCAGACATTTATGGCCATGGGATTCACAGACAAGTAGGCTGGCAACAGGCTTAGGGACACTCCTTGCCCCAGTTGTTTGGGGAACCTGCATGAAGAACAAGCTGCTCCTTTGCTACATATGGGCATGGAGCCTAGATCCAGCCATGGCTCACTCTTTGGTTGATGATTCAGTCTCTGGGAGCCCCTAAGGTACAGGTTAGTTGATTCTGTTGGTCTTCCTGTGGAGTCTCTGTCCTCTTTGCGTCCTTCAGTCTTTTCCCCAACTCTTCTATAAGACTCTCTGAACGCCATTTTATGTTTGGCTACGGATCTTTGCATCCATTCCATTGGCTGCTGGGTGGAGCCTCTAGGGGGCAGTTATGTGAGGTTCCTGTTTGCAAGCACAACAGAGTATCATTAATAGTGTCAGAGACTGGTTTTTGCTCATGGGATGAGTCTCAATTTGGAGAAGTCATTGATTGGCTATTCTCGGAGTCTGCTCTATCTTTGTCCCCAAACATCTTATAGGCAGACCACATTTTGCGTTGAGGACTTGTGGTTGGTTTGCTGTCATGAATTTCTCAGGAAAACTAGAAAATATCATCCTGAGTGAGGTATCTCAGACCCAAAAGGGCATGCATGGTATATTCACTTGTAAGTGGATAATAGCCATAAAGTACTAGATAACTATGCTATAATTAACAGACACAAAGAAGCCAAATAACAAGGAGGGCACAAGGGAAGATACTTGGATCTTTCTCAAAAGGGGAAACAAAACAGCTATCAAAGATCAATGGAAAGAAGGAACTAGATGGAAGAAGGAGTGGGGAGAGGAGCAGGGGGTATCATAAGTAGGGAGAGAAGAGGAGAGAGAAGGGAGGTCAGCTTGGAGGGTGACAATATCTAGGATGAGGCAGAGATTTGGGACAAGGAGTGGCTCCAGAGCATCTAAGGGGACCACTTTAGCTGAGATTCCAAGCAGTGGGGTATATGGATCCTGAAGTGGGCACTTCCTGTAGCCAGGCAGAACTCCCAGTAGAAGGATAAGGACAGTAACCCATCTACAAAGCCTCTTCATCTTCAATTGTTGTTCTATATGTGTGTGCACCTAAATAGATAAATACAACCTGCCCAGTCCATATAACGTTACTTGTATATATCTGTTTTCAGAGCTGACCATTTGGTATCAGATAATGTACTGGTGTGTTCTTCACTGGGGAAGGCTATTTTCCCAGTCTCAACAATTGTTCATTTTATTTTTTTTAGTTCTTTGTCTAGAGTTGAAGTCTTATGAACTTTCCTTTGTTTACATTTACATATCTATTGGTGTCATACATGTATGACATGTCATACATGTTTAGGTAGTCATGCTGTTGACACTTCATGGATGTAGCTTCTGACATTTCTAGTAAATGCAATCTCATAGCAAACTTCCTGTTCCTCTGGCTGTTAAAATCTTTCTGCCTCCTGCTGTGTAATGATACCCAAGCCTTAAGTGCAGGAGTTGTATTAAAGGTGTATTGAACTTAGGGCTTTATTTCTGTAAAGAGACATCAGGATCCCAGCAACTCTTATAGGAAAATATTTAATTGGGACTGGCTTATGGTTTAAAGATGTAGTCAATTATCTTCATGGGGTTAAGTATGACAGCATATAGACAGATATGGTGCTGGAGAGACAGCTGAGAATTCTACATCTGGATAGGCAGGTAGCAGGAAAGAGAGTGAGCCACTGGGTCTGACTTGAGTTTCCTGAAACTTCAAAACCCACCTCCCTGTGATACACTTTCTCCACAAAAGCCACGCCTGTTAATAGTGCCACTCCCTAAGGGCCTAGTAGGCAATTTCCATTAAAAACATCACAAGGCATACCATTTAAAAATGGCCTCCTTTTATTTTTATTCTTTATTTTTATTGCTGGAGAATAGACAGCATCTTCAATGAATTATACTGAGGAAACTGAATGTCCACATGCAGAAGAATTAAATTAGACATATATGTATCCATCACCTTGCATAAAAAACTAACTTTAAAAGGAGCAAAAGCCTAAAGCACTGAAACAGCTAGAAGTAAACATAGGCAGTACCTGATATGATATAGGTGCAGGAAACAATGTTCTGATTTAGACTCATAGTTTCTTGCTTGAGCCTGAGGGGGATATGATTACTGATGGAAAAGCAGCCAATCAGTGGCTATACCATTGAAGACCTTCCAATTTTCAGCAGAAGAAGAATGACATGGGGGAAAATTTATTTCAAATTTTCACTTAGAAACTACAGTGGCTTCCACAGTGAGATTATAGACTACAGGACCTAGTAGAAATTCTGATTTTAACTGAACTACACAAGCCTTCGTTTCTCCCATTACAAAATGAAGGCAATGTCAATTACATTAAAATACTTTATAGACAAAATTAGAACATGTACATCCATTAATTAAGGCACCCTGATGCCCCAGAATAAGAATAGACACTTCATTGCCAGAAGAATCTGTCTTGGTGATCATAATATACAAAACGATGACGTCTTTGTCTCTGTGGGACAGGCATGTGTGCGTGCTTGTCTCTGAAGATGTCGCTGCCACTGGTAACACATCTTAGCATATCAGATTCTACTGACATCAAACAGCCCCAGGAAAGATTAACTGCCCTGAATGCCACACTCTGTCATTTTCAGCATGACTTCACCCACAGATATCCCAGGGGATTTCTCATAAAACCCAGCTTAGTGAGTTAATCAACCTTCGGTAGGTATTAGAGGACAGGATGGATGTACATTTCAAAGGCGCTTCATCCCTAAATCATTCCAAATCGGGTGTCTGAACAATTTTCTTCTCTCCTGCAGTTAAGTTGTTGGTCGGAATTTATTGAATGCTTTTTAGTTCCTCTGGTTTAAGGATGATACCGGCTAGTTCCCATCAGTTTCATGAATGCACCCTTGTTTTGGTAGGCTGTCTGTGAAAGGGAGAGGCTCCTTTTTAGTAGAGTAGTAATGGTTTAGAGCTTTAAAAGTGGCAACCCCTGCTTAAGTTTGCAAAAGTCTCATCCTTTGCAGAGTAGTTCAGGGACCATCTAAGCCTTAAATGAATGAATTTTTAACTTTAACATAGACTGATAGTGATGTTTATTAATTATTGATCTCTAGTTACCATAGAACAAGCATTTTATGTAGATTAAGTCACTGTTCCACGCTGCTTATCATAGGCACCCTGGGAGCACCATCTAAGTGACTGCTCAATTTAAACTCTGTGAGAAAAAAAATTATTGAACTAAGTCATGAATCAAGATCTAAACCTGTATCATCTTCCATTCTAGCTTGTACTTACTTCCTATGTACATTTTTTGCCCCACAATAAGAGCCGTTTGTTTAAGGAAGCAGAGACATGAAGTAATCAGTGTGGCTGGGCCGCTCCATCAGAACTGAACCTTAACTGAGTGACGCATGTCATTATTCTAACTGCTTTTCACCTTCAGCATGGAATAAAAGATGCTGAAGAACTCGTATATCTGGTGATTTTCATTTCAAGAAAAAATGAGTGTTTTGGAAGGACAGTATAAATTACAGGTAAATTCCTTACCTCTACGTTCTTGGTTGAGTGAGATTCTTAAGTTTAGGATATTTCAGAGGCTAGCACTGTGCAATGCACAAAACAGGAATTTTTGTCTGCCAGGTATGCTGATACACTTCATACATTAAGTAGTGTTTCATGGGGATTAGATGTTCAGCATATACTTGATAACTTCTCTCTGTGCTATCTATAATGCTGAGTGCATTCAACTCTGTCTGCAGCTCGTGCTAACAGTCCTTCTTGGTGCTTATAAGCATCAACCTTATATGCTTATAAGCAGTGAGCCAAACATGGAGGATGGGAAACCACTTGAAGAATGGTCCGAGCCTTGTTGGGTAGCACGTGTTTAGGTTGATCTGTGCTTACCCCTGTGTTACTGTGATCAGGAAAGTCGCCATTTCACTAAACTCAGAGTAGGATGTTTTAATATTAACTTCCTTGGCTCACAAATTCTTTAGCACATGGCAGTGTAGATTTATGTTGTCATATGATAGACCTAGGTTTCTGTCACATCAGGCATGCATGTCGACTTCCTGGCTATTCTCTGAGGTCAGTGGATAGAGCTTTAGTTCCTTGACTCTTGTAAAGCTTAGACATTTATGATTTTGCTCTTTAGGAGACAGCTCTGCTGTGCAAAGGTGTCATGGTCTGTACTCCCCACCCTTTCTTAATATTGAGTATTCATCCCCAGGGCACATATTTGGTTAAAATTCCCCCCAAAACAATAATTCTTTAGTTTTATCATTTTTGTGTTTCCATCATTTTGTGCTTGTTCTTTATCTCTCATTGGATTAATGTTATATATGGAAAAGTAATATGCTTTGGCAGAGTTTTGCCCTCTATGTGTTTGATTGATGTTGCCCTCTGTGTGTTTGGTCTTGGAGAGGGAATATTCATAGATAAGTTCAGTCTGTGAAGCTGAATGGAAAGTCTAATTACTATCACACATAGGGAAATGCCTGATGTGGATGCACATGTTAAAATTACAAGTTTCTGATTAACTGTTGCCTTGCTGCTACTTGATCTCATGACTGCTAAGGTCCTGCTGTGTCACAAAGCCTGTCCCTCATATCCACATAACATAGATTACCAGAAGCACTGGCAGTTTGGCTGATGGTCATTCATCCATTCAATTTCACTCATGTTTCTCTGACTTGTTGACACCTTGAGTCATCTGCTCCCACTTCTCCAACCCAATCTTGGGAAGATGTTCCAAGGGTGAATGGGCTTTTAATAATTTTTTGCATTTTTCCTCAAGGATAACTATAAACATGTCACTGTCTACTGTACTGCCATCTTTGATTTTATTCTTGGAACTTTTTGTTTCAAAACTTCTGTTGTTTTGTAGAATGACCTAAAGTTGGATAGATTTGCATTACAGTATTTTGTGGTGTTATGAAGCCACACCTATACTTATTGTCAATCAAGGCAAACTAGATTTTAAGGTCAGCAACAGTGTGAATTGTTTCCCAAATATGATAGTTAAGGAATATCAAAATATGAGCCCAGATAGTGGCTAAGATATAAATTTCAAGAGTTAGGCATTATTTGTATTTTATAGACAGAGAGTATTTGGGGTCATTAATACAGATAAGGAGACTACAGTCCTGTTATTATGACTAAGACTCCTAGTTTAGACTCCTAGTGCAGAAACTTACTTGGGAACTGCGGGTCTAAATATTTTTATTTTTAAAAGGTTTTGATTTTAGTTACTGTTTGTATGTGTTTCTGTGTATAGGTTTGTGTGTGTGTGTGTGTGTGTGTGTGTGTGTGTGTGAGAGAGAGAGGGCAGCACCTTCATAGTCTAAAAGAGGATATAAGATCCTTTGAAGCTACATAAAGTTACATGAGGTTGTAAGCTGCCTATGTGACTGCTGAGAACTGAACTCAAATCTTCTGAAAGCACAGTTTATCGTCTAGATTGTCTAACCACCTCTGTAACGCCTAACTACCAAATTTAAATGTCATTTTATTTTTCTTGGTTTTGCTTTTTTGGGTTTTTGAGACATGGTTTCTTTTTGTAGCCCCAGCTGTCCTAGAGCTGTCCTGGAGCTCTCTCTGAAGATCAGGTTGGCTGTAAACTCAGAGATCTGCCTACCTCTGCTTCCCAAGTGCTGGGAACTAAGGCATGTACCCATCTTCACTAAAGCAGTGTGTATGCATATGTGTCCACATTCACAATTTTATTTTACTTTTGAGATTTTGGTAATTAAGAATCCAGATATTAGTGCATTATATTTTCTTCAATAGAGGAAAGACAGGATATAAAGGCTAGGGACTGGATACACCTGGTAACACTGTGGAATTCACAAGCCAGGAATGTCTTTATTCTCTGACCTCTAGTCAAACAATAGAACCAGTGAGGTATGGCTGGAGAAGGCTTAGCTAGAAACAAAGAGAAATTGCCTTTCCCTATGAATGAAAGACAAAAAATTGAGGATATTTTTTATCCCTGCCATGCTTTTCTGGGGAAACCTTATTAGGTTGTTACAGTCTCTGCAGATAAATCTGAGAATTCATTTTTATTTATATGTGTTTGCTCGGCATTTCCTGTGATAGACTTCAGTTGTAAAGAGAGTTATAAATGCCGTTTCTGCAGGCTGTTTTTACTGTACTGTGTCTGTGTTATTTCCAAAGGGCCCACTGAGACCTGATTCTAAAAGGTCTTGTTGTTGGTAGAGGTCTGCTTCTTGTTAGCTGTAGTACAGAGAGTTCTTGATTGGCATTCTGGAGTTGTTCCAATTACCCCAACTGGTCAGGCAAGGCAGCCATGGGATATAGCTCTACTGTGCATCCACACACACTGTTTATGAGGTTATTACTCAGTCATTTATTAACTTAATGTGAATATGGATCTTTAATTTGAATACAATATCTACTATCTCTCTGTCATCTATCTATCTATCATCTATCTATCTATCTATCTATCTATCTATCTATCTATCTATCTATCGAGAAGCCTAAACTGTTACAAAAATAAAGATATAAAATAGAATAAAGACAAACAAAGCAAAGGTTTCTGCATTCTTGTAACATATATTATTGTATAGGTTGGCAATAAAACTAACAAACTATCACTAGTTCATCAATAAAAGATGATATCCAGACTTGATGGCTCATGCCTGTAATTCCAACAACTTGGGAAGCTGTGATCAGAAAATCTTATGTTAAAGGTTTGCCTTGGCTATGGACGATTACATTTCAAGCCTGGTGAATTTAGCAAACCTTAATGAGATATAGCAGGTACCTAGCATATGTAAGATCTTAGGTATAATCTTCAAAATCAATCAATGAAATAAACAATCACTAAACAAAACATTAAGTTTACATAACAAGATAAGGTGGGTCAGAGAAAAGCCAAACCTTGGCTTAAAGAAAGTTCATATAAAGAAACAGGGAAATAGAAGGAAGAAGCAGATATAATGTTTAGTGTGGGCATCAGTGAGAGTACAGATTTGCCTAGAAATCTATGAAAAAAAAAAGGCGAGCCATGTAAAAGATTGTGCTACAAAGAATGAAGAACGGGTAGAAAGCTCTGAGCTAGAAACACACTTGGCATGTTTAAACAGATGAATATGGCTGGTTGTGGTGGTCCACAATGATAGGATTTGCTGAAGGATGCAGAGGCAGAAGGATCATGAGTTTGAGGCCAGCCTGAGCTACACAGATGTATATAGCTACTATGGGTAAAGTATAGCCACTGTGAGGTAGGGCAGTAGTGGTGAACAGGAGGATGAGGAGGAGACGAGCATGATGATGTAGAGTGACAGGAACCATGTGACACCTGCCAAAGATTTTATTTTTATTTGAGAAGTGCTTTGATTATAATATGATTAACCATATCAAAGAGCATTCTAGAACTTGGCAATTGGAAGATGAGAATGCCATCAAGTAGTGAGTCCAGTAATTGGCATTGATGCAGGTGTTGACAGCACACTGAGCCAGAGAAACTGATGAAGAGGCTTTTCTGTTTCATGTGTTTTGTTGGAAGTTTCAAGGTATAGCATGAAAGATTGTACAGAGGGCATTACTAAGTAGGACAAAGGATAATTCTTAAGATTTTTTTCTTTACCCTTGAATGTCTGGATAAAAGATCACCCCATGCAGAGATGGGAATATGGGAGAGTAGTAAATTAGAGAGAAGAGCTGACCTTCAGCTGGTGTATATTTCAGGGCATATGATTCGGATGGTCATGCAGGGAGTGAATGCCAAGAGAGATAATATGTCTAAAGATATGCTCTGGAGCTCTGCAATATTTGGAGGTCAAGAAGAGAAAAATGACATTAAAAAAAAAAAAAAAAAGCACACACAGAAATCAGCAGACAACCAGGGATTTTGTGGGACTGAAAAATCAGTGCTGAATATGTTCCAACAAATAGAAGGATCAATTGTGTTTAGATCTGATGGTCTATGATGTTAAAAGAAATAAGACATAGCCATTGGATCTTGAAAGCAATAGGTACTATTGCTATTGGAAAGGTTTTGCTAATGAGATGATGGCCCTGAAAGCTTGGCTGGAAATGCACAGGTGGGATCATGACTTAAGGGGGGAGGAAATTGAGGACAGATGATCTTTCAAAAAGTTTACAAAGAATTACAAGAAACTGGAGAGAAGCTGAATGTCTGGGACCACTATGTAAAGCAGTTTCACTTAGCAGGTAAGATATTCTCCTGGTATTGTTCCCCTCCTCATAGTCCCTCCTCTTAATAACCCCCCCTCCTCATACCACCTCCTCTTCCTCACTTTCATTCTCCTCTTCTTCCTCCTTCTTCTCCTTCTCTTTCTCTTCTCCCGACTCCTCTTCCTCATTCTCTCTCTCTTCCTTTTTGTCCTCTTCCCCCATTGTGAGGAAATTTAAGCTTAAAATTGCTGCTCAGTGTCTAGGTGTGGAATTGGTAGAACAAGGTATCATTTCTAATAGAATATTCAAGGGAACTTAAGTTTTAGCTTAGAGAAATATAGTCTAGGGATCAAAATCATGAGTGATATTTTCTGTATGTGTCAATTTGTATCTTAAACATTTTTCTTACATCTGTTCTGACATCTCATTCACCTCAGAGGTTCAGTGACCCTATATAGAGTGATTGAACTGTCATGATACTGTATGCAGGCAGTCAAGGTGGCTGCTTTGGATCATTTTAATTCATTTATTTCAGGTTCTTACTTCTCTTTTCTTCTATTCATTCTGTTCTCTCTCTCTCTCTCTCTTTGTGGTGTGTGTGTGTCTGTATCTCTCTCTGTATACATACACATACATATATAATCTCTATCAATCTATCTATCATCTATCTAGTAAAATATGTAGTGATTTGTATGAAGTCTTTTTCATTTCATCCATACCATAAGTTTGAGGAATTATGTTCTCAGAACCTGCAGACAAAGCTGTCCCTTTTGGTACCTGTGGCTCTCCAATATTATGAACATAGTCAAGCTGCACCTTAACAGTTGCTCACAGTGTACCATGCCAACAGCTCATGGATCAGGGACTCCCTAAGCAGTAGTATTCTCTGACATGATGCATCATTACAGTTTTGTTATAGCCTTTAGAGTCAATGAAGTGGGAAGAATAAGCTATCATTTTTATCCCCAAGGGAAAAGAGCTATTTTGCCTTCCAAATGACACCTCCTACCATTTTATCCACGCCCAGTACTTTAGGTTTTATTCCTTAAGCTTTAGCATATATTGAGATATGACACCCAAGAAGCCACATTAAAACAAATAAGCAAACAAACAACTTTTCATTGACATTTTGGTGGTTTTAGTATTTCCCAGTTTATTCAAAAGAGGGGAGTAAGCAGGAAAATCACCAGAAAAACTGTGAGACAATATCTTGTCAATTTTTTGAGATTTTTGGATGGTGTCTCTTTAGTACTGGTTTATGGATAGCGAGATATAAGCCAACATCCATAACATACACATTTAGTCAATGCATTTATATGTATATGGATGCATATCTAGGTGTTGAGTAGTTCAGATCTCCAAAGCCTTAGGTTTGACTACTTGCAATCCTAACTCAGTCTTTTTTTTCCTCTCTAGAGTTGTTTGTCCTGTTGTGGGCCCTGTTCAGCCCACAGTACTGAGGGGAGAACTGACGAATTTACCAGTGTGAAAGCACAATAGAAATGTTAGGAAGAACAGCTGTGCAACACACACACACATGCACACACACACACACACACACACATGCACACACACACACACATGCACACACACTCACACAAGCACATGCACACACACACTCACATGTGCATGCACACACACAACTGAGCAGTCATTCACTGAAACAAAGAGAAGTAGAGATTTTTTTGACAAAGATTTTTGAGCATTTATCATTTGTTTGGATACACTAATGACTTCAGAAGAAGAGACCTGTGGTCATGCTTTTGAAAGTATTGGTGAGAGTAGACGTCTCCTTACATTGAATATAGAATGGAAGTTGATTGTCAGACAAGAGTTGAATCAATTGAAGAACGTTGTGATTCTGATGACTGGAACTTTATTTGTCATGTTTAGTTGATAGTTTAGGACAGCCTTGAAACATGTCTGGTGTTATACTTATATAACTCAAAATTCCTTTGAATTTCTTTTTTGATACCAGAAGTACTTTGCCTGTATACTATGTAATGCTCACAAACTCAATATTTGAAAGGAACAATCAGAAACTCAACATTTCTGAAGCAAGGGAATTTGAGTTTGAGGCCAGCTTGAACTATACAGGAAGATGCTGTCTCAACAAAAAAGAACAAAGATAACCAATAACTAAACAGCTAACCCCAGGTCATTTATGTAGCACATTGTGTTAATGTGTGTGTGTGTGTGCTTTAATGCAATTAGTAATCCAGTGCCCGTATGGCTCTGAAATTCTGTCACCATCACTTACACAGACATTAAAGTTAGCCCAGGATCTGAAAGAAGCTTACAAAACTTGGTTGTCATATAATTGAGATGAATCTGGGCCTAGAGGTGCCTTGAAACCCTGGGTGTTGACATGTTACCTTTCAAGCCCAGACAAACTCAGGGAAATTTAGTGCTTTTGAGCTGAATCAGGAGACTTAGAGACCTGTCTATTTACTATGCACATCATGGGGTTACTTTACTGTCTTTTCAGTATTGTAATGCTTACTGTAGCTATAATGGGAGATCTGACTTAACCTTATTTTTTCCTGGGTTATATTTTAACAAATCCATTTTAGAATATTTCTCTGGAGGTTTTGAAAAGATAGGTCTTAACTCAAAGCAGACAATGCAAATGTCTCTCCATTTATGTTTATCATAATTTTAGCAGTTCCCAGAGATCAAACAAGTTTTAGACATAGCAGCCTTGACTGCAGAGCCAGCTCTGCCTCTGTAAATCCAGGATTTAACCTGAAGAAAATTGCTTAACCTACTTAAGTATCATTTTCTTTATCTGTGAATTTGGAATAATTAAAGTGAGTGTCTTACAGGGTTGTTCAAAAGATCAAGGTTATCCAATCCTCATAAAGGGCTAAATACAATTGCTACTGGACTCCTTTGAACAGCCAATGAATGTTGGCTGTGACACTTAATTCTGGCTCTATTAGTGATAAGTGATAGCATCCTTAATCCATGCTTACATAATGTCTCTGAGGCTCAGTCTTTCCTAAGAAGATGGCTTGCTATCCTGTAATTATTAGAATGCATTACTTCATTGTTTACAGCAGTGCAAATGAAGCCACAGTGGTTAAGTACATTGGCGAGTCTGAAAAGGATTTTTACTATGGTCATTATTCCCTCAGAAAAAGTACATTCATACCAGCATCTGGAATATTGGTACAATTTGGGGCAGACTTGAATCATCCACATTATATCCAAGGTGAAAAAACCTGAAGCTACAACTGTTGGGAGATGTAATTAGTTTGGGGCATTAGTCAGCTGAGCATAGCTCCCAGTGATGTTCACATCCATCCCCTTGGAACCTTTGTGTTACTTGATGTGAAAAGTGGGACTTTGCAGACATGAGTGGGTTAAGAAGGTTTAATTGGGATATTGTTGTGAGTATTCATGGTAAGTTCACAATCTCATTTTAAATCCCCAAGACTTTACTTCTGAGCCTGGAATGACTGGAGAACATGACTACTGAAACCCAGCAGAGAAAGATAATGTTATTGCTGTAGAGTGCCGAAATGGATCCAGGATGTGTGCACTTGTTTAAAGAAAAAACAAGGACCTGAATTTTTTTTCAGTGGGAGCCTTCTGAAGGAAACATAGCTCAGTCTAATCCCTTGATCTCATCTCAATGAGTCACATCTTTGAGGTCTCTCATCTTTCAGCCTGCAAAGCCATACATTTAAGTCCTCAGTGTGGAGTAATTTATTGTTGCACTATAGTTTAGTAAAAAAAAAAAAAAAAAAAAAAAAAAAAGAAAGAAAGAATATAGTTCTCTATGTGAAAGTACAAAGATTTAAGCACTAAACAATAATTAAGCATCATCTCCTGAAAGGAAAAGAGGAAAGATTTGACAAAAAAAAAAAAAAAAGTCAAATAGCAATTTCAATTCTTTACCAAGTCTTACTTAGCAATTCTAGGGCAGGTGTGGCCTGTTAAAGATGTGTCACTTTTAGGTTAAGTGATGACTTGATACTCTTGTCTATTCCCATAACCCAAATCTAGTCTTCCATAAAATGGTATTGCCTGGTGTAAACCATCACTACAGACTAGGCAGACTGAAGAAACTGACTTCTGACCATAGCATAAATTACTCTTCTGTTCAAGTCAATGGGGATGCATCTCCATGACTACTGCACCCACCCACTGTGATGCTCTAATCCTACCTTTTATCATCAATTAGGATCTATTGTTCTAGGGATATGGGGTTCCTTCTTTCTGAGGAGAAAGTGGAAGAAAAATGGACCAGATGACTGTACCACCCTTTAATTTCAAGCCTCAGAAGATAATTATTATCACACTTAATCTTTTCTGGCTTTCTATCTAAGCGACCACCTTTCCTGACATTAATGATGCCCCTATTAAGAAAATTAAAGCCCTCTTGTCCCAGCAACTAAACTCTGTTCACCGTGTCACTCACAGATGAGGTTGGGATGCTGGTCTATTTAGAGTTAGAGGATTAGACAGGAACACTCAATCAAGGTTTCACATATCTTCCCTGCTCTGACTGGGTAACAACAGCAGCTAAACTTCCTGGTAACCTGGCTCAATTTCTGCTACTGAGATAGTGATTCCTCTACTTCACTGAACATCCTTAGGGAAAGGAAATGAGTAGCCAGGTTATTCGGTGAGATTTATACTGGGATTCCAATGAAGACACCATTTTTTAAGATATATGAACTCTAATTCAGAAACTTATAATTTCCCCCATGGTCATTGGTTGTCATGGTAAAAGAGGCCCAACTTGGCTTTCATAACTTGATTCATATATTAATAGTCTTTCCTGTGAAAAATATATAACTACCTATAGAATGTTAGTGATTTATATAAGATACAGCTTATTCCAGTTACTCCTTACCTGGAAGTGATGCTCTCTGTCTTCTCACTAGGAAGAATATGTGCGCAGCTCCTGGATACATAGGAAGTTATAGGATTCTGGACCCCTTGAACTTGACCTCTTTTCATTATCTACACTTCTCTTGCTGATGTAAAGGACCCTTTGCTCTGAGTATTGGAGAGACTCAAGGTGGATGGAACTCTGTTGGGAGAAAATATCTGTCTACTCCTAACACAGCTAACACAGGATACTTGGAGAATGAACCACAGAAATGCCCTTTTTAATAATGATTAATATTATTAATATTAATAGCATTATTAATATTAATAGCATTTAGTAGCATGTACTTGACCCCAAGATTTTGAGGACTATTGCCACACTGGAGGCTTAATTTTTCTGTTAGTGCAGGTGGTTTGATATTTGACAGTAGCTGTCTGTGAGAACCATCATTGAGAATGAAAATATGTTAGAATATTAGTACTTTTAGTTTTTCTACAGCAGAGTCCCAGGCTTTACTGAGTGACTCCAAACAGAGGCTTGATGCTCAAATTATTTTCTGTTATTTTCCCTGTACATTTTTAAATGGTAGATGTTCTTAGATACATATAACATGTTATATAAACCCTTTACTACTCTCTGCATATATATATATATATATATATATATATATATATATATATATATATATATATTAAAGTAAAAGTCCATGGAAAAAAAGTTAAAGTACATGGAGAATATATATATATATTTTCTATGTACTTGAACCCTAACTTCTCATTCTCCAATTGTGGTAATTACTAGCCCAGCCTTTGCTCACTCTTCAGATAATTCAACAGTGCAGTGCTGCCTCAGCTATTCTAACCCCTGCTGCTTCCTCTTCCACCCAAAGTGAATGGCACAGCTCAGTGCCTAAAGCTTTTCCCATTGGGAAGACTTTGCATTACCACTGTTTTACAAGACTACCTCTGGGCAAGGCTGTGATGCAGCCAGCTTCCAGTGTTGACTTGTAGCCACACGCTGAGCTGTACATCTGTCAACCAAGCTCAGTATTTGTCTTGCTCCATTTGCAGACCACTTATGTATACACTAATGTGTTCCTCTATGCTTTTCTTTGAACCAGCAGTGTAGTAATTTGTCAATGTTACTAATATTTATATATAAGCAAAGTCAAGTATTTAACTTAGTCTAATTTGTAGTTCATTGACTTTTACTCCTTTTGAATTGATTTCTTTCTTTCATTGTATTTATTATTTCTGTGTGTATACTTCTTAAATTAGAATCTTGGATCACCAACTTTTGAATTTTATGTTTCTATTTGTAGGTGAACAAAATAATAAGTATGCTTTCAAAATGCTGAGTTTTATAAGGTTGTACTTTGTTTTCTTTCTTTTTTCTTTTTTTAAAATTGGATATTTTATTTACATTTCAGATGTAATCCCATTTCAACATTTCTCCCCCGACCCAAATTACTTTCTGAGAAAGTAATTTTATATCTATCTTTGTAAAAATGTCCATGTCTTTTTAGTTCTCAGTGTGTAACATGATTAATTTATTCTACACCACCCTTATGCTTTCTTAATGAATATGTTCCTTAAATAAATCCCTTTAAAAACGTGTGTTGATGTTCATTTTGGAGAATATAAATATCCCCACACTATCCTTTATTACTCTCAAAGCTCTTTTTACACCATATTCTTTTCTTTCTTCTTATTCTCTGCCAGACTTTATGCTCAATAGTTTTTTGGTAACAAACTGTAATCAGGCCTTGCATTGTATCCAATCCTACAGTGTCCTTCTTTTCACTAAAATTCTTGAGTTTGTGTTTTAGACTGTAAATACCGATGAGCTTCTATGTGATTTCTGTGATTTCTATTTGTTTCTCATTTATGCTATGCATCCTTTGTTCCTCTGCCTCAACGCTGCTTTCCTATACTGTTAAACTGTTACTATTTCATTATATCTCACTTATTTAGTGGTGTAAGTACTGTCAAATATGTCACTTCTATAAATGTTATCATTTCTTAATGAATTGTTTTGGTACCAGTTCTTTCTAGATTCGCAGAGCTTTTGTAAGTGTGTAAATGTGTGTACACTTGCCTATGTGCATATGAATATGTGTGAGCATACATATGAATTCATGTGTACCTGGTGTATTTTTTTATGATTTTTAATGTTTTCTCACCTAGCTTATTTTTGTTATTATTTGCCTTACTTTTACCTTATTTTAATTAAATATATAATTTCACAAGTTTATGGACTATAGTAACAGTTGATATAAATACCTAGTGCTATCATCTCAAACACAATTTTTCTTAAGTTTATTTTTCTAGTTTAAGAATTCAATGCATGAGTACTACATACATATAATTTCTACCCACTTCTTCTGCTCTTCTTTCCTGTTGTGGACTGCACTGCCCCACGCTTGGGGGCCAAAATGTCTCGGACCGCTCTGTCAATGTTAGAACCTGCTTTGCCAAAAGCCTTGGGGGCTAAATTGTTAGAGCCCACACTGCCCCAAGCTGCTCTGGTCTGTGGGTCAGGGTTCAGCAAGAGAAAGCGTGAGGACAGACAAGAAAAAGGGAGACCAGACAGAGTGTGATTCAATCCCGTTTATTCTTCAGTATCTCTTCTTCTCTCCAAGTCCCTAGTTCCAAGTCCCTAGTTTCTAGCACCTAATCCTAGTTCCAGTTGCTAGTCTCTTTCCCAGTTCCAAGTTCTTTCTCCAAGTGCTAAGTACCTAATCTCAAGTGTCTAATAATTTCTTCTGTCTGCCTCTCACCTTTTATATGTCTCACTTCTAAGTAATGCCCTTAAGTCAGGCCCTTAAGTCTTATCTCTAAATTACACCTTTAAGTCTCACTCACTCAAGGGAAGATCCTGGGTATCTAAAATAAGATGTTATCAGAGTGTGCTCAGCTGTTGTAGGCTGTTGTAAACAAGTCTCTTGTCAGGGTATATGGCTCAAGATGGCTGCAAGGATGATAGCTGCCTTCTGTCAGCTCCCCATACTTTCCCATTTTTTTCCCATTCTCTCTCAAACTCATTATTTCTTCTTTAAATTTTACTGAAGAATACCCTGCCACACACATATGTATGTACCAACACATATAACATATATGTGTATATTTAATACTGATCATTTAGGATTACATAACCTATTAGGGATCTCAACTCTGGATAAAACTATTTCTCCCTTTCACAGCAGACATAGTTTGCCTGCAGGTCTTCATCTAAGGGTGGGGATCTCACGAGTTCTTCATTTATGTTGTGTTAATTGGTGTTGTCATTATGCTGGTCTTGTGTATGCTGACCTAGCTTTCATAAGGGATTAGTTTGTTCACAGTGAATAAGTTTCTGTTATCATTTTTGTAGATAAATACCTTCATCTTCTATACAGCTGTCAATGTATTTATTTTGTGTTAATTTATTTGGAATAATTTTAATTTATCAATAGTCTAGGCTGGTTTTTATTTTCTTTCAGATATTTGAGTATGTTGCAGCTTGACTGTAATATATGTGTGTATGTGTATGGTATCTTTAAAGTAATCTTATTCTGATTTACTAACCTTTTCATTACTGAAAATTCATATCTAGAAAATAGGTATGGGGTAATTCTTAGACGATCCTTAAGGCTTGCCCACATTTACCCTAAACAATTGCTGACTTCAGTTTCATGAGCTATATTATTAAAATTGTTCCTCAGGTTGTGGGGTGTAACCCCCTTTACATCCAGTCTCTGTCTTTGAATTTTAGGTCATAGTATGTGTATTGACTTGTTCTCAAATTCGTAGCCACTTTCTATGGCGTGGCCATAGGTGTTTGAAGTCCATGAAATGACAGGAAACTTCATTTGGGGAGAGAGCAGGATTCAATACAGGGTTTATCTGTGTGGTCTTGGCTGTCCTGGGACTCATTCTGTAGACCAATCTTTGACCTCACACTGATCTGCTTATTTCTGTTTCCCAAGTGTTGGGATTAAAGGTGTGTGCCATCACCACCCCAAAAAAACCTTAATTTTTAATGTTCAATTAATTAATTTAACTAATATCTCTTTATTATGTTATCTGAATTTGTCTATCTTATTATATATGCCTACATTTGCCATTTAAAACCATTTTTAGAGATATTTTCTCATGTACTGTGGCTCCCTCAAACTCATCCTACCTGTACTTTTTATGTTCTTGCCTTACAAGCTTGTACCACTAGCATGCCAAGCATGTACTTTACTGACTGAGAGACATCTCTATTCCCAAAATGTAATCTTTTTTTTGCTACTTTAAATTTACAGTATTGTAATTTTAGCTTCCAGGTTAACCTTGGTCCTGCTTCTTTTGACTAATTTTTCTCTTGGCCATATGATACTACATTTTACATTTGTATCAGGTCTTAGATTTTTATTCAGATCCAGATACCATATGTGAAACACAGTAGAAAGTGAGTAAGGAATACTCTCACCTACACAAAAAGTTGTGTTGCGTATTTGTAGGCCATAGCTACTATGTGGGGCATTGATTGAGTACATGCTCCAAGACTGGTGGAGGATTGATTGTGTACATAATCCCAGACTGTTTGACAGAGTGTATGAAGGAATTGGTATTCTAAAGGAGAAAAAAATGATAAATTAAGATATTAGCAAGACAGTGGGAGAGTCGAATATATGATCAATTTTACTTTTAGGCAAGTATGACATAGAAAGAAGAAACTGTGATGAGTGAAAGCTATCATATCTTTGGAGATCATAGATAGGTGTATGAAATATAAAAGGAATATTTGAAGGATAATCACATGGTGTATCAGCTCTCTCTGCCTCTTCAGGACAGGTCATAAGCCCAACACAACACATAAGTGACTTACAGGCCAAATCCAGAAACTGGCATGAGGTATTTGCATGTTAGTTAAATAGAGCAAAACTCGGCAGATTTTAAATGATAGTTAAAGACTCTGCTAGTATACCCAGGACTCTCCTTGCTGGATATATTTACCAGCAGACGGCTGTAAAAAATGTAAAAATATTTCATGGACATCAGAGACAATCCAGCTACTGATTTTAATATCCTGTCAAATAAGCTGCTTCCTGGCAAAACTCGGATACTTTCTTTGCCTAATTCTGTGAGAAGAAAAGCAACACTGACCCTGATGAATACTCTGCTATATTTCTAAAACATTTTAATATTTCAAACCCTTCGTGCATGCCACAAGACTGCCCAGTAAGCAACAAATAGGCCTCAGAATATTGTTTGCTTAAACTGCTTTGTAGGCTTCTGAACTTACAAAGCATAGTTCTGTAATGACTTGTTTCTTGTGCATGACATGTGGGGATACTAATTTTAAAAAAATAAAATGGAGCAAATATAATATGTTCCCAGAAGCACAAAGTCCACTGTAGCCAGATAGATACCTGATACTTAGGTTGTGATTACCAATATGGTGAGATCAGGAAAGCAGGTAGAAAATGTAGTGCCTATTCAGAGTTCACAACCTCTTTTTCAAGTTAAAGCTTCAATAGTCTCGACAATATTGACTCCCTCATATGTTATTCCTGTTTAAACTTCTTCAATCTCAAACTTCTCTCTGACCTCTGTATTCAGGTGTTACTGAAGTGACTCAAGGATGGGAGGGCAAAAATTTCAAGCACAGACACTAGAGCAATGGAGACACACTAAAGGAATCGCCATCTATCTACCTTACAGTGAAAACCAGAATCCTTCAGGTTCTTTCTGAAAGACACCACACCTCAACTCTGTTTTATTTTATCTGATTTCATACTTCCCTGACAGTAGGGTTGTTTCTTTGCTGTTTGGATTTAGGAAGGTATTTTTATTTAAGTATTTATACAGAAGATATGAGCCTGAACAATTAAAGAATATTTACTAAAAGCTTAGTGTTTAACCCCTACCCAAAACCCACCAGTTACAAGCAGAAAATTTTATAGTTTTTAATGTCTGTCTAATTTTCTAGGGCTTATCAGGTCGAATTTGTATCATTAACAAACTCTATTTTATATATAAGATGAAAGTTTTACCCTCCCTCCAGAGTGAAAGTATTTAAGTCCTGATGGTCTAGAGTTCAGTATTAGTACACCTTGTATAGCTGTGATCAAGTACTCCACAGAAACAACCTGAAGAAAGAAGTAATTATTTGGGCTTATGATTTTAGAGATTTTGGCTAATGTTCAGTTGACTCCATTGGATCTGAGCCTGTGGGGAGTTACAGAATCATGGCAGTGGGAGGAGAGCTGTTCACTTCAGGACAGAAAGAAGGGGGTGAGGAGAGGGAGGAAAAGCTACAGTCAGGAATGAGATGGCCCTAGGGATAAGACAGTCCCTATGACCTCTTTCACCTAGTGAAGCTCTACATTTTAAACCTTCCAGAATGCCCTAACATAGCACAGCCAAAGAAACCTAGTCTGTGATGGACACTTCATAATTAGACCCTCAAGAAACCCCAGATAAAACGTGCCCCTTTACCCTCTGTTTATAGATCCTTCCAAAGGTTATAGTTATGTGCCAAATTTTTGTTCTCACTTGGAACACTAACTATACATATATGAAAATTAAACTACGTCCACATGCATGTTTATAGAATATTTGGCACACATTTTTGTTATTAATTAAGTAACAGATTAGCATTGATAAACATGCATATCCCTGACGAGAAAATTTATAATTTCAAGTGGTTCCCATTGGTGCAATTCATCAACACATTCATAGTTTCTCATGTGAGCTCTGGAGAAGTGTCTATATCTACTAGCTGAAAAGAAAAGCAAAAAGAAAAATAACATGTACTTATCCCAATACTGTTTTCAAGTTGAGGACAACAGGTTTCAGGGAAAGACAGCATCACCATCTCTGTCCACAAAAGGAGGTCGTGAGAATATCTCCACATGACTTGGACTTGTGTTAAATGGTTTGGATGAAAATTCATAGAAGATGGTGTTTGTTCTATCTTGGTTGTTGTCAGGAATGGGATTCGATTAGTACTCAGTTTTACCCAGGAAGTGGGCTGGAGTTGGTTTCCCCTATTTCTTAGCTGCAGAGTACATTGTTGAAAGTTTTGGCATAAAACTGGCTATGCTCTGAGACTTAAGACTCTGAACGTATCTGAGCAAATCAACTGTAATTGAGTGATCAACTGTAATTCAAATGATTGCCAGAAACAATATGGCAATATTTTTTTTTACCATGTATTTATGATAATGTTTATTTTTTGTAATAAATATTAAGGCAGGAAATTACGTGGCCAAATCCAGGCTGCAAATATGTCTCAAAACCTAGGTAAGTGTGTTTTCGAGAGTCAGAAGGTAGAGAAGTTTTCTTTAAAAATTTTTTAAAACATTTTTCTTTGAAAGAAGCATTCTAGACCATGGGAATAGCATCAATGTGGAAACACCAGAGCCCTTCATCTAAGATGCTGTGCTGGCCATCAAGAAAACAATAAAACTAATGATGAGGGGAAAAATGTGACAATAAGTCTTAAGAAGAATGCAAATAATCAGGCTTATTGGTTTAAAGCCATTTTCTGGTTGCATTCTCACTGAATAAAACCCAGTGAGACATTTCTTTGATTTTTTTTTTTCCCTTAGAAAGGTAAGTTGATTTCTTCTAATATATGTTTAAGAAGGAGGCATTTGTCAAGGTGATATCCTTTGACTGGGATCAAAATTAGTAGGACAACTAGAGTTTGATTGAGTCAGTTTCACTCCAGGGCTTATCTTCTGCGCATGCCACAGAGTATTGTAAAGGGAAGTGAGAGCAAGTATTTAGAAAACTCAGAAAAATGCTTTATGATGAAGTCAGGAAGGATTCTAATTGATCAGATGATGGTAAATAGAATGTCCTTTGGTATTCCTTATTACACTCATATGTCCTTTATGATCTCAACCAAATGATTCTATCCTTGTTGCAAGAACAGTATAAGACGAATACTTGGACTGTCATAGAGCTTGGGTGCCACCTGTATCTCCAATGTGTTTTCTAACTACTAGATATTGGAATGGAGAAGGGATTTGTTTTAAATGGTGATTTATTCCAATGCAGAGGGAAACACCTTCACCACAGACTCACTAATTCTTCTTGTAGTTAATTTTAGTTTTATCTCTAATTTTTAGTACGGTGTCTGACATTAAGTTTATTTTCAATATAGGCTCATTAAATGATTGAATAGATTAATTCTATCAGAGACATAACATGCTAATATCCAGCTCTAATTTGCTTGCTATAAATTTCCACAAAGTTTACCTCAACCATATAAATAGTCTCATTTTTCATTTTACTACAGATCATAAGGCACATGTGGTCTTGTGTGGAATGTCCACTTTTCTAACTGCCCATATTTCCATTGTACTCCCAAGGATAAGAGTAGATTGCCCCTAAAAATCTGTGTGCAATAGTATGTTATCCTTTCATCAGGCACACAGGGCTTCAGACCTAGAATATAAATAATGACCTGAAAGCAAGGTAATTTGGAGCTATTTCATAGCTGATGAACCATTATTCCTCCCTCTCATCAATGCATCTAAAACAGGCTCTCCTATCACCTTGCTCAACCTCCATCATAAAATTAATTACCTTTGGATAGACCCCATTTAATTGCTCATAAAATTGATCTTACTTTTCAGATTTTATAGCAACTAGTAAGTCATCAACAAAGGTGCTGAGAATAAATGGGGTGCTCATTAGGTACTTTGAAGTAAAATAAAATAAACTCATGATGCACATAGGGGCCTTGGCATTTGAGATGATTGTATGTGGTGGATACCTGTAAACAGCACAGAAACATCAGAGAGCATACTGAGGAGAGTTCAAAAGCTGCTTGAGCAATTCAAGACACAGTAGAAATAGTGTTTTGACTCTGAAAATCAAATATATTTCATTTCAAACTAGCATAAAAACAGTTATCACTGTTTATGTAGTACTATGGAAACACTTAGACTGTTGAATTAACTGTAGGTTAATATTAGGCAAACCAGAATTCCAAACTTGTTTCTTGATGTGGTAACTCCTAAAAAAATTGTTTCCATTACATATTGTAGCTGACTCATGAGTACGTTAATCACAATAATAATTGTTTCATAGGTTGTTGTTAGGGTTTAAATGAGATACTAAATACAGAACACCCAGTGAAGAATTTGGTCCATAGACAACATTTAATAAGTGTTAATTGTTACCATATTGTTAGTGCTTCACAGATTCATGAGCTAACAAGTAGACAAAAAACAAGTGAGGTGGATTTTTGGAAAGATGATGACTTTTTCAGGTCAGTGTTTGGAATTCAACTCTTGAACTTGAAATCTTGAGTGACACTCTTTGGTCACTCTGCCCTTCCATGTACTCATTCTATGAAGGGATTATTACTCAGTTGGATTTGAAGATATCATTAATGAGACTTAACTCAGAAGAATATGTGCTGAAGCTTGCCCACATGTATGGCAACCCTGGCTTCTGCCCAAAAACACATCATTCTCTTCCCATTTTGGATGGAGGGATGAAGGTCACTCATATTCATCTAGTATTGTCTTATGTTGACTGACAAACTACACATAGGGCCAGGGACTCACCTCCTTGATACCTGTAGCTGAATGGTGCTCTGATATCCAATGGTTCTATTCTACCATCAGATGTTTTAGTACTTTCATGGGATTCCTTAGCTATTGTTTTCTCTAAGATTCCATAACTCTTTATTTCTCAATCCACAGGTCTTTGAAACTTATTTTACTCTTCTAAAGAGAGGAATAGTATCACACTGTTGGCACCAAATTTGACTTATGTGGTTCCATTTGTAATCACTAACATCCTGCTTTCACATCAATATTAGTTATTTTTTTATATTCATTCCTGTCTACTCTCAGAGGCAACTTTCTCTTTCAGCTCTTCAAATGGTAACCCTGTGTTATTTGCTCCTTATTTTCAAAATTCAATTCTACTCCTATAATGCCCTATGTGTAGTTGTGATGTATAAATACAAACATGTGGATGTACTAGTCTGCTCTACCTCTAAATTCAATGCAGGTTTCCCTAAAGGTGTGTCAAACTATTGGAAGGAATCTAAGTCAGTAAGGGGATCTCATGGGCCAGAGACTATGTGATAGCTCTTTGAGAAGTATCAAGATTGAAGCTTAGACCCAAATCCCAAGCCACATAGTCCAAAGATATAGATCAAGAAACATAGAGAGTCAAGGTGCCAGAGTAGACCTACCACAAAAAGAACTATCAATTTTAATATGTTACTAATGTCTGATGAGTGATGAGGGTGGTTGTTGCAGGTCTTAGAAAACTTAGATAATGAGCTCTTAATTTATTGTCTACAGGAACAAAAAAAACTTGGATTCTTATTGGTATCATTTATGAATCAACACTGGCATATATAACAGAGTGCATTTTATCAGGGGCATTCATTATGCAGAAAGTGTAGCCAGGGATGAAATGAGTCTGAAGAGTGTTGGTAAAGCCAAGCACACCATAGAATTACTAGACTTCTCAGAGTATTTAATGCTAATATGAATTTCTAATCTCTGGCCATTTACCAAACAGTATGAGCAGATAATCCCTTCTTTTTTAAAATTGATAATTACATGGAGCTAGTATCCCATGAGGATATGCTTTGAGAGTACAGCCCAATGCTATTCTTAGATTTTCATATCATTTTCTTGTGATCATTCTGTGTATTTATTTGTGGCGTTCCTGGATTTAGAAAAAAAGTTTAAAGCAATCAGTGCATGAGCAATCCTCAAAGACAAGCTTAACTTTGTTTTTTAAAGCTAAATGCATTGCTTGACCCAGGATTTCTATAGTCTTTCTCTTGTAAGTATGAGAAGTTACTACTTCTCAAAAGAAAAAATATCTCAGAAGTATCGGCAAAGTTTCACATGAAGGTAGAGGGTAACTCTAGAGGGATTCTAGAGTTGAATCTTGAAATTATATACTTAGGATATGAAATTTCCCCAAGAGCTATGTGTCATCAGACTGTCAAACTGAGGAATATGCTGGAACCAGGACAGTTTGCATGGGTTTTTTTTTTTTCTATTTACAAAGAACTACCTAGCATCTGGAGAACTTTCCTAAACTTTTGTTTGTAAACTATCTTAATTTTATGATATATCAACTTGAAAACAAATACCTATGTCCATGGTCCACAGGTTACTGACATTAAAGGGGAAACATGTAAAAAAAACCCAAAACAAAACAAAACAAAAAAACCCTCCCGATTTCATAAGCAGAAGCTTCAAGCTTATTTTCTGGGAAGATGTCACTGCTTATGGTGCACCCCATCAATTCCAGAAGTACCCCAAACATATACTAAATATACTAAAGTTCTACCATTGGAGAATGGGAGAAACAGCTTCTTGAAGGTTGGGATTGACAGATTGTAGATTCTTAGCAAGTATTAATTGTATGTGGAGGAAATCAGTAGGTGGAAATTTCAGCCAAGGGACATTCATGATCCCAAATGGGACATGTGTATGCATAGGCTTTCTGCTGTCAATACATCACAGAAGGTGGCACTGTAAAGTGTTTTGTGTGAGAATGTTTGGGTACTCCAAGGAAGAGGAACTGCATGTAAATAGGGGACTTTCTTTGTGTCATTTTGGTTATATAACATATCTGTATCCAAGTTATCCATTGTTCCCAGAGGCTGCTCTAAGCAGATTTCATACCAGTGTCCTATGCACTTGCTAAGCTTTTGTTGATTTGGCAGTCCATAGAGTCTAACTCACAGCACTCCAGAATCTCTTTATTGTTTTAAACCTTGAAATGTTAGCAATCAGATTGTAGCCCTCCCCAGACTTATAACTAAACAGTAGCTATAAAAGGGCATAGTGTATTCCTTAGTGCCCTATACTACCTCTCAGCTGACTTTCCCCTCAGTGAATCAAAGATGGAATCATCTTCAAACAACCACATGGCTTTCTGATAATTCAGATGGGACAAAAAATTGACGATGCATGGATGCTTGGTCTTTTAACATGCAAATAAATTTTATATGTAGTTTTCCCAAATGATGTTCACTTTTTAACATTATTAGCCAAGAAATTAAGACTTTGCAAATGTCTCTGCCATCAGCATCAACATCAACACCACCGAGGCAGGCAGCTGCCCACTAGGTGTAAGGGATATGTGAACAAAGTACTAGACGGAAAGTGAGTGCTGTCATACACACACACACACACACACACACACACACACACACACACACACCAGCTGTTCTTCACAACTTTCTTGTCAGGCTAATACCATCTAAAATCAGATCATCCCCAAGAACCTTTCAAAAACCCTAATGCAGAGCACAGGGTGACACCTTCACCTTCTTCATCCTCGTGTGTGACACCAATGTTTCCCCCCCCCCCCCCCCCAGTTATTTGCCTGAGGTATTCTGTTTCCAACTCAATTTGGAATGTAGCATCTGTTGAGTTCATGCTCCATGAAGCATGAAGAGTACCATCTTAACATCCCATTACAGCCCCATTAATAGTCCATGCATGCCTGTAAGCTGTTCTAACTCTTACTTCAGAGGTGAAAAGCCTCATTTTCAGGGAGGTGAACAGGGTCACCTATGCTATAGGCATTGTGGGAGCTCTCTTGCTCTATCATTTTGGTATCATTGATCATGTAACAGGATGTACCATCACTCTTTTTCTTATGTAAACTCATGAGTCCATGGACCAATCTTTATTTACCATACACTGGAGATGATCAGTTTTCTTTACTGCTAGTAGTAATCCAGGGACTCTTCTCTTGTATGATAGAGGAACTAAAAGCCACCCTACCTTGCATCCATGAGAAAGTAGCCATAGTTTTTCAGTTAGAAATGGCCAAAAATTTCTCCAGGCATTGTCAAGTGTCATCCAGATTGGGCACCACAGCTCTGCACTGATATTTTATTTTTACCATGTGTGTAGGCCATATGTGATAGAACAAGGATTTAATGAGAATAGCTGGCCTAATTTATTTTTGAAGATGCCATTTACCATCAAAGGCATATATATATATATATATATATATATATATATATATATATGTGTGTGTGTGTGTGTGTGTGTGTGTGTGTGTGTGTGTGTGTGTTTGTGTTTTCAACGTATTCAATGTATAGATGCATAGTGCCCATTGAATTCCAGCCAACGAATGTTTAGCAGAGAACAAAAAGATGTTTGTTTATATTTGTGTGTTCGTGTGAGATAATACACTTGTACATATAAACATGTAGAAATCAGAGGACAACTTGTTCTCTCCATCCACCATATGGGTCCAAGGGACTGAATTTAGATTGTCAGACTTTGCAGTAAGTAACATTACCATCTAACCAGCCCTGTAAAAAAAATTAAATTTGCAATCAAATTCATACCATCGAGTTGACAATGGGCCTCAAGACAGCAGATAATACGGATATATTTATTCTATTCCTTTTAACTGTATTGTCTATTTGAAGAATGAACAGTTTTCTATTTATGTCAGGAATGCTCCATTTTGAGGCAGAGCATATTATTTTATCAGAGAGTTCACTCTCACCTCTTGTTGGATTAGCTGTATTTCTCAAGGTTTTTTTTGCAGGTATGTGTGTTCTCAATACTAGGCAGAGTGACTTTATACCTGAAATCACATATGGCTAATAAACAAAACAATAATCCCTAATTTTCCCTCCTTTTCTGAAGTGCCATTTTAGAGTATTGTATACACAGAGTAATACAGAATAAAGTCTTTTGGAATCACCTCTTTACACACCGAAAAAGTCCTTAGAGGATCTTCCAAATTGTTGCTTGTGCCTTTTTATTGCTAAGTTGTACTCCATGATGTATATGTACCAGATTGTTAATGACTTATCTGTTGAAGGTCATCCAGGCTAATTCTAGTCTGAGGCTATTATACATATAGATCTTGTGAATGTTTGGGCACATGGTTTTGAGTGAAAATGAGTTTGTCCTCTATCCTATTTGGTAAATAACCAAATAAGCAGTTGCCCAGATGTAGGATCATTTTGATTCATTTTACAATAAGTTCCAAAAATCACTGTACATTTCTAACAACTCTGTATAAATTGTTTATTTTCTTTTCTTCATTGACACTATTTGGATTGTCATAAGTTTTCTTTATTAATTTTACCAATTTTGATACTATATAGTGATGTAACAGTTGTTTTGATATGCCTCTCTTTGTGTATTCTCTCAGCCGAAATTTTATTTGTTATCATTTTTAACTTTTGAGTTTTTTCTTTCATAATTTTATCCATGTATACTGAGCATTTTGATTATTACACCCCATAATATTCCCTGAACATCTATTAACCCACTTTCACTTCTTCAACTGCCATCCCCACATTCATGACTTAGAGATGTACTGTCTTAAACATGCCCAGTCTCATCTTTTTGTTATTTTTAACTATTGAATTTAGTGAATTGTTTTGATTTCTTAAATATAATCTAACTGCTAGGAAGAAGCTTTGAGAAGATTTTTCTCCATCCAAAGACTGTCTTTCTTCCTCTTTACATTATTTTAAAAGTACTGATATAGCTCTCTCTATATATAGAGATACATATGTATACATATATACACATATCATAATTTTTTCTTAATTTAGATCATGCCTCTGATGTCTAATTTCCAGATGGGAAATTTTCATTAAATATATATATATATATATATATATATATATATATATATATATATATGTGTGTGTGTGTGTGTGTGTGTGTGTGTGTTAGAGATATTTTTAGGTATGTAGTAGTTAATAGTATGGTTTCTTATACTGAAATTGCCCATCTTTTTTATTCGCTGTTCTGAGAATAAAGGTTTTGTAAGATTTATTTTATTATTACCTATGTATATGTTTGTGTCTCTGTGTGGGGGTATGGACATGAACAACGGTGCTCACAGAGCCTTGGGGCATGACATACCTCTTGAGCTGGAGGTAAGGTAGTTGTGAGGTACCTGGTATCAGTGCTGGGAAATGAACTTGGATCCTTTGTAAGATGAGTGTATGATTTTAACTACTGAGCAACTTCTCTGGCCCTGAGAACATATAAGTGACCTCTAAAGCACTTTTATTTCTTTTTCTTTCAAGCTTTCATGACTTAATTTTGACATCTGATTCATTATGATGTGAATTAGGTGGCTATCTTTTTAACTTCAAGATACACATTAAATCAGTAGTTTCTTTGTGCTTGGTTCTTGAAATGTTGCTATGGGCAGAGGGAGCATTAGCCATAATAAAGAGGAAACGCTTTACTGTCCTTTATCATTTTAGGGACTACTACTCCACTGTTTTGGAAGTGGTATTAAAATAGCTTATTTTCAGGAAGAATGTTTCAGATGGAATGACCTGGGCTGTTTCAGATTGGTGAGTCCACAGCAGGTCAGCTCAGTGTCTGGAGGCTTCCTTTGTTAGATTAGGAGGTACTACCTTCCCCACCACCCTTCTGCTTTTCCAACCTAAATTCTAAGCCAGAGCATCTTCTTATATCTTGGAGTTCTCAGGGGATTGGATCCTCTATCCTAGTTGAGACTTCATGATGGTGTTTAGTGTGGAGAAAAGAGGAAATCATATTGTCTTGTTTTGTTTGGACAAAGAAGCAACATTTTTGAACAACTATTTTCCACTGAAACAAAGTGAATTCACTTTCACATTTTGATATGTACTTCTGTACCACTCATAATCAACATTATGATTTAAGATATTTCTATCCATTCCTAATTGGACTGGACTTTTATTAAGGATGTTCCTGTTGACGTCTGTAGCCTATAGACAAACACACCACCCTTTCTTCACATGTGAGGCTTTCCTCAGTTAGCCAGGTCCCCCACCCTACTATCAGTTCCCTTTAAATATATGATGACCATTCCTTGCTGATTGACCTTTATTATCACTTCCCGCTTCTGCTTGTCCTCTCTCCTCTATTCCATTTAGAAAGCAATCCTAGTTGGTGTGATTTCTTTCAGTGTTTTTAGATGGCAAAAGTCAGGGTCAGTCTTTTTAAAAGACTGTAGATGCCAAGTCTGTAGTTTAATGCAGCTTCCTGGCTGCCGTCAAAGCTGTGAGAATGCATATTAGTGAGAGCTGAGGCTGGTCTCTTTCAGGGTGACTTCATTTGTAAGGAGAAAGAGGCATGGCTCACTGCTTTGTTTGGAAGTCAGTTGACATTCTCTTATTAAACTAATCCAAACTGTATTTGCCAATGAATGTCACAAGGAAAGATTTCCAATTCACTTTGGCTACTTAAAAGAAGTTGTCAGACTAAATTAAGGACCTCTCTTTTGCCCAGGCCGAAGATGTCTCTATTTAACTCCTGGTGACTTTTCTTGATGAACAGTATATCTGTGTTTGTAGGCTGACTGGATCACAGGAGCAAAGATAATATGCTACACTAGAGAGTAATAATAGCCACCTATTGAAAGGTAGATAACTTGCATGTCATGCATGTGCACACCTACTATTTTTATTACACTAGATACTAAACAAACATGGGGAATACAGCTCCTGTCCTGATGATAATCTGCATTCAATTGTGCCTTCACTGTTTAACCACCACCTCCTGTCTCAGAGAGTATTTAATCTTTGACAGCTATCTTGGTAAGTGCTGGTGCTATAGTGAACAAGACCATGTCCCTTGGGAAGCTCATCACCAGATCAGAAGGCAAGATTAACAAAGCAATGGCCTCAGTGTTCTGTCTTGCTGTCTTGCAGTCAGAACAGACACATAGATCTCATAGTAACATAGAAAGATGGTATGTAACTTACAAGTTAGGTCAATGGAGCACTATGAAATAGTACTAGAGAAATGTTTGAGGATAAGCATTGATGAAGCTGAAGATACAGAAAGCAGGTTTGGGCAGCAGAGGAGGAAATTCGGGTTAGAAGATAAGCCACAATCAGAATGATTTGAGCATGGCTGAAGGTGTCATTGGAGAGGTGAGCCAAAGATGGCTATTAGCATGCCTTAATTGTTGTCCTGTTCAGAGCATTTTACTGTGTATGACCTGATTATCATACAGAAATCCTTGATATTATTTAATATGTATGGCTCAATATACAAAAGAAAGATAAGTATTATTAACTTAAAAACCCACCTAACTTCTCTTCTATCTGTACATTCCCCCCCAGATTTTCCATTCATTCACTCTTTTGTTCTCACTCTCTTCCTTCCATCTAAAATACCTTTCTTTCCTTTATGAAGTATAACCCAAGTGCTGTGAACTATGTCAGCCAATGGCAGTTAAAACTGAACAAGAACAATGACAGGAATTCTATTATATGCTTGTATACCCTTTTGCATTTTAGTCTACAAATTGTTTGTTCTTTGACTCATAAGACAAATATTTAAATATTTGGAATTATGTGTTAGAAAGCATGCTAACTAAAGTTTTGGCTGAAGTAAAGAATAGGAAAACAAGTTCTACTTAATAAATTCTAAATGAGAAAACTGCCAGCAAAGTGGTTCTTGAATCAAGATTTACAGAGCTGAATCCCATCCTTCCCCTCACTGACGTAGCTGCAGACATAATGGCAACATTTGCAGTGATGAAGTATAGAGTTAGGAGTTAAATCTATTAAAAAAAAATAGTGCCCATGAAGGGAAGTGGATGCAATGCCTGCCATGACAACGTGGGATGCTCAGCATCCTCACAGTATGTTCCCACCTTTACCACAAATGCCTTTCTAGTTCTGAGAAGATGGCGTGAATTGTATTTAACTTGTAAAGGAAGACATTAATAGTTTTAATCCAAGATCACCATCATTCAATCTGTATGTTAGGAAGCATATCCTGACTACTATGTGTAAAATAGAATGCAGCAAATGGTGAAACAGAAGATGAGAGACTAGTCAGGAGGCTACTGTGACAATCCAGATGAGGTACATCAGTGAACATTTTGCTATTGAGTGGTGTGGGATAAAGGAGAGTGGAAGTGGAAAGAATAGAAAAAAATGGGATCAGAAACCTTGCAACTGAATGTAAGTGGTGGATGTGAGTTTGAGGTAAATGGTCCAGGTGATGCTAGGATTCCTGGCATGATAGGATAGATCGGATGCTCTTTGCTGACACGGGGGAGGAAAGAGTGGAGAGTGGTGTTCTTGCTGCTTCCTTGAAGGACTGATCATATAAGAATTGATTTTATTCTCCTGCTGCTTGGTTAGAGTTATGCGGTCTATAATGCTCTGGGTCACATCATTCAAAAGCCTAAGTTGAAGGAACAACTTCTCAATCAGGAAATGAAGTTCAATCCCTTTCATTTGAAAAGGGTATGGGGACATGTGGCCTGGTTTCTACCTTTGAGGGAGCATGTGGGAGACTGCAGTGTAGAAACAATATCCTCAGAAGAGGGAAGACACAAATCACAATCATCGTACACTATTAGGGTTAAGGCTAAAGAGTCTGTCATAGCCAAGACCAATTCTCCCTTAATATGTCTATTTTCTTTGTCTGAAACTTCTGTAAAGACTCAAGTGTCTGTTTCAGACAAATTCATGTTATAAAGCATTAAAAAGAAGGCAAAATGAACAGTTGGTTCTTTCAGTCTGGGGCTGAAATCTGGGCCACAGATATATCTGTAAGTTATTTACATGAGCAGAGAGGAAAACATACAAGTAGAGAGCAAAAAGAAAGTAACGATCTAGAGACTGGTTGCTAAGTTGCCAGTTAGTTTGAAACATGCAAACCAAGATATAATGGTGGTATAATATTGGCTACCAATTTTATTTCAGAATAATCATCTGTTTATAGACACAGATATCTCTGCCAAAGCCATGAACCAGAAACTCAATGAATTCCCATATCACTACACTGAATGAAACATACATTCACTTGAGGATGGGGGGGAGCAGATAGAGTAACTGAATCAGTTCTTTTTATAAATCAACATTACTTGGATGAACAATTATGACAATGAGGGAGGGCAAAAGGGACATCATCACAAGTTCCCTAGCCTCCAGAAGCACACAGCATGAACTAGTGTAGGGCATAGAGGACACCTAAGCTCTTGCAGCCTAAAGATCCAACCAGTCCAATTTGGCCCATGTATCTCCTTCATGAAAGATGAATCTAGAATCAGCTGACAGGTTTGAAGCAGGACCATTTTTTTGTTACTTATTTGTATCTTCTTGTCATGTTAGCCTTCTATTTTTTTTTTTTTTTTTTTTTTTACAGAAATGAAGCTGAAACTAGTTTCTTCCTATCTTAGCAGTGTGTCCTGAAAGTCAGATTTTGTTATCTGTGAGAAGGAAAAACAGAGTGAAGCAAATGGAAGGCATGGTTTGGAGGGAGATGATAGGATGGAGAGTGACTGAGTCCCCATAGATGCTGAGTATGCATGCAAATTCTAGAGGCCCTGGAGTGGGAGTAGGGTATGATTCAAGCATCAGAGAGTTGAAAAAAAATCAGAACATAAACTTGGTTTCTCATTTTCTATGATCTATAACCTGTTTATTAATATTTGAGTCTGTTTGTGTGTGTGTGTTTATAGATATGCCACAAGTTTACTTACTTACTTAGACAACAGAAAGATATCCTGCAAATTGGTGGAATGGTACATTCACATATGGTGATCATGAATTGATCTGAGCATTCATAGTATGTGAAACTGGTTTGAGGGTGTATGTGTATTTGTGTGGGTATGTTTGAAATGTCTCACTAATCTTTGTAATTTACAACTTGACTTGATGTTCTTCCATCAAATAAAATAAAATTTTAAAACAGTTTCATCTTATCCAGGTGCTTTGTTTTGTTTGTGAAAGGCAGGCACACACACAAAAAAATACTCTTTATATGACTGAGGTGGGACTTTCGAAGTCAAAAATTCCCCACATGGTTCTGAAACTTATATTGACAATGCTAAGGAGCCTCATATATTGTGGTTAAGTGTTCAGATGGAAAAAAATACAACCCTTTTCCTAGACTTTTATGAAGCTACCCAAAAACTTCAATCTAAAATGTACCCTTTCCCTGTCACATGATGCCATTTTAGAATCTTCAAACGAAGCTAAATCTGTACTTAGTGATCTTGAGCCCTTTAGTGCTCCTTCAGTGGCTCTTTGCATTGTAAGACTCAGAGCAAATGAGCAATTATTAGTCACAGGTTTGAGTCCCTGTCCAGCTATTTTATTTGCTACTTTAAAATAATCAAATTATGTTGATAATTAAATAAAAAATTCACAGACCCACTTAACTCCTGGAAATAAACTATAGAGCCTAAAGTAAGTAGAGGAATGTTGTCACTGTGCTTTCTTGAGGAATGCAGCATTCTTAGAAATGTAGTCTTTCTCTATGGATGGAATAAAGTGTATCTGGGGATATTCTGAGGGCAAGATCCTACTTTGTTGGGCAAATTTCTTCAGTTTGTTTTTCCCTGACTCAGTAAGAGAGTGATAGGTCTACAGAGTGTCTAAGCCTGAAAGCGGTCCAGCATGCACAAAGTTTATCTCAATTTTCAGCTCATAATCACCACTGAGATCCTTCTCAAGATGCTGGCAATGACTGGATCCAAAATTATTTCATTAGCACCAATTCCAGTTGCTCCCAATACTTCTTGATGCTGAAAGTGACATGATGCGGTCTCACTGGTGCAGCTATTAAGTCCAATTCCCTCATCAGGGGCCAGGAGAAGCAGATGGCTTCTTGCCACCTGCAGAGATGTCAGAGTAGCTGTCAGTGAACTCAGGAAGGGGCACTTGCAAATGGGGTCAACATCTGCTCACAAGGTAAAGCTACTTCTCAGCCCTTCAATGCTGCCATCTTGGGGTAGTGTGCATATGAGTGCAACATCTACTGGATTATGTAGCTGAATTGAAAAATGAGAAGGAATATTAGGGGAGGTGCAAAGAGATAACTTCTGTACCTGAATGTCCCTTCAACATGGCCACTGGGGACACCTGAGCTGCCCAGTTGACTTTCAGCTTGAGTCCATGGTCTTTACTCTCCCCACACCTGCTCACTCACTGTCTTGAATCTTGAGCTTTTGGCTCATTCTAAGATAGTTCTTTCCATGCCATTGCTTAAGTCAACAGCTTCCCATCATTCAGGCAGCGATGAACCTAGGAACCTTAAGGTAATGGAACTGAAACAATATCATGCACCATGTTTTCCTCCAAGTATTTTAAATGTCTATAGAGAATCTACTTTCCTCTTTCCACTATCTATAATCTTCTAGATGCATCTACTTTCCCTCTCCTTGATGTACTGTCTAGTTACACACACTTCTTACTCCCTCAACACGAGTAAGTAATTCTTGACTTGGAGCCTTTATACTTGTTCTTTTTTGTGTACCAACAATGTAATAACACGATTTTCTCCTTTCTTTACATTTGTACCCCTCCCATGTCCTAATTCCCTTTCTGACTATTCTCAAATTCACAGCTTCTTCTTCTCGAAACATTGTTGTTATTCATGTATATAAACACAACATGTGCTAGGCAGTGGTGGCACATGCCTTTAGTCCTAGCACTTGGGAGGCAGAGGCAGGCAGATTTCTGAGTTTGAGGTCAGCCTGGTCTACAGAGTGAGTTCCAAGACAGCCAAAGCTATACAGAGAAACCCTGTCTCAAAATACAAAACAACAACAAAACAAAAACAAAAAATAACCCCCCCCCAAAAAAAAAACCCAAAATAAACACATGTTAAGTGCAGTCAGTGTTTGTGTGTATATGTTTCTAGGGATGACAACTTGGTACATGTTATCCAATTAAGTTATTCATCCCCGCGGAAGACTAATTCTTCCACTTTTAGTAATTATAATTACCTACTGCTCTTCATCTAAGTGTGAGGTCTAGGAAATTTCCCCCATCTACACTGGGATGTCGCCTGGCATTGGAATTGCTCCTATCCTTTTTATGAAATCATGTTGTTAACATATCAAAGGTGAAGCATCCCTGTCATAGCTAAAATAGGTAAAAATCTCAGAGCTGTATTACTGGTCCTTTGGTTATGGTATTTTGCACTCTCTTCTGAGATGTTTCCTGAGTCTTGGGTGAAGGAGTTTTGTTGTAGATGTATCAGTTGGGGCTTAACACCCCTCTGTTAGGTGTTTTTTAAATTTTGAGGAGTTTTGGTTTTCTGTAATGATCTCCTTTAGCTGCAAGAAGCTTCTTAGGGGTGAGAGCCAAACTGATCATGGGTATAAGGATGCATGTTTAGGATGCAGCTAGAAACTATACTATATTTGTTTAGGAAAGTGGCAGTAGGAGCTCATCCTCTAAGACTCAAGACCTCACTAGGTTTCTGTGAGAGGCAATATTTCCCTTGTATTGAATGGGTCTCATATCAAATTTGACAGCTATTGGTTACCATCAAGAAGTAAGTGCCACTATTGTACCTTTATCAATATTTTACCAAGCTGGTCACTGTTGTGATTCAGAAACATTGTGGATGGATAAGACAATTTGCTTTTTCCCCCTTAGCAGCTTGCACAAACCTTCTGGTTCTAAAATTTAGTCCATATGAAGAAAACTTTCAGGTTGGTTTTTGCTCAAATCTTCCATGTCCTATATTCAAAATATTTCATGTCTTCAGTAATGAGGCTGTATTTTCAACTTCTGGAAGGCAATCAAAGGCAGTAAAATAATGTATATTAGTTTTATAGGTTTTTTTTTGGAGTCTTTTGACCAACAACTCAGAAGGTAGCTTCTTTTGTTTGGTGCAGGCATTTTTGTTAAACTATGGTTTTTGGGGAGAATATAGTAACTACATTTAATCTTTAATCTCTATCTCTCTCTCTCTCTCTCTCTCTCTCTCTCTCTCTCTCTCTCTCTCTCATCTCCTTTCTTTTACCTTCTCTTTCTACATTGTTCTCCATCCCTACTGCCTAAATACCTCTTTCAGGTTACTTATGGATCCTTCCTGGTTCTATATTATTTTTGCTGAATATTATTTTATTAATGAAGACATATAATAGTAGCTCTAAATGAGCTAATTTCTCTTGTTCTCTGTGACTTGCACACACACAGTCAAATTTATTCATTTTTTTTATGTTTTAGAACAGTAGGTATGAATTATAACTTTGGTCTTCCCCCTCCCAGTCACCATTTTCCTCTTACTACTCCAAATCTGTCATTGCCAACAACCAACACTTCTTCTTTTTACATCTCTCTGATTGTTTTGTAGTGAGATGGATTCAGTTTGTGGCCAACATTGGCCTGAAACTCATATGATAGCCAAGAACAGCTTCAAACTTGTGTCAACCCTCCTGTCTCAGCCTTCCAAGTATTAGAACTTCAGAAATGAGTTATCATAGTGATAATAACTTTACTTTTAAATCGGCATATCTTGGGAGATGAAATGAAAATACAAAAAAGCACTTGATCAGTATTTGTAGAATAAATGGAAATATTTTTAATGTGAAAACATTAATAAATAAACATACATAAATAAAAAGAAGACTAGAGTAATGTCAGTGGGTTTCTCTTGTCTCCTGTGACTTTTATAATTATGTTTGTCATCTTAGGATATTTTAAATGCAAATCTTACCATATCATACCTTGCTTATATACTCTCAATGATTTCCTATTGCTTAGGAATGATGGCAAGATTCAGAAGGTCAAAAAACAAAACACCCAGAACTAAAGTAGTATGCTGATGATATTTTGACAGACTGATCTGACAGTAATCACACTTTCCTTAAACCATTATCTTTCTTTGAGATCCCAACTTAGGGACTTCCACACACAGGAAGATGAAACAAATTACCCTAGGCTATGGCCTCAAATCTCAGTGGAAAGGCCAGCCTGGTCTACAAAGTGAGTTCCAGGACAGCCAGGACTACACAGAGAAACCCTGTCAAAAAAAAAAAAAAAAAAAAAAAAAAAAAAAAAAAAAAGCCCCAAAAAATCTCAGTGGAAGACATTTATCCCAGACCAAAACATGAACTAAAACTCATGGAAAGTTTCACTATACTAAATATAACATTTTATTGAGACTTACTATGCCCAAGTCACTACTTCTCTGTTAATTCAAATTTGTCATTTCTAGCACTTACAATGATGCCTTTAATCTTCTATGATGCAAGAAAATGTTAACCCAGTAGTCAAACATCACCACCACCACCACCACCACCATCATCATCATCATCATCAACAACAACAACATCAAGGGAACACTAGAGCTGAGCTACAACATAATGACTATTGTAATAAACTCATTCTGGGTTTTACACATTTCCAGCTCTTATATCCATTTACTATGCTTCAAATATGTCATGCTACTGTATGTAAAATATCAATTCTTTTCAACATTTCCAGTGAAGATGGTCTTGAGAATATGACCATAATCCAGAATTCTGTCTTTATTGGAGGGCTGTGTTTGATGTGTGAGGAGACATGGTAAGAAGAAACATTCCATCCTTTCTTTCCCCTGGCCTCCTAGGATGCTGAGTCAGGACTGGTTATGGTCTATGTAAAATGACTTGAGAAAAAGACTGAATGTAGTATCTGCAGTTTGTATTTGGAGTAATATGGAGGCTGAAGAAAGAGGGTGGCAAATTGGAGGCTATCCTGAACTACATTATAAGGACCTGGCACAAATATCAAAGTTCCAGATACTTTGCCTTTTTTTCACACAACTTTCTCTTAACCTTCATCTTCTGTTTACATCTGGCTGTGATCAGTGAGGTGGGCCATTTTAACAATGAAACACAAAATGCTTTAACACAAATGGCCCCAAGAAAACTGTTCAAAACTTTACTACTCATTCACTTTAGCAACTTAAATTATCCAAACTAAACTAAGCTTTCTCATAATATAGTACCAAGAGTACCTTTGGGGCGGGGGCTCTGTAATATAAATAGACTAATGATTTAAATAACAGAAATTTATTTTCTTACTAAGTTAGAAGCCAGAAGGAAGAGGTCAAAGGTATCAATATGACCCATCTTTCTTCTTTTAATATCTATACATGGTCTTCACTCCATATTTGCTTTCCAATTTCATTATGTGGTGACATCAACCATACTGGATTAGAGTTCATCTCAAGAACTTTGTATGATATGAATTAAACTTTTAAACTAATTAAACTAATTAGACCCATCTGAAACTACAATAGCACATTGAGTTACAAGAGTCATAGATGTATTTTAGCAGAGTGGGGGTGTAATTTTATTTTATAACATTAAGGGACTTCATGTGCCAGGATCACAATGCAATTAATGCCTATCAGCAAGTCACAGGAAAACAAAAAACTTGTTTCTTATTGATTTCTCATACTATCTTGAAACTTCTGAAACAAATACATCATCCTTTGGAAAAGATCTTTTCTTCATATTTTCTCAACTTTTGGTAGTTTATCAGTTTGGCCCCTATTTTCAGAAAATCCAGATTCCAGTTCCATAAAAATCTTTTTTTTTTACATAAAAATCTTGCTTTCCTTCTGCAATGTCTGGGATGTATCAAGCGTTTCTGCTTCTGGTAGCAGAAGTTTCTTAAGGTATCACATGTATTAGTTACTATCCTCATTGCTGAAACAAAATACTTGACCAAACAGCTCAAAGAGTAAAGGTTTATTTTGGCTTACTGTTGCAGAGTACAGTCTATCAGTGTGAGAAAAGTATGACAATAGCTAGAAGCAGCTGGTCACAGGACATTTGTAGTTAAGAGGGAAGGGGCACTGATGTATTACTCAGCTTGCTTTCTTCTTTTTATATAATCTAGGACTCTAGTCTGTAGAATAATGCCACCCAGACTTAGAGTGGGTCTTCCTACTTCTATTAACATAATCTATGCAACCCCTTAAAGAAAGGCACTTAGGCTTCTGTAGGTGATTCTAGATCCTACCATGTTGGCATTACTATCTATCACTGAATATAAGCCTGATTATTATCCATTTACTTTGATTTTTAATATCCTCCCTCTCTTTATTACATCCTGTTTTCAGAAGCTCATTGACCTTAAATAAGTAAAATGTTCCTGTTTTAATGATGCTATGTAAGTACAATATTCTGTCTTGAGACAAAGGTGGAACCTCTTAAAATGGACTAGCCAATTCATTGTCAAATTCTCACCCATACTTCGGCATCAGCATCTTATAATGTATTGCAGTACTTTGAGTTGCTTCTGTGCTCCTGTTTTGTATGTGTCACCTCTCCCAGTCTCCATGTTACTCAATGCACTGACAGTACCTCATGATGCTCCATAAAACAAGCACTGACAAGCAAATTCTTTTAATGTTCTTTCTTAATTGTCTACACATTTTAGAAATTTCCAAATCTTCTAAGCTTATGAAAAGATTGTCTTTAGATTTTTTTCTTCAATTTCTTCTCTTTTTTGTAGATAGATAATTATTTTCCTGTAATTTATGGAAATAAAAACAAAACAAGGCTCTGTAATTCTATCATTGGCAATGCCAACTGAGGGACCAATTTCTCTCTGTCTCTCTGTCCATGTATCTCTCTGTCTGTCTTTCTTTCTCTCCATATATATATATATATGTGTGTGTGTGTGTGTGTGTGTGTGTATGTGTGTGTGTGTGTGAGTGTGTGTGTGTGTTTCATTACTCTGTTTAAACACACATCACTCCTACAGTTGAGTGTTTGGTAAGCTTAGATAGTATCTTTGTCTGTCTGAGCATATAACTGATCTTATGGGCTTGGCTTTTTATGATGCCTCCATATGTCACTATGGTTTACCTCAGAAAGAATTCCTGCTGAAGAAAAGAACAAAATGAAGTTTATCTAACAAGAGGCCTCAAGCACCAGAAAGTCTTGTTTTGATGTCAGACAGATGAACATCTTTAAACAGACCACACCTACATCTACCTCATCTGCTTACATCATCCCCCTCCTTCCACACAGGCATACTGCATCCACTACACACAATGCATAATTCTCTCCACCAAGGTGCTTCTTCATCATATGCATGTTATTCCCTCTTTTTTACCTGCTTATAACACCACTGTGAGCAAATAACTGACTAAACCACATATCTAAGCCTCATTTAGTTTTGTTCACAGTTTTAGTCCCTCATTGTTGCCTCAAGTGACTTTGGAGTGATGAGACTGAACATCCCAGTGATGTGAGTGTCTAGAGAGCAGTTTATCTCATAGTGGATAGAAAGTAAATAAGACAAAGACATCCCCAAGTGACCTGCATAGTTCTAGCAACTCCCAGTAGTCTACACGTGGTTTTACTCCATCAGAGAATGAAGATGTTTATTCTGTTACTACCCATATGTTCTACTTGTTTCTGGAAATGCCTCTCAGATACCCATAGATGTGCACTTTCCTATCTTGGAGACTTTCATTCTATTAAGCAGCTGAAGAAGGTTTACTGACCCTCCCTCTTATACTCTGCACTACTTTCAATTTTCTTTTTTTAAAATTTTTTTTATTTATTTTTATTTTTTTTATATTTTATTTACATTTCAGATGCAATCCCCTTTCCCCATTTCTCCTCCCTAGAAAACCCCTATCCCATGCCCCCTTTTCCTTTTTGCTTTTACACAATTTTTTAAAATGTTAATCAAAGGCTTTATAAGTTTGGTAATGCTCAATCAGAAGTGTAACCCAATACCCAACCTAGATATATAAACTAATTTTGACTGGTGGAGACATGTGAACATCTGCCTCCATGCCCCCCCTTTCTCTTTCTTTTTCTCTTTCATCACCTAGCTTCTCCTCTCCTTCATCTTCTCCTCTTCTTACTCCATCTCTTCCTCTCGGTACTCCTTCCCCATTAGCTCCTCCTACATGTCACCCTTCCTGTTAACATAAAACTTTTTTTTCACAATACAATTAGAGCATACTTATTCCTAATTGTACCAGTGAGGTACAAGATAGTCCTAATAGCCAGTCCATCATTTTGTTGACTAACCAGAACCTCTGTCATTTCTCCTAACTAAAACACTTAGTTTTGAACCTGGCTTTTTTCTTGGATTTAGAATGAATGTCAGCTGAAAACCATCCACTCAGATCTTTTCTCTCAAAGTAAATAGCCAGGATTGGCTATAAGACTATAAGTCTTCAACCCCATCAGAAATCCAGAATGACTGAGTTAACTGAAATTATGGGAAGCACTAAACATAGCTTCTAAGACTTAGTCAATTTATAGAGACCACTGAACACTTGGAAAGCCCGTATACTACCAAAAGTTGGAGCATCAAATCTTCAGCCTTCTGGCCCAGAATCATCTGACAGACCTTGTGCTCTACATAACTCACCATTTATCCCAGGCATTCTGCTCCTTCCATCCTACCATAACTGTATTCTATTCATTTTTCTATGTAGTGGATTCACATTGTGAAATATGAATTATGGCTAGTCTAAAACAATCGGCAAACTGAATGTTGTGGAAATCATTGGATTCAGGACACAAGACAGAGATCAGTGCAATCATCCCAGTCTGGAAGAGACTTTTCTGTGCTGACCTACTGAACACACACACACACACACACACACACACACACACACACACCAAATAAACACTACCTCTATTGGACTTCTTAAATCATCTAGTGATGACAGATGAAGATTTGGGAATAGGCTAACTTAGGATTCTGAAAGAAAGAACCAATTCATCTAGTGTTCACCCTTGGATGAATTTGTTCATTATTTTTAGTTTTTAGTTATGAGAGCATAATGATAAGCCATGGTCATCATGGGTCTTTTCTATTCTTCACTTTCTCTTTATACAGAGTCAGTAGCATCATGGCAGAGAATGTAGGTATGTCCTAGTACAAAGCCCATTTCTCTGCTTCTTTCAACACATCTTTAGGTATTATATTTATATTATTTCCTTGGGGAATCATCTGCTGACATTTCAATGAACGTCTCTCACAGTACAATATTTTCAGACTCTGTGCTTTCTCTTTTGAACTAAGTATAATTCTGTCTCATTATTTGAGTGATTAAGTGGTCAGTCATCGGTTTCAATATTCCTGAGGGTGGTGTGCAGCTGGTTTATCTTCATTCTGTTTCCACAGTGCCAAGCTTAATTCTGAGCACACAAAAGAAACACTTGTACAGTGAGTGATGAACACGGAAGTACAGGAAGAGTCAGTGTTTAAGAAGTGTGGGCTGAATTAGAATCAGTCTTCAGCACATCTGTATGTGATGCACACAGAAAGACTGACACTGCTCATCATTATGCACTGAGCACCTTGCTCCATCCTATGAACCTCATGCATTGGTCTGATTCTGGTGTCTTTGAAGCCAGTTGCTGGAGTTCATTGGAAATGTTGTATTTGCCAGTTCCACTTTACTTCCTCAGTCTAGATTTCAGAGGCAAGCAGCATGCTTTTCATTTATCCAACTTATCCAGAGTGTATTCAATAGAATAATCAACTCCCAGCATGTTCCACACTTGTTGCTTGTCAAAGCCTCTTACTGTCAAGCGATGTAAGTAATTGGTATGGTCTACTGGGCAACACGTTGGCTGCAAGTTTCAGGATTTTAATTTTGTTCTTCCTTCAAGAAGACTCTATCCAGGCCAGCTGCAGTGACCCTTCTGCTTTCATCTCTGAAGTGACAAGAAAGCCTGTGACTGGTTGACTGCCTGCCAAATGTTTAAAAGAAGCACTAGTCTGGTACTAAAAGGGAATGGAAGTAATTTTAAAAAGCTACTTATTTTCTTTAGGGTCTAGAAATAGAAGGTTGGCTATGTTCTTGAAAGCAAACTACACGTGCATGTAAATGTTTGTTTTTCTCATTCAACGTTTTCATTCCAACCCCACCAAATGTTTGCTGTGGTTTCTCTGCTGCCTTGTGAACCTGTTTGGAATTGCCTTTTCCCCTTCCCAGTATTCTGGACAAATTTTGTCATTTCAGTAGCAGCTTGTTGATGATTTTCATTAAATACATTTCTTAGCTTGATTTCTGAAATGTTCATCCTTAATACTTTCCTTTTCTAAGAGAGCAGAAAATCTGTGTATCTATGAGACAAACACAGTATATTCTTTAGGGAGATAAAGGAGAAAAGAATGTTGAATATCCTCGGTGGGTTATGCTAGGGTCAGAGTAAGTTGTGGTCTCAGGAATTTGATCTCTGTTAATTCTCTGGTGTATTGAACATTTGGGAATTTTTTTCTTTGTTTCTTTTCAATCTTTCTGTTCTTCTCTAAAACATGGAGCAGTGGAATATGGTATTGGGAATGGACCACACTATATTAAAAGTCTTTAACTCTTTTTTTTTCTCAATTGAAAACAATCCTGGGGATTTGTTTGTTTATTTTGGTCTTCGTTTGATGTCATTTTTAAAGCTAGAGGCTATGAAAAGGTACCTACTTATGAAGAAAGTAAAGGTTTAAAAATAAATTGAAATTTACACCTTTAGGTATTGCCTTGATAGCATCTGACTCAACCCTGGTAAAATTTAAGTTATTAGATACTCAATTCTCACAAGTTTCTACATGCACTATACTTGCTGGGGAAAAAAAAGTGGTGCATCAATAATTAGAAGAGGGTATTGAGGCAGAAGTTCTAGTCCCTGGAAAAATACTACAATGAAATCATACAATAAGAATATTGTCAGACAGCCTTGGTTAAACTCAGTGGTCACAAAACAAAACAAGAAATATTATGGGAAAGGGTCTTGTTGGTGGGGATAAAATAAGGATGGGAAGGAAGAAAAGAGACTGAGCAAACAGTAATGGCAATGCACAATATATGTGTGAAATTGTCAAAAGAACAAATTTAATAAAAAAGGGAAAAAAATCAAAGAGCATCACCTTTGGAGCCAAGAGATCTGCAGCAATTCCCACAACAGCAGGGTACCTCTGTATCTTCTCAAACCTGCCTTGATGCTGCTCTCTTATGGCCTTTCTAAAGAAGCAGCAGGAGAGTACCACCACACCTTGAAAATATTCCTGATTATGGTTCTGTCTTTAGGACACACACTTAGCATGTCAAAATATACCCCTTCCCGCTTTTAAAGCAGCTACACATGTAGTTCATGATCTTCAAATTCAACATGACACAAATGAATCTGCCAATTTTTCCCTTCGAAGCATTATATGAAACAGAGCATATTCAGTATGTGTGCTTCTAAATTGTACATTCTTAAGGATGCTTATTTCTAAATGCTTTCTTATAGAAACATGAATAGGCTGCCCCCATTTGTATCTTTGTTCACAGAGGTAAACTTTTTTTTTTTTTTTTTTTTTTTTTTTTTGGTTTTTCGAGACAGGGTTTCTCTGTGTAGCCCTGGCTGTCCTGAAACTCGCTCTGTAGACCAGGCTGGCCTCAAACTCAGAAATCTGCCTGCCTCTGCCTCCCAAGTGCTGGGATTAAAGGCGTGCGTGTGCCACCACCACCTGGCTTAGGTAAACTTTTTCAACACTTGTTTTTTTGTTTTTGTTGTTTTTTTGTTTGTTTTGTTTTTATACTTGGTTTGGCTTTGCATTCACCAAGATACAAATTCATCACCTTTAATCATAGATGACAGAATCAAAACACTTGCTATCCCCAAGATAGACCTATTTTCCCTCTTGACAGTCAATCTACATGAACATCTTTGTTTCTCTCTTCCTTAATTCTCACCTATTCCTCATCTCTAGTACTATAAAAATCTGAAATCATGATGAACAAGTTTTTGACTGCAGAGTAAAAGAATTATATGGAAAAAGCTACAAGGTAATAGTCATGAATCTGTGATGCAGAGACAAGTGATCCCTGAAACAATTTGTCTACTTAGACTCTTCAACATTGGTGAGATTGAAGGAGACTCAGGAATATATCCAGGGTTGATCTCTGTGCATGTGCATCTGCCCACAAATGCGTACTTAGTAATCCTATTACAAGCTAAAGAGCTATTGGAATTTTATAACTAATAGGAGGAGAATCAGTTTTTTCAATGATATAGACCCTTGTAGGTCAACACTCTCCAGAACAGGCTATCATCCTAAGACTAGTTGGGCAGTACAAATTGGACTCAATGAAATAATAATGATGAAAGAAAACACACTGTTCAGTGGTAAGGGGGTTGAGGGTAGAGATATGAGAGAATCTGAGTAAGGGGTAAATATAATCAAAGTACTTTTGTGATGGTTTGAATGGGAATGGCTTCCATAGGATCATATGTAAGAATAATTGGTTCTCAGTTGGTAGAATTGTTTGAGAAAGACTGGGGATGTGATCTCATTCAAGGAGGCATGTCTCTGGGTGTAGGCTTTGAGGTTTCAAAAGACTCCTCTGATTTCCAGTGATCTTTCTTTTTCTCTGTATCATGGTTGTGGAACAAGAAGAGAGCTCTCAGCTACTTTTTGACTCCATGATCATTGAGTCTACCTCTCTGAAACTGTAAACAATATTAAACTCTTTCTCTTATAAGTTGCCTTTATCATGTAGTTTTGTCATAGCCATAGAATAGTAACTGAGACAACATGGTATAATATTGTCAAGAACTAATAAACATTATTAAAAACAAATATGTACCCAAATACACTAAAAACACATGCATATGAGAAAGAATGTCCAGGGGCTAAGCCTAGTTATTTCCACAGAACAAAAGTGATAAATTGAGATAAAAAGGAATTAATGGTACTGGCTTACCTTTAACATGTAGAAAAGCCACCTACCTGCTCTTTGCCTCCCAAGACTTGGGATTACAGGTATGTTCCACCTTTTCTGTGTTCAGGCTCAGTGTTCTGTGTCTCAGTTAAATTTGGTTCACCTCTATACAGTGATCATAGCTACCTAATTTAATCTATTATAATTTAATCTGATTGCTCATCTATAGTCTTCAAACACTCCTCTAGATTGGAAATTCAGCCATCAATCATCTTCATGACAATTTAAACTTCATGACAGACTCTGCTGTAGTTGCTAGTTTTATGTCAACTTGATACAAGCTAGAGTCATCAGAAAAAGGGGGCCTCAATTGAGGAAATGTCTACAGAAGATCCAGATGTAAGGCTTCTTTTCCTTTTACATCATCATTTATTTTTATTTGTACAATGGCTATTACATTCCATTTACAAAATAGGGTGGAGGGGAGTAAGATGGATAATTGTGATCAATGAGGAAGGTCCTAGTCTGTTGGGAGCCGACTTTTAGCAGAAAGCGGCTATCAGCTTTGCAGCCATCTTGAGCCATATACCCTGACATGAGACTTGGATTACAATACCCTACAACAGCTGAGCACACTCTGATAACATCTTGCTTTAGATACCCAGGACTTTACTTGGGTGTGTGAGATTAAAGGTGTGTGACTTAAAGGTGTGACTTAGAGATCAGATTTACAGACAAGACCTAAGGGCATGACTTAAAGGCATGACCAAAAGGCATGGCTTAGAAGTGAGACATATAAAAGTCAAGAGGCAGACAGGAGAGTTCAGAACAATTTGGAGTAACAGAGATTCAGAGACTAGGAGTAGGAATAGACATTAGACACTCAGAAGAGAACAACAATGAGTACAACTAGGAACTAGGAACTCAAGACTTGGGACTTGGACTAGGAAGAGAGACTGAAGAATAAACGTGATTGAATCACACTCTGTCTGGTCTCCATTCTTGGAATCCATCCTCCCTCTCTCTCTCTTGCTGAACCCTGACCCGCAGACTGGAGCTGCAGCTTGGGCTGGGATAACAGTGGCCGCCAAGCATGGAGTGGAGAGAGCTACAACATTTTTGGCTGCCCAAAGTGGGGCAGCTTGGCCCTCAACATTTTTGGCGCCCAAACATGGGCTAGTGAGGTTCTCAACACCAGTCCATTGTGGGTGGTACCATCATGGGCTTATGGTCCTGGGTTCTATAAGAAAAGGGGTTGAACAACTAAAATTTCTTCTCTTCTCAGTACAACTTCATGCTCTGGATACATGTTTTTGCATATGCTACATGTTAATATCTTAGCATTGCAGAATCCCATGCTCTTAGGCTCAGATAGTGCTTATTAAAAGCACAAATACATTATGTTTTAGCATGTGTGATTATAGCCTCCTAGACTTGTCATCATAAAAGCTTTGAAAAATCATCTTAGATTTCAGGAATCTTGAAATAGCAAGTAAAATCTGAAATTCAGAATTGTGGTTTTACAAAAATATAATTTAAAGCCCTTTTGTATATTATAACATTGGACATATTGAAATCATAGAATTATTAAATGTCAGAATCCTACCATGGTAGAAAATGATAATAATACAATGTTTTTTAATCATACTATCAATATTTTCTTCTTCAGCTTCTTTTCAAGGCAGATATAATTTTGCCAACGTGGTTGGTATCTTTTGAGTTGGATAATTGTTGGTTGGAGCAATAACACCAGGGTATTTATCACAATCTCTGTCCTCTATCTACTAGTTTCTAGAAGTATCCCTGAGTCATAATGTTGAAATATGTCTGCAGCCATTGAGCCAGCCATGAGTTTATTACAACCCTCATATGTAATCACATTGGAAGAAGGACCTGTATGAGAGCTTCCTCAACATTTGAAATTGAATGTATCTGGAAAAATGGCTTATTTGTAATGAATGTGTACTGTTCATCATGAGGACTGAGGTTTCTTCATAGCAACAAATTCCCTGTAGCTCACAATCTCCTATAACATAATAATCTGTAACATAATTTCAGATTCCAGGAGGATCCAGTGTCTCTGCTATTCATGAGTGCACACACACACACACACACACACACACACACAGAGAGAGAGAGAGAGAGAGAGAGAGACAGAGACAGAGAGACAGAGACAGAGAGACAGAGACAGAGACAGAGACAGACAGACAGACAGACAGACACATACTTAAAAATAATAAAATAAAATCATTTTAAATTGAATGTATTTTATATTGGGATCCCTCAGCACTGTCTTCCATCCTATATGAAAAGAAGAGGTTTGAGTCAGGGTTACACAATAATAAGGAGTTGTGAAAAGATGACTATGAAAGCAGTTTGTCTACCCTGTCTCTCAAAAAACTGAAGCTGAGTTGCCTTCAGTGCTGGAAATTTTAGCCGTTCTTTTGTTAATTTAATCCCATTTTCTCCTGGCCATATTAATAGTATAATTATTATAATTTATGGATTTTTAAATTAAGGTTATATATTTAAAGGTTATTTTCTGGAATTAAACTTTCTACATCTGATTCAAGATCTAAAACACAGTCTTTTGACTTTAAATGGTAACTTCCACAAGAACTTTCTTCTTCCTCTTTTTTGGTCTTGATTTCTTCAAACAATATTTGGATTATTTTTGTCTACGTATACATTTGTCCAAATACTGTTGTACTAAATTGAAGACTATTTACATGTATACGTAGCTCTGCAGGCCTAAAATTTGAGTAATGCCATTTCTAGATTTTTTTTTCTACATGATTTTGATGGACATGACCTTGTGGTATTCAGTGGATATGTGGATCAGTCTTTGGGATCACAAAAGAGTTGGAGGCCAGATTCAAATGGAACTTCTGATAAGGAAATACATGACCTCTGGATTATGGTAGTGTCAGAGGTATAAAAATGTTCATATGTGCTTCAAAGCTCTAAGAGCCGTATTTCTGGCAATCAAAATAAAGGCTGCAGAATAGCCTGTTCTATCTATATTGGTTAGCTTTTTTATTTGAAAAAAATATGTGGCATAAAAAATTAGAGGAACATTTATTTTGCATCTTGATTTAGAGTGGTGACTCCATCTTGTAGAGAAGGAGTTGTAGACAGGCAACATATGGCAGACAAGAAGCAAATAAAGGGCAGGTTCAGTCAGAGACAGGTTACCTCCAAGTGTCCATTCTCAGCAACCCTTTCCCTTCAGCTAGCTTCCCCTCCTTAGAGGCACCAAACTTTCTAAAGTAGCACTATGAGCCTATGGGAGTATTTCATATTCAAATGATACCAATGACCAAGCATTTGCAGTCACTGAACAACTGTTTCTGTTGCTTTTTACAGCAAAAAGGATCATGAACTCAAAGGGTATGTTCATCTACCTTATCAAGTTGTTGAATCTAAAAAATGTTAGATTATAAAATGCTTACAGCACAGCTTAGCACAGAATGGCCAGATAGGAACCGTTTTAATTACATGGGTAACTTAACTCACAGGATCGTCTATGAAATCACAAAAATCACATTTTAAAAAAAGACTTCTCCCATTCCCAGAACAGTGGAAACATTGGCATCTGGGGTAAAAACCAGTGTGTTTGAAAACACTAAGTTAAATTAGGCATATCTCATATGACAGAGGCTCTGTGATTAAAGAGAATTCCTGTTAGAGTTTAAAAGGGCTGCTTCCGCAAATGGTCAAGGCAGAAGTGCTTCCCTGGATTTATTCATGGCTATATTGGAAGTGACAGTATGTGTGCTTCTCTTATGTAGCTACTGTGCTGGGCACACACACCGAATACACTTAGGAGGGGGAAATAATAAATCATTAGAACTGTGAGCTTCTCTTACACAGAAGCACGAAGGGGGAGGATTCCCCCAAGTAATTCAAACTCAATTACCCTGCTTGCAGGGTGTTTGAAATGGAAACAAATGAAGAAGGCAGGTGTAGAAGTGGGCAGCATTCATCAGTGCAGCTGGAAACACTGTGTCTTGGGCCACTTGGTAGATTTGGCTAATTGAAAACAGTAGTAAAATAATGTAAGTAACTCTTTGTCTTTGTAGAGCCAGTCAGAAAAAAAAAATCATTTCTGTGTATTGTCTGCTTGCATTGTCTTATAAAGCACATCTAGTTACTTTACCAATCAAGTGGCATTTAGATGCATCAATAGATGTGATCCATGTTAGAGACTGTGTATTGTAAAGCCTAGAATTAGCACTTTAGATCCTGGACCAAGCTAATGGAAAGTTTCTGGTAGAACAGATTCTGACTTCTCCAAATAAGTGCCCTATATTCTAACTGGATGCTCAAATGCTGGTCTGGATGATGTCTGTTTTACTGTACTATAGTAACCAAGGTAGTCCTTGCATTCCTGAAGATGGCCCTAAGAATATCAACACTGTAGAAAAAGTTCTTTAAAGAATTGCCTTTTATTTTCTTATAATTTTGAAGGTGATATGTTTTAGAATGATGTGTCAGCCTGTTTGTTTCCTCTGAGCCTTATCTCTTTTGGTACTATCTCTGTGTCTTCACATGATTGTCTGTAAATACTTGCTGGTGTCTTAATCTCTTCTTTTTGTTCAAATGATAGCTAGTTAAATTAAGCCTCACTTTCTAGCCCCATTTTAGCCGAATTGCCAATTTAAAAAGTCTTTTTGTTTAAAATACTGACATTCTGCCATAGTGGGATTGCAACTTTTACATACCAGTTTAGTGAGAAGCACATTTCTACTTATAATAGAATTTTTTTTGTGTGTATGTCCCCATGTCACAGGCCATAATCCTCCATATGTTAAGTATTAGTTTTAAAGTATTCCAAAATCTGCGCTCAGGCCTTAGAGTCCAACAGAGTATAACCAGATGGCAAGCCTAACTCTAGCAAACTGTTTGTGAAGGGCAAGAGTCCCTTGTATTATACTTTGTAACACATGTAGTAGCTATACACATAAAATGAGATAATTCCTATATTATAGGTTTGACATTAGTTTTAAAGAGTTTGTATATTGGAACCAAGAACCTGAGACTAGACAGGTATGGGCAGTAAAGGAAAAGCTGCCCTTAGTCTGCTAAATAAATACAGACAGAGATAAAAGGCTCCTAGAGATACACGGCTATAACACAGATCAGGCCATCAATCAGACTTCAACAGGGAAATTTCTTCTTGCAGTAGATGATATGTAACACAAAGAACCACAACTGGATAGTGAACAGAGCACTCATCCCTGAATGGAGTGTCTTTATCATATCCATCCCCCTAAGGCTCAGGGAAATGGGAAAGAAGAGACAGAAAGGTTCTAACAGCCAGAGATGGTGGGTGATTTTAAGAAAGTAGAACTTTCTATATACTAAAGAGCATTAATGAATTCTTGTGGGTAGTTGGATATCAGAGTCTGGCCATCTAGAGATAGAGATGTCAAAGCTAGGGTTCTGAGTTAGGAACATCAAGTGCATGTGAAAGCCAGAAGTCAGTGAACGCACTAAAGGGAACATTCAGAGAGATAAAGATGTAGAGCAAATCCTACTAGTGTCTGCATGAGAGCGCTTACTGGGCTTAGCAGGTTATAAAAGAACATAAAAATTGCAGGAGCTATGTTGGTAGGAATATGGGAGAGAGCTGTAGTGAGGAAGTGGGACACATATGTAATCATTGTCCACACATGTATGGTGGTCTCAAGAACAAAGACAAAATAAGATGGAAAAGCTGTGAAGTCAATTCGGGCTCTTTGATAACAGTTGCACTTGAGATAGAAGGAAAACTGGAAGCCAGTGAGGAGCCTGAGGTTTTTTGAGAGACAGGGTAGTTTAAGAAAAAAAAAAAAAATGGCAGGCATAAAGAGGAGGGCAGTGTATTGGTCATCAATGACAACAGAAACGATGTTCTGAGTACAGGAATGTTCACTATGGCTTTTCTATAGGGTTACTAAATAAAAAACAAAAAAGAAAGAGAAAAACAAACTTGAAATTTTACAAAATTGAGAACATTGCATTGTAGAGTGAAAAATTATAAAGGCCATTTTATGAAATATTGTATTACTCATAAAGTACAGGAACCAGTGTGCTCTCTGGTTCCTGTTTATGGATGCAGATTCCTGCTTGTAAGTTGCAGCTTCATCTCCTTGCTTGCCTGTCTGCTTTCCTGCACTCCACATGGAGTAATGGACTCCTGTTGCCCTGGAACTGTAAGCGCCCAATAAACCCTTCTTTCTATAAGTTGCTTTAGTCATGGCGTTTTTTTATGGTAGCAATAAAAAAATATCTAATACAATTACTCATAAAGAGTAGAAATGAGAGAAGATTCGATTAATCATGGAGAGACTTGAGGCCCCAGGGAACAAGCAAGCTTGATGCGGGAGCACCTCTCAGAGGCAAGGGGGAGGAGGGATGGAATGAAGAACTGTGGGAGGGGCTTTAGGGGGAGAAGGACTGGAATGTAAATAATAAAGAGAAGTTTATTTATCTCCTGGGAGTGGGAGTCTGATATTTGGTATATATCTGGAGAGGGCATTCTCCATATCTCTCAGAGGACAAACTCTTAAAACTCTAAGCAAGGGGATATGACCAGAATTGATGTAGGACTTGGAGTTCAGATTCAAAATATGCCAGTTGTAGCCTTCTCTTAGAGCAAATAAGCAAAGCAAAGCCAGAGTCTTTGAAAGAATGTGGCAGCTGCCAGTTAAAACACAGGCTGCCAAAAAACAAAAACAAAAACCACAAAAACAAAAACAAAAAAACAACAAAATAAAACAGAATAAAAGAAAGAACATTTCTCGAATTCTCAAATAAAAGCCCCTATGAAGGGAACAGTGTTCATGCAGATGGGAGTAGTGTTTCTGTGTAACAAAGCAGAATATAAGGAACAGAGAAGTTGGCCACTGAATTTATGTCGCGAAGAAAGTGAGTCAGACAGAAGTACAAAGGAGGAAACTTAGGTTCTTGTATTTGAGAAATACAGAGTGGAAATTCACAGATTCAAAGGCCCTCTGCCTTGTGGTCATTTGCAATAATTACAAGATGTCATCTCACATGATGACAATAGTGTAACGGAACACTTCAGCACAATGCATTGAGGTTGTTTCCAGAAACCTATGTTCACTTTTCAATCATCCCAAACAATTGCTACTTAAGATCAGCTTTGATGAGCGTCTGGAGTACCCGATGTTTCTTACTAAAGGTTTTGTGGAGTTACTTTGGTTTTTAAATATCCTGCTGAAAGTTTGAAATCTTAAGAAGTTCCCTTTAGCTCAAACAAGCTTTTCTCATTCTACTCTGCTGCCTCTCCATTCTGTTAGCATATAGCAAGCAGATCTAGAAAGAAAGTCTCTGGGCTTTGTTAGACTAGGGTCCTTTGTGCTTTAGGAGGAGAATCAAAGGTAAAAATCATAGCTAGTGTCTGTGAATTCATTCAGTGTCTGTTGCTTTCAGTAGTAGCACAGTAATGAAATGTTTTACACACGAGGACAAACCTGGTAGGGTGTTTTATCTTAAAATCTTAACAACAAAACTGAACTGAGATTGTTTGGAGTGACATTCTACATAGTAAATGTGGACTCTACTTTGCTGGCATCTATAAAACATCCAGTGTTTCTATCTTTGCTTTTACATTTGTCCGATTATGAAGCTTGAAAACGATGCTAAAAGTGCACTGGTTTGTGGGAAGCCATGATTGTGTTTATTTGGTATAGGCTACATCTCCTAGGTGACATTATTTCTCCAATACTCTAATTTGTTGTGAAAGACAGTTTTTCTACACTACCCTGTATTTTGCCTCTTAAATAAGGGAGATAGTTGATGACTGGGCTTGTGCTGTGAGATGTTGTGGCTATGCCTAGTTAATCCATAGTTAATATCACATGATGGCAGCCTAATATGGTATGGAAGTAATGGGGTTTAGATTCTTATGTTTTAGATTCAGTCAGAATTACCTCTGTGTCCTGGTAGCTCTTTGATTTTTGAGTTACAGATACTTAGAATAAAATTTTCATATCTTTAAATTTGAAATGCTGACATATTACTTAAAGGAACTTTGCAAACTTTAAGCAAATTATAATAAGTTGTAGTAGTTTCAGCTGGGCTGATGGAATATGCTTTGCAGATCTTTTTCATCTTGTGCTGGCCACTATTTCTTATTATTTTGACCAGTGATGACTATAGATGTACAGGATTATGGCCATAGTCACAAGCCATACATGACAGAGTATATAAGAGTTGACATATCTTTATATCTCTCAGATTTAACTTAAAATATAGTCAGATCTCCTAAATGATAATATATTGCTTTTACAATAAAAAATATATCCCTTTTATTTTGTCCTTATAGTTGGAACAAAATAATGTGCCGGGAGCCAAACTCAGGAAATTACCTGCTGTCTTAGAAAGTCTAGTCAGTACAAGGTTAAGAAAGGACGTTCACAGGTCTCAGGTCTCAGGTCCCAGGAACTTAAAGAACGTCTGGCATTTCTTTGGAGCTGGCTATGACAGTGAGATGGTCTAGGGCAATAACGTTATGACAGTGGGATGGTCTAGGGCAGTAAGGATTCCATAGTAGGATGGCCCTAAGCAATGACCCTTGCCCAAACTTCCCGGTTTGCTGTGTCTTTATAACCTGCCCCCAAAATTAAAGTTTCAGAGCTTGATGAGAACCCAGACTTGCTCTCATTCTTTGTGTCTCTTGTCCTTTCATTTGTTCGCCCCCTTCCCTAAGGTCTCGTCGAATCCCCGCGGGCCGGGGCAGTAATGTAGATGTGTGTTGATGTGTAGTGTGTCATAATATCTATATAATATAAATCTCCATGCTTTCATATAATATAAATCTCTATGCTTTCAAACCTAGTAACAAAACAAAAACACTAATCACTGATATCACCAAGAAAATCTATGTGACCTCTAATCAACACCCACTACTCAAAGATTATGATCAATATTTGACTATATTGATGCCATGTGATTCTACAAGTTTGTGAATATAAATGCCATTTAACACCAATGTCAAAGGATTATAGGTACAGATATTTCAGACAAATGCCTCATATTTAATCGTGGTTGGCATTTACAACAACCCATTGAAAAGCAATGCTGTACCTATGAAAAATGACGATTTTGAGTTTTAGTAGCTTTGGATCATTCCCCATGGTAAAGGTGTATCAGGCGCATATAGATACAGGCTTCTACATTACAACTCAACCCTGCGTTATTATTTTCAAAACCAGTTCATTTTTCAAGTTACACATTATTGAGTACTTATTTGATTCATTTGGTCATTATCCATTAGTGACTAGAATTTTGTTCGAATTGTAGAATAGATTGAACAGAATTAGGACTTAGAAACAGTGCTGTACATCTAAACTTTGAGTATAGCAGAATGTGAATGTGTGTTCTGGTATTTAGGGTAAATCTGAAGTGTAAGTTTAACATGTGCTGGATAATGCATAGTTAGGGGATATTTCATAGAGACCATTGAATGCTCCCAATCAAGCACACTAACAGCTTTAGTTTTCTAATTTATTGCATATGTGTATATATAGTATGTGCCTGTGTGTGTGTGTGTGTGTGTGTGTGTGTGTGTGTGTGATTGTGGGTGTGTGCATTGTGATGATATAGATATCAGTGGACAGTACTTTGAAGTCAGTTTTCATTTTTTACCACATTGAGGTAGGTCCTTTCTTGTTATTTCTGACACTATGCTGCTGGTCTGAAAGCTTCCAGGTGACTCTCCCATCTCCACCTCTCATTTCAACATAGGACTTCTGTTGACCAAAAATGTCGTGTCTTTTTGTTTGTTTGTTTTCTTTTGTCTCTATGGGGATCAGACTGAAATTATGATGTTTATGCACCAAGCACCGAACTAACTCTCTTCATGCTGAAGAACTGATTTTGAGATGTAAAATGACTTGGTGAAGGTACAGCAGTTTCTACATAGTATACCTATATTTGAATATGGACATCTTTCCTGTGAACTCAGTGCCATTTCTATTGCTGATAATGTAGAATAGAAACATTGGCATGTGATAGTTAATAAAGACATGTAATCAGCACTATATAAATTAGGGGAAATTGCTACAGAATTTTATAAGTACAGAGTTTCAAATGACTACGTAATTGAACATTTTGTGCTTATTTATAAATCATGTACCTTTATAAATGTTTCTAATCACAAAATAGACTAAAATCACAACCTATTATTAATAGTAAGCAGCCAGAAACTATGAATTTTTATTTTTTAGGCAGTCTGGATTATAGGATGGCCTTTCCAGTATGAGAATAAAGTGAGAATAAAGACAGGTTTATAGGTGAGTAAAGGGTCTCTATGTGTCTCCTATTGGTATTAATGACAACATCATTGGAACAATCATCATATTAAAATTATGAAGTGCCCAGAGAAGCCGGTGATGAGAGATGATGGTCAGGAAACTTTGTATGAGAAAACACAAGCTGAAAAAATCTAAATGATAGACATCACTGCTTAAAGTGCTTCAAGGGTTATCACGGAAGGCCTCATGCTGGGATGAGTCTGGCCTTTGTGCATTATATAAATGTAAGTGAGAATGGCTGTCTTCATGGTACATGATTTCAGGAATCCTAGAACCCTGTGAATTCTATTTTACTTTCCTTGAACCCCTGAGAAATAGATAACATAGAAGCCCATCCTTGTAAGTAGATCAAAGGCTCATATTTTTAGCATTGCTTTACACTAGCTGCATGGCATTGAATGAATCATCCAAGCATTTTCAGTTCTCCTGATTTTCTTTCCTTGACAATAAATTTGTCATCAAATACAATTGTGGCCAACCTTTCATTTTATAGATTTGTATTGGGAAACCCACAGAGAAACTTTGCTATCAGAATAGCAACTTTGGACCACTTTGGTCTACTGTAATGTGGTAATAGAATTTAAAGAGAAAAAAATAACCTTCATAAGTATATATTTTTGAGAAATAGTTAACTATTTATACCTTGATAAATTAAACCATATAAAAAGATATTTGAAAGACATCCATCATCAAAGTTTGTTGTGAAGATAAAGAATTTGGTATAGTATATAGCATGTAGCAGTATCTCAACCTAAATCTCTCTCACTTTTGTTCTCTCTCTCTCTCTCTCTCTCTCTCTCTCTCTCTCTCTCTGTCTCTCTCTCTCATTTTGATTGCCTACTTTTTTACATAATGTGCTAGTTCAGACATGTGTGAGTTTTGAACAGCATAGATAAGCTTCCAACCTTATAAATAATTCAATATACTAAGGAAACAAATGATCAAAATAAAAATTATTTAAAACTGGCTCATCTCTTAACTGGTATGAGTGGAAATGACAAGGAAATATAAAGCACAATAGGCAAAGAATATGGGGTCAAGAAATGCCTCTTCCAGAAATGCCATCTTCAGCAGAAATTAAAGAAGCCTATCTCTAGGAAATGTCATAGGAATTTAAATGTCATGGAAAACCTAAATTCACACAAATCATTGGGTATGAGTGACCTTAGCAAGAACAAGATGTCCCCAGAGAGGAAGCAGTGCACATTCAGAGTATGAAAGCTTAGGGAGTGGTCATAGCCCTCATGTCTTGGTCCCTTTTCCCTCACCCCTGGGTTATGTGATATGGTTTCCTCTAGTGTTCATAAGTGTAGCCTTACTGTGGGTTCTATGTATCCTGGGACATGTGACCTCTTTTCTTTACTTATCTAGTCTCAAGTTATTCTTTTAATTTCATCTTAATTACCCATCCTAGGATAGATTTCTTGATGCTAGTAATTAAAATAAAGACATCTTATGAATTGTCTGTACTATTCTGAATTTTAAAGTGTCATAGAACACAGTACAATTTCCAATAATTGTTGATCTTCTTGTATGATACTTCTATTTTAAATTATACAACTAACAGCAATGCTTGAATTGTTATCATCACACAATTTCCATGCGAACCTGTGAATCACTTGTACTGAATATGTGCTGTATAAGACTTTATGCTATGAGCACACTTAAAAATTAGTCACCAGGGCATGGAAAAGGCTCAGTGGATAAGGGTTTGACATTAAAGTATGAGGACCTGCTTTAGAATTTCTAGAACCCATGTAAAGTCATGCACACTAAAGCACATCTGTAATCCCAATATTCCTAAAATAAGTGGTAGTTAGAGACAGGCAGATATTCAAAAAAGCCAGATAGTTTGGTAAAAATTGTAGCTTATAAATATACTTATGGACAAGAGACCATATTAAACAAGGCAGAAGGAAGTGACCAACACCCAAGTTGTCCTCTGACCTACACATGCATATCCTGTCATGTGCACTTGTATACACATACAAATAGATGCACATTAATATACATATATGTAATAAACACATACAGATACAAACACAGCATGTGCACACACATGTGTGGGTACACACACACACACACACACACACACACACACCTCTTGAGACAAGGTTTCCAAAATACTTTATTACATTTCATTCACGTTTGCTGAGGCAGAAGACATTTCATAAATGGCTCAAATTCTCTTCTCACAGTATGATAATAGATGCACATATGGAACATAGAACTCTATAAAATTTAAAGCTACTGGGTCATTATGACTGGGTTACATGCCTGAGTTCTAAAATGTGAAAAGATGCCTGAGATATGTTTAGACTAACCCAGTCTTCACTAGTGTTTATGTGCTCTTTCTGCCCCCTAAATTTCCCAAGTATCTTTGGAAGTAGTATTAGTAATGAATTCCAGAGTCTTTATAACTTGGTTACATGAATGGCTGGGTCCTAAATATCTAATATCCAAAATATTAGATTCAGGACACTAGGTTGTTGTCTTCTATATTTGGTTAATAATGGACTTGTGTGTTTTGACTTTTAGAGGTGTCTCTTGCTATCCATTATGTGGTCTATGCTATAACTACAATTTCTGCTGCAAAATCTCGATTAAGAGATATTGTCATTGAAATGAGTGTTTCTAGAAACTTTTCCCTCATAATTGCAATGCTTCAAGGACGGATTGAAAGTAGGTATGTTTTTATAGAGCACTTCTCAAGTGATGGAGATGCTTGGCTATGTTTGGGGACTTACTGAAATCAAGGTTAGAAAATCACATTTAAATTTGCTACTGAGGACCTCCAAGTGACTATTTCTTATCTTCTTCCATTTTGAAATGACCAATAAACCCTCCTCTCCTCTCTTTAGGGAGATATACATACCTCTTCAACCTAAGAACACATCTGCATGTATTTATGTATCTGAAAGTGTCTAGTCCCTCTTAACTTTCAACTCTCACTCTTTCTTCCCTGATTCCCTCTCTACTCTTAGTAGTCAGCCTCCCTCACTGAAACACTATACACATAATTATGTTTTCATTTTTATAATGACAAATTAATTTTACATGTTTAGATCAACTCTTTTTTAATTAATTAATTTATTTTTTGCACTCCATATTTTATTCCGTCCCCCCCACCCCCGTCCATCCACCTTTCTACTGTTCTACATCCCATACCTCCAACCAATACCCCTGTCTCAGGAGAATTAAAATAGATCCATATTTATGACCTTGCACAAAAGTCAAGTCCAAGTGGATCAAGGACCTCAAAATAAACCAAGATATACTGAATATAATAGAAGAAAACATGGGAAAGAGCCTCAAACTCATTGGCATGGGGTGGGGGAAGAGGGGATTTTCTTCTTTTCAACTTTTAAATGGTCATAACTACTAGATAGATAATAGTACTCTTTGTAATCGGTCAAACATAATGAAAAGAGGTTTCTGGAAGTCATAAGGTGGGACACCCAAGAAATAATCTAATCTAAAGCATATTGAAATTCTCTTTCAGCAGTGATCAATTAGGAAAGCTGGTACTAGGCTCATGCTGAGAGTGACATTGTCGTCTCTCAATGCAAGACAGAGAGGAAGAAGGTTTTCCCAGAGGACTTAATAAGGAGAATCAGGCAAGTCGAAGTTACTAACTCATTTATGCATTCACCAAACTTATCAGTAACATATTACTGTCAATTATGGGTCTTATACTTGAAATACAACAAGAAACAAAACCTGCATATATTTTTCAACAAGAAGAGAAAATAAAACACACAACCTCTAAAGACACAATTTTTAGGTGGTTGTGGGTGATGTGCAAAATGTAAAAGTAGAACAGCATTTATGTAGATGAAAAAAGGTGGCAATTTTAAGCAGTGTAACTAAGGAGGATATTGTAAGATAGTTACCTTGGTAATGTTAGATTATCTTCAAGGCTTCTTCTAGGGGGTGGACTTGCAAGAAGCATCTATGCTACCATTGAAAAACCTGGTATGATGGCTAAGTTTGGTTGTCAACCATGACAAAACTAGAAAGAGAGAGCCTGAATTGAGGAATTGCCTTCATCAGATTGGCCCATGTACATGTCTCTGGACATTTTCTTAATTGCTAATTGGTATAGGTAGGTTCAGTCCATTGTTACAAGTACCATCCCCAGCCAGGTGGGCCTATACTGTATAAGAATAGTAGATGGATATGCACCTGTGAGCAAGCCAATAAGCAATATTCCTTTGTGGTTTTGGCTTCAAGTTCCTGCCTTGGCTTTCTGATTTTGCTCCACTCCATGATGGGTTGTAACCTGTAAGCAACATAAACCCACTCTTTCTATAGGATGTTTGTTGCCCTAATGTCTATGCAAACCTACCCCTATACTCTGCACAAAAGTTGTTTTTCTCTATTACCGTTTCTTTGTTTTTTCTTTCATTTAGCCATGTCTACACTAATAATTAACTGCACAATTTATGGAAAAGCTGTAAATCATAAGACCTTCTAATTAGAATCTTTTCTTTACATTCATATAATGCAGAATATCTATTGAGCTACATGTAGTGTTATTCTACACATCAAATAAGCAGACCATGTAAATATGTTAATATCCTATTGATTGTCTATCTTATACACATTTCCATATCTCTCTGTAAGCCCTAACCCTTCAACTCTTGGGGCTAAGGGTATCTGTTTCTGATAACTTCTCTTTTGTTTCTTTTTATATAATTTCTTTCTGATCCTTTAGCAATTTGTCTTATTGTCATTGGTTTGCATGAGTGATAAGAAATGGATCCAGGTTCTCTGCTGTATAGTGTATATTTCTTAATTTACACCATAAAGGTTAACGAACTATTTCAAGACAAAAATTGTCAATTAAATATAAAGTATATAAGGCCAGCAAGATAACTCAGTTGGTGAAGATGCTTCCCACTAAACCTGACAACTTTAGTTCAATTCTTGGGGGACTTATGTGGTGGAGAGAGAAAACAGAACTATCAGTTTCCCTCTGACCTCTCCACATACACTATAACACACATACACAATTAAATATTAGCAAAAATTTCAAAGATACTCTGTATTCCTAGACCTAGAAGAGATTACTAAGTACAAACAAACCTACCTAGGCAAGAGCTATAAAGAATTTAGCTCAGAGAAAATGAACTGCTCTCTCAGAATCCTTCTGTTCAAATTATAAGCTGAGGTTTTATTTTATTAATTTAACATTCCTAAAAATTTATATATTAATTCCCAATTAGTTATTATTAATTGTAAATCATTATTATATTAATTTCTAATATTTCTAACTCCTTATCTCCAGTTCAACTGTTCCCCTTAAATTTGTGGCCTCTTCTTCTTTAATTATAATATATAATCCACTGAGTCCTTTTAGTGTTGTTCAGGTGTTTATGTGTTTAAGTCTGAGTGCTAGATATGGTATAACCTATCAAATGATTCATTATGAAGAAGACTGATTTTCCCTTTTTATCTACTAGTTTCTCGTATTTCTTGATCCCAGAGAGTGGACTTGTGGAGATTTCCCCTATGTGACACAGTGGCACTTCTATCTTAGTAGTAGCTAACAGCTTAAGTCTATTTGAAATGAAGGACATTCAATAGGAAAGAAGTCATGCTTGATACTATAAACCTAACCAAGAATCTGTCACTAGAGAGATCATGTAGCCTAAAAAAGAGTCTACTACCACTTTCCTAGACCATGTAATTTCTAACTAAACTCTAACTACTTATTTTTATACTCATTGATAACTTGTAGCTCTCACTTCACCAAAGAAGCCTCTTTTTGAAGAAGACTGATACCATTATAGAAATGTGTATATTGTCAAATTCAGTTGAAATTTTATGCCATATAGGGTTTAAAGTATAACGTAGAAGTAAGAGGGAGTCTTAGTTTGCTAAGAGTAGCCAAATAGATAAGATTCCAGCTTGAGTTGAACAGCTTTATCTATGGTTTATCAGAGAATTCACTTTTAGAAACAGCAGAACTGTATAAGAAAGAAAGACCTGGACTCCAAAAATAAGACTCTTGATTGGTGATGTTTTGAGTCCATGTTAGGACATGTCTGGTAATAAATTTACAGGGGTATAAAGAAAGGAAAAAATTTAGCAAAACTCTGTGAGATCTCTAGAAATTGTATCAGAATTCTACCATTGTACTTTGAAGAGGATGAATTTGACCAGCCCCAAACTCTTTTAAATTAGAGTGTAACCTGAAGATAATGTAGTGTTTCTTGGGGCATTTTATTGACAAATATATAAATAGACACAAATCCGCTGCTCCAATTTTGATTTTGAATGGAAAGTATTCTCAATAGCATTTATTATTTAATATACTGAAGACTACATCATATGTGACGTGTATTAAGTAAGCAAGCTAAGGTTTAGTAAAAATTTATCAGGTCTTATTTTTTTCTCCATTCAAAGAATCTTCTAATTTTATATCTGAGATATATAATTTCTCTCACTATTGGGCCAGAAAACACCCATTCTAACTTGCAAAGTTGACAGGAGTTGACATTGTATTTAGAATAGAACACCAGGGCTGTGCTGAGATAGTGATGTTCTGTCATCCAAACTGTTGTTCAGGGTAGTGGACATTTAGCATTCCAGAAAGCTAAAACAAAGGATCTTGAATGGTTTTCATGGAAAAATAATAGATGATGGAAGAGGAGGATATTTTACTTGCTCTAAACATTATGGAATATAGATATTTGGCTCCTGTAATTCTAGCATATAAAAGTCTAAGTGAGGAGGAGAGGTATCTACAAAGCTAAATTTTATCTCAACAAATATACAGATCAATAAATATCTAAATGAAACCAAAATGTTATATATTGTAGCCAGATGTATATGCACCACACAAAACCAAATGATGTTCAATTTTGATGTGTTTATGTGTCCATTAAAATTGTAGAGTATAGATAAATCTAAGCTATCAATGAGACAATATGAAATAATAATGTAAAATATGAATCAGTGCAGAGTACTCACCACCTCTGTGTTTCACAAGCCCTCATTCACTTCTTCTTTTTCTTTTTTTTTTTTTAATGAACTTATGAGTAACAGACATCATGCCTTTGAGGAGCCCGAGGCCTGTTTGCTCTAATTATGTTTTATCATCCAATATCACATCATCAAAATGTTATTAAATCAGCATTTTAAAGACCTACTTAATGGCAAGCAATGCTCATAGCCCTAAAATGCATGTCAAACTGCTTAACCCCCAAGAAACTTCCAGGCTTACAAAGAGATTTTCCAACAAACATAATGGTCTCATGCTGCAAACCCAGTGGCCAGGGTCAGGAGAGTACTATGAAATGCAATAGACATAAGTGAAGTGTCTAGAGATAAGTATGATGGACATTTCTTTTGGAGAGTTTTGAGATGCTTTGGGAAAGGTTGTTATTATGATAGGAAAGGGAATACATTCAACAAGAGAAGAAGCAGGCAAATGGTTGTTCACATTCAACATTCAAGGTCATTCTTATATTGTGGTCATTGCATTGTACCCTGAATACACTGGCTTTTGTTCAAAGTCTTATATTAATTAATTATTTTATATATTTATATAACATTAACTGTAACATTAATTGTAATGTTTTGGTAGAACATTAATTAAACCAAATAGTCATTATTTATGAAGCCATAAATGGTATCTTTTATTTAAAACATATAACTGCTTTTTGAATATGAACTCAAGAATAACATGGCTTTTTTCAAATGACATAGATTCACAAATATAATAGCTGAAAGAATAAAGAGAAACAAATAAAAAGGTTTCAAATTTTTATACAAAGAAGGACCATTTACACAGGAATAATAACAGATCAACAAATTTAACCAAAGAAAAAGATCCTAGAATAACACAATTATTAGGTGGATATTATAGGAGATGTTGATCTAAGAACCTAAAGAGGATATGTCTCCTGCAATGAATAAAAATTATTTGCCTTTCTTTTTGGGGAAAACAAAACACAATTAATATTTAGTGACTGTAGGCTATTTTTCTCACAGTAGTCATACTAGAATATGTATTCCACTGCTGAGAAGATAAATTATACACTTTTCAATAAGAGGAAAAGGTTAACAGGTAAAGTTTGCAATTTGCTTATGCAAACCCTCTTTATAGAAGAAATTATGTTTGTTCATTGTAATTTGAAAATAGAGAACAATTGGTCATTTAATGTCTGAATAAGACCAAGAAGATAGAGATATAGTTTGTTCATACTTTTTTTATATTATATGAAGCAAAAAGAAATAATATTTTCTCTTATTGAAGCAGATAGATATGTGACTACTGTAACTTGGCTGACAGCTAAGGCAAACTCTTTAAGAATTCACCCACTTACAGAGTAAAGTTTAGCCTGGCCAGGAAATTGGAATCCAATTATGTATGCAATAATTTTCTGATTCCCAAAGCAATAAAGTTAAGGCAGGAGTTAGCTAAACACACTTGACAGTAACATACATAGTCTAATAAATAGAAAATATATGTGGCTGTTTCCTAACTCAGTGTTTATAATTTCTATTGCATTTCAAATAATGAAAATGTATCCTAACGCAGAAAATATATACATCTTTACTCTAGAGGTTCTCATAGTTAGAAACTGTGTGTCAAAGTTTGTATCGATTTGTTGAATGATATGATCTCTTCTCCATTGTACAACACATTTCTTCTACTAGTAAAGTCCTCCAGATAACTAAAGGGGGTGTTCTTGGTATCTTTTTCAACTGCTGTACCAAAATACTCTGGAAAAGCAATTCAAAGGAAAGATGATTTACTGGACTCATAATTCCAAGTTATATTCCATCACTGTGGGGAAATAAATAATGAAGAACTTGAAGAAGTTAGTCACACTGCATCCACTATTAAAAGCAAAAGCAAAAGGGAAATAAATTAGTGCATGCATGCTACTGTTTAGTTAACCCATTATACTCTTATACACTACAGGATTCCCTGCCTACAGGATGATGCTACCCACAGTGGACAGATTTTTCCATCTCAATTAATACCATCAAGATAATTCCCTATAGAAAAATCTATATGCCAACCTAATTTAGATAAGCTCTCATTGAGATAGCCTACCCAAATTATCCTAGCTCATACCAATTTGACCGTTAGAATGGTTTGGGAAGGTTTATCCATCACAGCAACTGTTCAGAGAAGCCAGATTCATATAATAAAAGAATATCAAGAATTCATTCATGCATATGTTCCTGAGATTGTCTTTCATGTCCAGAACTTTAAGCATTTGGCTCATGAGAGACATGTCCAATGTGAAGCTCCCATTTATTTCTTCATGAATAATGGCAGAGATCACAGTTGCAGAGTCTGAATACCAACTTTAGGAAATGAGTCTTCAGGGTAAATAATACATGCACTTTCTCCCCACCCCATTACCTCTATTGAACCAGGGAACATTTAAGAAGACCTCTGATATTCCATGCTTTCTCAGTCTTTGTCTGATATGAGATAACTTTCCATTTCTGTATGTCAGAAGAAAAATTGTTAATTGTTTCATTTTTAAGTACAGGCAATTTGAAATATTCATGATAATACCTTGTAGTAAATATTGTTGAGGCAACCTAAGATTATTGCCTCAGTCTTCGAGCTGGACCTCAGACAATGTGAACATTTCATTAGGTCACAGCATCAGTTATCATTGGAACAGAAACAGAAGAGACAACTTTTAATTCCAAGCCATCTGATTTTACATTACCAATCAGTAGTAGCAAGACAGAACACCATTCTCTTGCCTTATTTGTCCAAAAGAAATATTAGAAAATTTTCACTTATATTAATATTAATTAAAAGCAATGTGTAAAGTAATGGACTTGGGTTCTAAATTCTGTTACTGGGGATACCTAAGCAGCTGAAAATCTTTATTTAGCTTATTTCTTTAGTTATTAATTAGTTATTATTTAGTTATCTTTATTCATTCCTTAAACTTTCATACACAATATTTTTTTTATCATATTCACCCCTAACTCCACCCAGATTGACAGCTTCTACTCTATCCAACTTTGTGTCCTCTTATTATTTTCAAAGCCATCAGGTCCAATTTGTGTTGTCTATATACATTGGATGCATGCCCTTCTACTGGATATGGTTAAATTATCAGAGGATTCACTTCTAAAGAAAACTGAAATTTTCTCTATCAGCCAGTGATTGTCAATAGCTCTTCATAAAATAGCATTACTTCTTGCCCACATTTTAAGTACATGCTGGCTTCTTGTCTTCTTGAGCTTACTCAGGTCTTGCATATGCTGCCATAATCATTGTGAATTCATATGTGAAACTATGTCCTGCTGTGTCCAGAAGTCACTTGCTAATTTTAGTCATCTGCTACCTCTTGCTTTTACTATCTTTCTGACCCTCTTCCACAGAGAAAGGTTTCATCAATTTTAGCTAGTTGGCATAATAATGTCATAAACATTATAGTAGTAATCAGCCATTTTATGGTTAAATTTAAGGTCCATTCCATAAGATGAAATCTATACCTGGCATTATTGTCTCAGGGCCATAGCACTTGGCTAGACAAGTCATAGGTCTTAGGAAATAACTTACACAATTTATTATTTTGTTGGATAACATTAAACTGACTCCTAATGGTTATGTTTATACCCCAAGATTAGCAAATCTTTGTACTTTCAACAGAGAAGTGATTTTTTTTTCTTGGTCAGTAAATAGTGATCAACCCATAGACCAATAACTGTTCAAGATGCAGAGAATAAGATACTGTGGTATGCTTAGCTCTACACAAGACATTTATAGCAAACCATCTCCTCCCAATATTTAGTTATAAAATAACTCTAATCTTGATTCTAACTAATATGATAGTAATTATATGTCAAGCAAATTTAAAAGGGTATATGAAGAATAATCTAAAATAGAGTTGAAATCCAATGATTGACAATGTTGGCATTAGAAATAAATAATAGTAGTGTTAATAGTGATAATGCTGATAGATTTGGTGGTGGTGGCGATGGTGACAATGGTGATGCTAAGAGTTTTAGTAATCAGAATGTTAGTGATGGTGATGATAATAGCAATGATGACAATGACAATCAGTCTCTTGTTGACTGTGACAATGGCAGTTCTGATTACAACTGATAGTGAACAACAGTCATGATTATGGTGGTAGTAATGGAGGGGGATATGGTCCTGATGTTGTTGATAATGGTAGTAGGAGTGATAACAATAGTGATAAAAATATTAGTAAAGAATTAGAATTTCTAGCTTGAAAAATCAATATTTTCAGAGAACCAATGCTTAATATCCGAATGTTTTACTTTCAATGGGATTCTACATTTTTGTCTAATTCAAACTTTCCTGCTTTGGAAATACTGATAAATAGAAATACAGAACTTAAAATTTGTGGCCAAATGAAACATATTTTCTACTTTTAAATTTTTTTGTTTTTATTTTTAATTTTTTTGTGTTATATTATTTATTTATTTATTCACTTTATATCTAAATTATAGAACTCCCTCTCCTCCCAGTCACCCCCACATAGCCACCACCCATACCTCCTTCCCTTTCTCTTTTGAGAAGGGAAATGCCCCTGGGTACCAACCCATTCTGTCACCTCAAATCACTGAGGGACTAGGTGTATCCTCTCCCACTGAAGCCAGACAAGGTAGACCAGTTAGGACAACAGGATCTGCAGTCGGGTAGTAGAGTCAAAAACAGCCTTGTTCCAATTGTAAGGCACCCACTTAAAGACCAGGCTACATATCTTCTACATATATATGAGAGGCCTAGATTGGCACTTCTGATTAGTCTATTCCTCTTATCATGGTTTACTGCTTATAGTGTCAAGGTTAGCACTGAGTTTGGGCGTAATTTCATGGTTTCACACTTGGTTTTTCTTACTGTAAGCCCTTGGATAAATAGATAATGTTAAAACTCTGCCAGTGATTCATATCCATGTGGCTTATTGTTTTGAAAAGTAGATTAGATTAGGATTTATGTTCCTGGATGACATGTCTGCAGGAGATTGTGGTGCTCATCAGGTATCTGAGCTAGGCCACTAGGACAACCCTTTTCTGTGGTGTAGACTTTCTCTTCATTCTATTGTTAAGATGGACACAAGCTGGACCAGGGCTAACATGATGCACATCCTCACATTCATCTGTATAAGAGTGCCCATATTCATATCAAGGCTGTCTTACCAGTTCTGCTTTATAGGATAATGAAAAATAGAATTTATTATTATAAGAATTAAAAGAAATAAGCATAGTATGTTCTAAAGTTGCTGGTATTGTGTAATTTAGTTTGTAAGATATATCTCAACAGGTAGTGAGCTGTTTAAAGCAGAGGCTATGTATAAATTGCCTTTAAGTCTATAACTGTCTTTCAGAATACCTAGACTATAGTAGGTACTCAATGAAATGTTGTCAACTCACAAGTAGCAGCAATGTCTCTAATAATATATTATTGGTTTGAATGTTTATATATATATATGTTATATATATTTTCTCTCTATATACATATATATGTATATATATATATAAAGATGACTAATCTATGCCCTTTAACAATTTACAAATTTTGCTAAGCAAAATAGGACTTTATACATGGTGTATATTATGGTATTTATATTGGTATTTTACTGCTAGCAAGTTCTTAAGGCATCTGCATATTATTACATTTGTTAAGATTCTTCAGTGATCTTTGTCTTTCTCTAGGAAAAGAATGCTATTATTCATACAGATTTATTTACAGAATATGTAGATTCCATCTACATTTTTCAAATACATACTTGCTGGCATTCTATATATTTTTAAATGACTGAAAAAAAAAGAGTACTTCCAGTGGTATATATTATAGACAGTGTATTTTTGGCTGAAATTGATGAATGTATTCTTAAATAGGGAAATAATTTTTATTCAGCATGGATACTATCTTCTTAAGGAATAACTAACTCATGATAATGTATTGACCTTGCAGAGCCAGTTGTTTTTATTATATTGAGTGCTGATTGAAGAGTGTGTTATTTATTGCATGTGCCATTTAGAATAGTTAATTTTGATGTCTTGTAATTGTTGTTTGCATGAGTGCACAGTTTTGGGTTTTATTTAATACATAAGTGTTCCCTACAATAAGGAATAACAATTGGTGTAATTTTTGTGATGAAACTCCATTAAATTTAATTATTTGAAACTCAAGTGGAAAGCAAATTTGCTTGCATTAATAAAACTTGTGGAGTCCATGTGAGTGAACAGATTGCTTTATTCACAGGCTGTCCCATGTGAGGATATAGCCAGAGATAAATGACCTTACCTTACTGTCCTTGATGGCAGCAAGAATCAGCTCTCAGCAGAAAGACTTGGTGGTAATTTGGAACCAACCACATGAACATCAATTGCTAAGATGCACCTGCTTCTGGCTTACTCCAATTGCCTCTAACCTATCTTCTATCTTCCTGATTTTCTAGTCTAGTGCTCACTTTCTTCTGCTGCCAGATTCTATATCTCAAGTCACCATTCTAAGAAAGGTTATGGCTCCCTTTTGTTTATGGAATAAAACCAAACACCTTAGATTGATATTCAAGAGTTTCCTCTATGATCTTTCCAAGTTCAATCTATCTCTCACTTTTAATCTTTCGAAATACAGTTGAACTGGATCACCGAATATTTTCAAACTGTCATAGATTTTCCAGCCTAATTTTTGCCTCTTTTTACTTAAGTCATTATCTATATCTAGAAAATACATTTTTGTTACATATTTAGTTAATTGGCATGTATTTATTGAACATGAGACTATGGATAAGGCATTATCCAATCTATTAAGGATATATTATTCAAACCAACTTGGACCCTTTTTGTTTGTGTTTTCCTGAAATTCATATGACAATTTTGCTAATTTGAATTTATATTAAGGTAATTTATAAGCACTTAGAAATATAATGTCTTTCAATAAAGTTTCATATGTTACCAACGAAAGTTCTTCGTGTCAGTTTCACTTTATTTTCTTAACTCTTACAGATCCCTCTCCCCTCCCCTCCCCTCCCTTCTCCTCCCCTCCCCTCCCCTCCTCTCTTCTTCTCTTCTCTCCTCTCCTGCCCCTTTTCTCTTTTTCTCTCCTCCCCTCTTCTCCCTTCTTTCCTTTCATTTCTTTCTTTATTTCCTTTACTCTCTGTGTGTGCATGCATGAATGCCATGGTGCTTATGTAGTCAGGAACAATTATAAAGAATTCTTTTCTTCTACCATAAACATTCTGGGGATCAAACTCAGGCCATCAGGCTTGGTGACAAGCATTATTGTTTGCTGAGCTATCATGCTGGTTCTCTATTTATATCTCTCCAAGAACTATTGCCAGATTGTGAAATTCCCATGGCAACAACAACAACAGCAGCAGCAACAACAAAAATGAAAACAACCAAAAGAACAGCAACAAGACAAATTGAAAGAAAGAAGTATGACCTATAAATCTAAGAGTTATTTTTTTGTCCCAAGTATTTTGCATATACTTTGATTTGATATATTCGTCCACACAAAATAAGCATGAATCATGTTTCTCTGTCTACTGATTTGATGACCTGCCATCAAAATGACCTCGTCAGGGACATTCAACTTCATTTTTATTGAGAGTGGTTTGCTCTGTATACTAGTTTCTTTTCATATCACTGTAACCTGACAGAGCAGCTTAAAGGAGGACATTTTTATATTGGCTGATGTTTTCTTAAGGTCTCAGTTCACTATGACATGTAGGGCATAGTTAGGTTTGTGATACTGTTGCATATGATAGAAACTCTTCACATCATGATGGACCATGGTGTGAAAATGGTTAATGACCTATCTCTTATTTCTACCAATCTATCCCTTCCTCCTCAAGCTTCTTTAATGATCTGAGTAGACACAATAATTTGGTGGAAAAAAAACCTACTTAAACATAAACTTTGGGAGCATTTCAACTTCAAATCAACATTTTACCTTGTTCCACAAGGCTCTCAGACAATGGCCTAATTTGAAATGGTTCAATCAAGCATCAAGAGGTTGCAGTGCTCTCTTGGGAATAGGGCTCAGTGGTCCAATGGTGTAGAACACATTTTTTTTTAATTGTAGAGGACCTGGTTAAAAAAAAAAAACTTAGAGACTGAAACCATGAACAGGACATGCATCCGTTCAAGCCAGATGAGGTAGAAATACTAAGAAGGAGACGTCAAAATTGACTAAGTCCCCTAAAAAAACAAATTATCTGCAAATGACACCGGCTGGCAAAGGAAAAAAATCAACTTTCTCCAATGAACTTTCACTGTTTATATCAACCAAACTTTAGGGTAAGCCCCTTGTTCAAAAGAATAGATGTCCAACATATAACAAAATCAATGGTATTTTTGTACACCTTTGCCTCACTTTGCTTTGAACAGTGGCGTGTGTGTGCATGTGTGTGTTTGTATGTGTGTTGTTGTTGGACTTTTGCTTATATATTTTCACTTCCAATTTTGTGTTTATGTGTCTTTGTGTTGTTCTTGTTTTTCTAATTTATTCTTTTCTTATATATTACATCTAGACTGCAGTTTTCCTTCTCCTGTCCCCTACTATTACCCCTCACACCTCACTCTCATCCACTCTTCTTTCCTTTCCCTTCAGAAAAAGGCAAGACTCTCAGGGATATTAACCAAACAGGAGGTTGAGGAGATGAGGAAGAGAATAGGGATGTTCAGGACCATGTATGAGAATGGACAGGAGAAATTGCTAGAGGGTCATGAAAGTGAATGGAAATCTGCAACTGGTGGGGGTAAGGAGGTGGGGGGCTCATCTCCAGGATGAGACAGAGATCTGGGATAAGGGAGGCACCTAACAATCAATGGGGGTGACATTAGCTATGACTCACAACATTGTGGATATGGAAGCCAAAGAGGCTACCTTTTGGTAGGAATAGCAGTAGAGCCATAGAGACATCAACCCTCTCACAAAACTTGGAGCCTAAAATTTATCCTGTTTCTAAAAGAATTCAGACATAGAGGATGGAGCTGAGACTGAGGGAATGACCAACTATTACCCGGCCTAATTTGAGGCCCATCCCATGGGCAAGTACCCAAACCTGACACTATTAGTGATACTCTGTTAGGCTTGCACACAGGGGCATGTTGTCCTCTGACAAGCTCCATACTGCAGCTGACCCAGACAAATATATACATACCTATAGTCACACAGTGGGTATGGCTTTGGGGATTTTTATGGAAATATGGGAAGAAGAATTTAGGGACCCAAGGAGGATTGTTTGTTTTTTAAAAGAGAGAGAAATAGCATAAATTTGAACATGTAAGAAAATAGGGAAGATTTGGGGTGGGGAAAAGTATACTGTATAAATTATTTTTAATTACAATTTTAAAAAGACAGAAACTAAAATAAAAGTTAAAACACACTGACTTTCTACAAGAAACAAATATGTATAGCAAGGAGAGATTGCACTAAAGAGAGAGGAAATCCATGCAGGGCAAATGTTAAATCCTGTAGCCCTGTGTCTAGCACACAGAGAATGTACAATTAATAATGTGAGACCTAATGGTTCTAGATAGTCCCACCCCATAGGCTTTGTTCCTGGAATACACAGGATCTTTTCCTTGGAGTGTCTCTGCCTGGTAGTCACAGCTATTCTCAATAGGTTGCTCATGTTCTCAAAATCTCCAATAAACCAAGTTTACTATTGGAATTTAGGCTTTGCTAGCCAAGCTTTACCATAGTTTCTGCAGGGCTCTTTGAGGGAATCAAACCTTGGTACACATTGCCTATTCTCTTAGCCATTTCTCAAATATCTTGGTGCTAGCCCCCAGGTTCCAGTTACTTTTGTATTATTATCCCTGCAAAACCAGATTCACATATAATAAGATAGTTTCTTCTGCCAAAAGTAGTCATGTTCTCTTGAGTCATATCTGAAGTAGCCTCTGAGTGCCTGCTTGGATGGACTGGCTAAAAACTCTTCTCAAGTGTCTCTGATTTTGTTTTGTTTTGTTTTTCAGGGTATCTTTATGGCTTTCACCTTTAAAGATGAAATTTCTAAACGGGTTTAATGTTTTACACAGTTGTGCTTTGATTGGGAAAGGGAGTCTCTCAAGGAGAGTATCCCATATCTTCAATGGCACTAGTCTTCTTAAGCTATTACAGCTGCTTTGTCCACAACTTTAAAGAAACCCTATTCCCAACTAAATCATTCACCTCTTCATCTTGCTAATTTACTGATTGCTGTTGATTCTCATTGTAAAACACGATAGCAAAAGATAGACAGTCAATATGACAACTCGAATCCTAAAATGTTTTCATTTCTTTAACAGATTAGCTAATTGATTTTGAAGTTATCCTCAGTTAAGTTTCTAGGATACAGACATAAATATTCTTTGCTAGAATGTAATAGCTTCTCATCTGCTTTCCAAGAAGGTCTCCATCATCTGGAGCAGCATACATGTGTTTTCCATCTTCTGGATCTTGATCGTTATTCTAGGGATCTGATTTAAGCCCACATTTCAGAGACTTCCAAATTCCTCCTGATAATGTACCTTAAAGGCCTAAGTTGGTCATGTTATATTAAATAAGTCTGTTTTTTAGGAACTGTGTTTGTGAATTGTTTATCTTTATGTTCTTATGTTCAATACCTCTTAGAACAACTTAAGGAAGATAGAATTTGTTTTGGCTCATATTCTCAGTCCATCATGGCAGGAAATGTATGGTGGAATTTATTAAAAAGACTTCTCATATTAACACAGTCCAGGAAGCAAGAATGGCCAGGCTATAATTGCCAAAGACCTTTCTTTAGTGTTCCATTTCTATCATCCATGTGTGACCTCCTGTTCATAGCTTCCCCAAACCACAAACAGTACCTTCTGATTGAAAAAAAAAGCATTCAATACCTAAATGTATGTGGCAAATTAATGGTTCTCTGAGAGACAGTAGGATAATTTGTTAAACCCATGGATCTTATAATTTGACCTGAGCTGGAGTATTATCAGTTTCCTTTAACAGATATCCCTCCTTGAGCAAGAAACTTAGTTATTTGGATCCTTAATTGCTTTATATAATAATGAAGGCAGTGCTGAAACTTATTGGAGCTGCTTGCAAACTCATGCTAATCATGTTCCCCCAAAACCTGTTTGTGGTGTCTCATTATACAAGACTGAGGGACCTATCTCCCGTTGGTTCTGATTGGTAAATAAAGATACTAACAGCCAATGGATGGACAGGTCAGATCGAGGCAGGACTTTTAGAATTGCTGGACAAGGAACTGAGGATGGAGAAGAGGAGAGCCACCATACTGAAGAAGGTGGAGAGACACTACAGTATTCTTGAGAGGTTCAGAAGATAGAGCACATAGCTGTCATATAAGAGCTGGGGAAATGCAGCCTAAGAGGGCTGAATATCTGGGTCCAAGGCAGTCAAGATGGAATATGGGTTTTAGCAAATCATAACTAGGAAATACCAGAGAGAGCTACTTTAGTCACATTGAGGTTAGGAAGTAGCCCAGCCACTGAGCTGTTGTAGTCATATCAAAATATAAAGGCTGTGAATATATCTCTCAGTTAGGAATATAAAGCATTGGGGTTGGTAGCAGGAATGCACCACTGCTGCCAGAAGTGAATTGAGTTAATTTGGTACAGATACAGTTCATAGAGTGTGTTACAAGGACACACAATATCCTATTATGATATTTACTGAATATTCAGTATTTGGGAGCTATTATGTAGTTATGTGTCTGAGATTTTGAAGTATCAATTTTTATTTCTGTTCTGTTTGAAGTGATATTAATAATCAAGAGTCTTGAATCTTCCTTAAGAAGGAGGCCTTAGAGTTTGTATCAATATTTAGAGTAGACATACCATGCTAGCTTAGAGCAGCCTGGAGATGACTCACAGGTCAGACGTGCGATTGCATTCACCCCTGACACAACTGAACAGTGACTAATGGCTGCCTTTGGCTGTCTTGCTGTGAGGCCATTATAGAAATTATGGAGTTGTCAGCAGTAGAGGCTGGGGTTACAGCTTCACATTGGCCATCCTTTATTATGTCAACCTTGCTTGATCTTCAGATCTACTCAGTCTTAAACATCTGTCATCTGACATCATCTGATATCATTCTGGGCACTGATGGGGTATAATTGAGTGTCCTCACACTGCCCCTGCATACAAAATCTCAGATCTTCTATTGTTCCCCAATAGAAGACAAGATTTGTTTTGTACTATGTCACTGATATTTCAACATTATAGCGTTTTCTAACAGATGAAAATTCAAGTTGCAGGATTTGTGTGTAAACTTAGGACAAATGGCTTTTCTTCAAATATGCCAGTGTCTCCTTAGCCTGGTTACATTGGAAAACACACTCATTCTCTTACTTTGGTTTTCTCAGCTGTTGACATCTATTATGCACACAGTACAGAATACTGTGAGTTAAAAACTGGGGCATTGAGGATGAAAGTGATTTGAGAATCACAGTCATTAGAGGAGAAAGAATAAAATAAAAAGAAAGAAGAAAATGAGGAGGAGAGATATGATGGGGGTTGACATTTCTGGGCTCTTTTCTTCACAGCAGGCTCATGTCTCTAAGACCAAACCAATTTCCATTACAATGAGGATGGCTTACTTAATATTTATTTAAAAATACTTGTTCTCAATTTATACATCATCATGCCTACTTTTTCTGATATTGGCTATAGGAGAAGACCTACAGATATGAAAGTTTTAATTATTTTCCGTTTTGTCATGAGGATTCATTATTTGTTCCTAGTTGAAAAAAAAGTTTGTTTTATAGATTTCCTGAACATGAAGCAAAGAAAAATTCTCTAGGAGCCAATTGATAGACTTGGAATTCTCCTAAACACTTGGAATTCTCCTAAACAGTGATGGATATGGTTGAACGGATAGGAGTGCTCATTATTGACACCAGAGTCTGTGTATAGACATAATAATAAAGGTGACATACTAAAACTGGTAATTCTGGCAGTGTCAGAAATCAGGATGCTATGGTTAGTCTGAATTAGAGTTTGTCTCCTCCATCAACACCATGCAATTCTATGTAAGAATGTAGGAAACAGACCCTTTACAGCAGTGGTTCTTAGCCTTCCTACGTCTGTGATTCTTTATGTTCTTCCTTCATGTTGTGGTGACCCACGACCATACATTTATTTTCACTGCTACATCATAACTACAATTTTGCTACGTTTGTAATTATAAATTGCAATGTAAACAGTTTTGGAGATAAAAGTTTCCCATAGAATCATGACCCACATGTTCAGAATAACTTCTTTAAGGGGTAATGAAAGGGTCAAGGTTTAGGTTTTGGAGGTCAATACATCTTACATGGTATTCCTTGAATCTCTTCTTAAAAGTATCTGCATTGATTGCCCAAATGTTATGTGAAAACCACAAATATAAGACACAACTAGGTAAAATTGTGTCTAGTAGCAAAATGAATTCAAGGCCAAACTGAGATACTTGAGAGTCTGTTTCAAGATTTTAAGAGAGATGTAATGAGTTAGAGTCCTATGTTTGGGTATATATATATATGCTGAAAATATCTTTCAGGAGTTTTTTTCTTTTCTTTTTTTTATTAGATATTTTATTTACACTTCAGATGGCATCCCCTATCCCCATTCTCCCCCACCCCCCTTAGGAAACCCCTATCCCATGCCCCCTTTTCCTTTTTGCATTTATACATTTTTTAAAAATAATGTTAATCATAGGCTTTATAAGTTTGGAATTGTTCAATCAGAGGTGTAACCCACTGACCAACCTAGATATAATGACTATCTTTGACTGGTGGAGATACATGAATATCTGCCTCCCTGTCTCCCCCCCTTTCTCTCTTTCATCACCTAGCTTCTCCTCTCCTTCTTCTTCTCCTCTTCTTACTCCCTTTCTTCCTCTCAGTACTCCTTCTACCTTAGCTCCTCAGGAGTTTTTTTCTAAGGTCATATTTAGAAGTAAACAGCCTTAAAATTTTTTGACTGATAAGGCAAGTCTCAAAATAATAAACAGTAAAGAATACTTTTACCTAAATGTAAGATCTTTAGGTTTCTATGAGTAGAATTTGGTGTTTTAACACAGGTTGTACACTTGTGGGTAGAAGTTATTTATTCCTTTACTGTCACTCAGAAGCTATAACTTCAGCAATTGCTCAATATATGCTCAGCCTTGAAGGGAGCTAACACTTTGGTAATACCTCGTTGTACACACAAAAAAATTATGAACCAGATTTTGCATCTTATGATGATGAAAAAAATGGAGTCAAACTCATGTATACCTTCTAGGGGTGGTCTCCTGCCTTTCCCATGTTTTCTGGGAGACAAAGAGCTCTGATGTTCCTTGTTATTCTAAGTGCGCCTTCCTCACCCACTGCCACCATTAAGATAAATTCAGCGATCCCAGGCTTATCAGAACAGCCTAGATACAGTATGCATGGCATTTCTCACATCCCACCAGAGCTGTACAACAGCTCCATGCAGATTTTTCTTCTCTACAGACGCCAAGAGACTACGATCAAATATGAAAACACACACTGAATAATCTTCACTATTTTATCAAATATTTATTCTCATTTACCTTGAAAACTATCCTAGTCATGGCAAAAATAAAGGTAAAATTGGGCTTATTAGTTTTAAAATGATCTCTCTCATGTAAATTTAGTCTCTTTTGAGACAAGTTAACATTTAATAAAGCAGGCATCTTCCTAGGCTGCTATCATTCATCTGCAGTGGTCTCATTTACAGAGGCCTTCACAGAATCTCACAGGCTTTGGTGAGTGCAGGTACATTTGCTAGTCCACTTAACACTTAGGTGTATCTGGCTGCTTTGGTTTGACCCTGTTTACAATTTTTGTATCTCGGCCTAACCTCCAGGCCATGTCTCTGTAGCCCTCAGAACTAACCTCAGATTACTCTGTAATACATGGATTTTGTCAGTAGTTTTAGAGATGGAGTCAGAGCTTAGTGGCTGAAGAACTACCCAATAAGTGTCAGGCCCTGGATTTGACTCATAGAACTAAGAAGCAAAAAAAGAGAAGAAGAAAAAATTCTGTTTTCTAATCAGTGTAATATATCAGACTAGCCTTGGATGCTTAGACTGAAGAGAAATTGAGACCTGTATATTAAAATTCTTTCCCTAGCCATCTTTTTACCTTCTGCAAAGAAAAAAGCATGTTTCTCCTGAGTAATCAAAAATTAACGAAAATTGCAAGGTCCTTACAGCTGTGCTGTGGTGTCTCTAAACTCCAGAGCTTTCAGTATGATTCAAATAATTTCTACATTTGGAGAAAAAAAAAAACAAAAAGTTTCCCTATGGCCTCTTTTGAATTTTATTTTTGATATTAGACTATAATTATATCACTTCTCCCTTCCCATTTCCGTGTCATCTTAATTTCTTCTGCCTTTTTGCCCTTCTCTTCCCTTGGTAGTTTATTTCCATTTGATTTTTTTTAAGTATCTAGAAATGGCTCTTGTTATATTCCTTTTCTGAACTCTTGAAATATGAAGCATCACGCTTTAGTTTGAAGGCAAGAAGGTGGAAATGGTAACAGTAGTAATAGCAGTAGCTGGTGGAATTATGGTTGTAGTTCACTGGTAGAATGCTAGCCTAGCATATGTATTGCACTTGATTTAATGCCATGTACTGCAAAAGAAAACAACATCTCATCAGATAGGTAAACAGTAAATTATATCTGGTTGGCTTTCAAAGCAGTCATCTTTGATTGAATTAGCTTTCTACCAGGGATGATTCTTGTCCCAGGACATTTAATGATGTGTGGATACATTTCTCATTGCCAATAGTAAGAAATCTGTAGATGTCTACTGATTGGGAGTCCGGATTTGCTATAAATATTATGCAACATGCAGCATACCCTCAGGATAACGGTAACTATATCATTTATTCTCAGGTTTTAAAAGCATAATATTTTTATGTAATTTATATTTATTATAGTATACTATTTGATATTTAACACATATTATTAGGTAACAAAACCTAAACTCATGAAATCTAACTGCAAATAGGAAAAACATAGGGATAGATTAAAGAATAACTTAGATATATGCATATCTAAGATACATACATACATACATATATATGTATTTCTTAGACGTATCCTATAAAAAGGATTTATATTGTTTTATTCTATGTATACAAGGTTGGTGCTTAGAACAGATGAATATATATATATATATTCATATATATATATTAGATATATGTAAGTAGGTAGATAGATAATAGATAGATAGATAGATAGATAGATAGATAGATAGATAGATTATGAGTAGCAGATTGTAAATCTAAGAGTGCAAGTTTCAACACAAGCATCATCAAATAGTGCCTCTCGGGAATAGGTAAGTTATATCACCTCCCTAGAGCATCTACTTTCATTATGAAAAGTAGTTAATGAGTTTCACCTGTCTCAGTAAGCATGGAAAATCACTTAATAAGATATTGCCTATAAGCAATTAGCATACTGTTTATCATAAGGCCACATTGTTAAAGGGTTGCTTGTATTTCCATGATTAATACTAGCACCAAAATATTTGAAATTGTGCCAAGGAAGATTGTATAGCCAGGTACAATATAGTTCTCTCACAAGTGTATCCTAAAATTTCCACATGTCTGTGGGGGTGAAATGAGGATGTATTCAAAGAAATGATGAATAAACACATAAAAGTATGTCCAGTATCACTGGTCCTTGGTTCAAGGACTAATCTATACTGAGGTATTTCTTTATAATGATTAGGAGACCTGATATAAAGAAAACACAAAGAAAGGGTTAAGAAAGGCAGAAAACAAAACTTTTCTACTCTATGGATGAGGAAGAAGTATTTTAAGAAATTTTATGAGGCTTCTCTCAAAATTATAAAGGTCTCATTAGGTTATGATCAGTAAATTTCCCAGTTGGTCTACATCCAAAATTATTGAGAAAAGAATTTGAAAGTGTCTCAGTACACCAATTGTATCATAGGGACATGTTTTATAATTCCTAAAATTCACAATAAATCCATTAACAAATGAAAGGTTGATCACACAGTGATACAATAAAATACTATTCACCTAAAATGGGGGAGGGGAGCTATAGTATAATACAACATAGATTAATTCTGAGAATATTATGAGAATATTATGCTAAGTTAAATAAACCAGTTGCAAAAGGATTTTATAGTTTTATTCTATGCATACAAGGTGGGTGCCTAGAATGAATGAAAAGAAGAATGGGGTTGCGAATGTGGTGGCTGAGGAGGAGAATCAAGGCTTGTTTAATTAGTGCTGCATTTCAGCTTTACTCGTGAAAAGTTACTGAGATGGATGATAGTGATGGCTTTGTACCAGAATGAATGTACTTAACATTGATACTCTCAAAAACACTGCATTTAAATTGAATAATACATATCCTTTTCTGCATTTACAATTAATAATGTGGGAAACATGTTATTCAACCAAGTGATTTTTTTTATTTAGTCCTAACAATGGAAACTTTTGTATCTTCTTACATTGTTAAACCAACAGTTTCTCAAAGCCTTGTCCCTCCCAGGGAGTAGGAAACATGCAGCCAGACACCAATGCAAAATATCCATAATGTTACCAATTCTAGGACAACAGTTGCTTTATCACATTATTCTATTATCTGCTGTCTTGGAGGAATTTTGTCAAGTTACTGAGAAAAACCAGCAGAGTGCTCTTGCAGGTCTTTCAGTCTTTGAGATTTTACACTGCAAATTTAAGTAAGCATTGAAGGTACGGGACATGGGCATTCACAAAATTTGTCTTTCTTGACTTTTGGAAATATGTCTTTCAGCAAGTCAGTCATTTTTTGTCATAGTATTTTTTCTCACCATTAAAATTAAACATATTTCACTTGTCCCAACTATTTCTTGTCATGACTAAAATAGAGTCTCCATAGTTTTCGAGTAGCTTTTCCAACCAATAAATGGTAAGTAAATGTGACTTTATTAATCAAATGTATCTGAAGCAGAAGAAATGCTATCATATCTATAGGGAAGGTTGAAATGTGGAAAAAAGGCTTAAAACATTGCGGGAGAGGTGCCATAAGTTTGATGCTTCATCCTGCCTTACCTCCATTCCCCATTTACATTTCAGTTTATACATTTAAACCAAATGCGATCATGAGGCAAATGTTCCAGCACATAGGTAATTAAAATAAATTATTTGAATGAAAACCTGTGAAATACTTGGCAGTAGGAAATAATTGAAAACCTGATGTTGCTATGTAAACTTAAAGAAAATGAAAACATCTTGGGCTCTCTTGGTGAGTGTATTTAATTCTAAAGACCTCCCTGAAAGCATGTTACAGAAGTAGTAGTCACTGGTGACTAATACTATGATGACGTGATTGTTAGCTAGTGTTATACAGGGCACAAGGACTGTGGTTAGGGTATGGATATATGTTTTCAATAATGATGGTCAGCTAGTCTACTAAACTGTTTAAACTGTCAACTTTATGGCAGGCATTCTAGTTTGTGTGTGATGTACATAGTTTCTTTCTAGTTAACATGAAATAAATGATATTTTCAGAAAGGTGCCTGTTTGTATTAAATGCTCAATTCTAATGGCAAGACCTTTTTTTTTGAAGATCGTGAACTTATCATTTTTGTTTTTATTATATATAGTGATTTTTATTTAACAAAATGATTCGTCTTCTCTTCAGTGGTTAATTTTCTTTTTCCTGTGGAGTGTGATAAACAAATTGGAATGAATGATTTAATTAATAATTTTGAGATGAGGGAATGTGGGATAAGTAAATTTTTCCATTTTGTACCTTTCTTTTTGAGTTTGCCTTTGTACAGAAATCATGAGGTTTCAATTTGTGTCAGCAATGTTGAAGAATTAGTGGTTAAACTCTAAATAGAGAGATAGGATGACATTGACTCACTCTAAAGAGTAAGTAAATTAAAATGAACATTTCTACTAATCAATAAACAGTACCAGATGATAAATTACCTATCAGTCCCTGTAAATAGTAATAAAAGGTGAATTTGAATTATTTTAATAACAATGACAAAGTTTCAAGAACTAGAAGTTAACAGAATTGATTGCTGTCCTTGTCTAACAGTTTAGCATCTACTCTTCACTAGCAGAGATACTGATTTGAAGGACCACTGTAGCTCATAGAAAGCATTCCTATGTGAAAACAGAATTCATCAAGGAGAATTCTAGAATTATTTAAAAATATATTTGATGACTACATTCAGCTAGAAAAGTGAGTTAGGTGATCATGGCAATCTGAGACTTTCAGATATATTAAAGCAATGAGATTTGTTACAATTCTTGGCAAGGATATATTGAATAGAAACAGAACAAAACTAACGGTTACTATAAGTGCATATAAAATGTAAAACTTTATTTTAGAATTTGGTGTTACAGAGAAAAAAATCTCAAGAGTGTGGGACTCTATCTTTAATATGGTTTTCCTTTTTAGGTGGGAGACATAAAATATTTGCAGGGTGATAAAAAATAATTGAATATGCATTAAATTTGATAATATAAGAAAGAGAGGATAAAAGAAGAAGTAAGTAATAGAGGAAGTACAGTGTATTTATGGATAGGAGACCTAATAACATCAATGTATTATGCCAATTAGGATCTAAAGAGCTACTATATATTAACATTAAGACTTATAATTGATACTGGAGTATTGTAGTTGAAAGTTTTGATGAATGACTAGATTATAATTGCCCTTGTTTCAAGGAATCTATACAAGAAGGACATACATACCTGTATAAAGTGATAGTGTGCTGTTTTGTTATGCTATAGTAAACATTTTAATGTATATGCATCTTAAAATACCATGTTACATACTTAATACCTGTATGATACATTTTATATTCAAACAGAAGGATGTTTTTTATTTTCCTTTCAAATAGTAAGATTCCTACATTTTATACATTTATCACATATCAAGAAACAGAGAAAATAATTTTCATAAATTTGCATGCATACATGCACATATATGTGTGTGTGTGTGGTGTTAGTGTGTGTATGTCTGTGTATATATACACACCCAGCTGGGCCAAGGTGGCCTGCTGGTAATGCTCAAATCTGTCACCATGGCACCAGATCCAGGAGCCTGTGGTCCTCTTTATGCTGCGGGTGCCTCCATTGGTGCGGGAACTTAGAGCCGGCAGCCAAATGGCTGCCACTTTTTCTAATATCTCCCGCTACATTTATTTACTCATCATCAGTGAGAACCTCATTAGGACCTAATGATGGTAAATGGGAGACACTATTTATAAGCCTGTTTGAAGACATACAAATTATGCACATTGCTTTAATTCAATTTGATTTACCTGAAAATTTGACAATAATCTATGTGATCAGTATCAAACGCATATTCTTTTAACCTGAATATTACATCTTCACCAAGGTAGACGAAATATGGGTAACTTAGAGACTTTTATTTGGGCATGGTAATGTCAGCCTCAGTCCTAGAACTCTGGATGCAGAGGCAGGTGGATCCCACTGAGATAGAAACTAGACTGACCTACATAAAATGTTACATTCTACTGAGAGTCTGTGTCAAAACAAACCAACCAAACAAAGACCCCAAACAAACAACACACAAACAAATAAAACAATAAAACCCCACCAACTTATTATTTAAAAGAGTAGAAATATAATACATTAAATTTTATGCTCACAGTATAGATACTGCTAAAAGTGATACCCAGAAAAATCTCAGCTCTTACAGAAATGTACTTTTATTAAATAAAGAAACACATGCTTTCTCCAAATACAAACAAACAAAGAACAAAAATTTTTGAAGAATTAGGAGAATGGAAATAGTATTAAAATATATTGAATAATTTTTGCTAAAATTAATAATAGCAGAAAACAAACAGAAAAAGTTAAAAATTATTAGTTCTTTGAGAATTTTATACAATTTTTTGAACATTTTTAGTCTCTCTTCCCAAACTCTTCCCAGATCCATTCCTCTTCCCACCTAAATTTGCTTTTTTTTTTTCTGTTTCCATAAAAACCAATTTTAGTAAGAAGGAATATCTAGTTTTAAATTCACAGAAAGTATAATGTAAAATCTATTCCCCAAGATTCTACTATAAAAAATAGAAAAGGAAGAAAAACAAGTGTAAAATTATGAACCAATTAGCTAAATTGTCACAGATATTAACTGCCATCTAAATTCTGTGTTTACACTTAGACAAACCTATTCCTAATCCTCATCAGACACACCTGTCTTTTCAACGAGCCACAGGGATATAGAAACTATGGCTGCTCACATGTTGAGAATAAGTATTCGTTGACTGCTTATTTCTAAACAGGACATTGATTGCAACTACTCTGCTCAGAGATCTTTGAGGAAAAGGGAGCAGAAAAAATTCAAAGGCTAGAAGTCAGGGAGGAGATCTTTGAAATGCTCCCCTCTAGTCATGGCAAAGTCAGTGCTGTAATGAATTTACAGTAACACAACACAAGACTAGGCTGGCCGGCAATAAGTTATGGATCTTAGGTGAAGCCACAGGTCCATATTGAACAGTTGGATTTAAGAATAGAGGACATATAGATTCTATGTCAACTGTCTTCGATTGTGTACTTCCAATGAGGTACACAACAAGATCCGATGGAAAGTTCCAGACTATGCTTATACAGTTAATCGTGGTTAATTTTGTTGGTCAAAAGGGAGGAAAGGGAGAGATGAGGGTGGGGTTGCAAGAATGGAAGGAAGAAAACTATTGTTTAAACTTTAAAATGTAAATGAATTAAAGGGCAAAGTAATTTGAGTGTTCAAAGTAGGGATTATAGAGGATTGGCTGTTTCAGGAACCCAGAATGCCCTTAATAGAGGATGAACTTGTCAAAGAAAAAATCAATAACATTTATAAATTAAAATAAATTTGAGCCTAAAAAGAGAAAGAATAAATACATATTTGGTTACAATTAAAAAAATAATATATATTTTTATATATTATTTTATAATTATAAAATAAAAATATATATACTATATATTTGGTAATATATAGAACAAGAATATAAATAATCCTAGACTAATGACACCAAAGAATACAGCCAAATCAAATGAGATAAATATAGGTGGTAGAATTATTGACAAACACTGAACTTCCACTGGGCCTGGCAGAGTTGTGAAATGCATAGTTCTGCTACATACAAAGTATGTTTTTTTGAAATTTTATGTCGTGCTGTGTACCAATGATAACATGCTATATAACAATAGAAGTCATAGATGTAGACACAACCTTTGAAGATTAACACTTGGCCTAACCACTTAGAAATTTGAGGCAGGGGATAGTTTATCACTGACCTTGAGTCTAGGATATCTTTTAAAACAATTTTAATCTACCCATAGCTTTTGCCTATAATAAGGATATATGCCTGTCCTCCAATACCCCCCTTCTACCACTCCCCACCTGATCCTCTGGTTCCACACACCTCTCAGCCCATCCATAAAATCTATTCTACTTTCAGTTCCCTGGAAGATCCATATGTCACCCCTAGGGCCTTTCTGTATACTTAACATATTTGGGTATATTGATTATAACTTGGGTATCATTTACTTAATAACATAACATATATATGTTATCATATATGTGTTATCATAACTTAACTTACTTGGGTATCATAACTTTATAACACATATATATGTTAATACTTCATAACATATTTATATGTTATTAAGTTTTATATATATATGTTATATATATATGCTATATATATATATATATATATATATATATATCATATAAGCAATTGTATACTATATTTATCTTTCTATGTCTGGGATACCTCACTCAGGATGATGTTCTTCTAATTCCATTCATTATCTTCCAAATTTCATGCCATTTTCTTAAAACAGCTGAGTAATACTCCACTGTGTGACTACACTGTATTTTTTTAACCCATTCTTCTGTTGACAGATATCTAGGTTTTTTCAAGTTGATGGCTATTATAAATAGAGCAGCATCAAGCATATGGAGCAAGTGTCCTTCTGGTTGAATGAAGAGTAAGTGTCCTTCTGGTTGAATGAAGCGTTCTTTGTGTATATGCCCAAGGCTGGCATAACTAAATCATTAGGTAGACTCACTTCCAACTTTTGGGGAACATGGCACACTGATTTCTGTAGTGGCTGTAGAGGTTAACATTCCCAGCAGTGATGAATGAGTCTTCCCCTTATTCCACATCCTTGTCAGCATGAGCTGTCATTGCTTTACTGAACTTGGCCATTCTGATGGGTATGAAGATGAAATCTCAAAGATTTGCATTTCACTGATAGCTAAAGATGTTGATGATTTATTTAAGTGTCTTTCAGATGTTTGAGTTCCCCCATTAAGAATTCTGTTTAAATCTGTTTACAATTTTTATTTGTGCTTCTTTTGACATCTAGTTTCTTTATATACTTTGGATATTAGTCCTCTTTTAGATGTGCAGTTACTAAAAAATTTTTCCCAATTTTGTAGGTGGCTGCTTTATCAAATGAACATATCCTTTGTCTTGGAAGCTTTTCGTATTGATGAGATCCCATTAATTAATTGTTGATTTTAGTGCTTGCACCAATGGTATTCTGTTCAAGAAGCTTCTGTGTCAATTGGTTAAGGCTATCCCAAATTTTTGAACCATTAGGTTCACTTCAGTGGAGGTGGTTTTATACTGAAGTCTTTGGTCCATTTGTAGTAGAGTTTTGTACAGGATGATAAATATTAATCTAACTGTATTTTCCTACATTCATCTCAAGAGTTTGATTAACCATTTGTTGAAGAACGATCTGTGTGTGTGTGTGTGTGTGTGTGTTTATCCTTTCAAGATGTGTAAAGAGTTTAACATTTTATGGTGGTTGTGTTGAATCTGTAAATTGCTGTTGGTAGTATGGCCATTGTAATATGTTAATCCTACAAATCCATGAAAACAGAAGTTCCTTCCATCTTTTCTCCATATTTCTCCAATTTTCTCCTAGTTTCTCCAATTTTTTTCTTCAAAGACTAGAAGTTTTTATCATACAAGTCTTTCCCTTGCTTGTTTAAAGTTATCCCAATGCATTTTATATTATTTGAGGCCATTGTCGATGGTGTTCTTTCCTTGATTTATTTTTCAGTCTGTCATTTATATATAGAAATGATATTGGTTTTTTTTTTTTAGTTAATTTTGTATCCAGCTACTTTTCTGGATGTGTTTTTTCAGGTATATGAGTTCCCTCATTGTCAGATGACTTACGTATATTCTCATATCATTTATAAATAAAGATACTTTGACTTTTTCATTCCAGTTTGTATCCCTTTGATCTCCTTCAGATACATTGTTGCTCTAGCTAAGACTTCAAGAACTATATTGAATAAGTAGGAAAACTGTGGACCATTTTCTCTTTTCCTGACTTCAGTCAAATTGCGTTGTGCTTCTCTCAATGTAAGTTGATGTTAACTACAGGTTTTATGTAAACTGCCTTCTTTTATGTTTAGGTTTGTGCCTTGTATGCCTATTCTCTCCAGGACTTTTATCATGACAGGGTGTTGGATATTGCCAAAGGCTTTTTCTGTACTAGTCAGACTATCATGTGGTTTTTGTCTTTCAGTTTGTTTATATGGTGGATTACATTTATTGATTTTCATATATCAAATCATACCTACATCTCTGAGATAAAGCCTATTTGATCACAGTAGATTACCTTTTTTATGTTTTCTTAGCTAGTTCGCAAGTATTCTATTCATATTTCATAAGAGAATTTGGTCTATAATTTTTTGGGGATCTTTATGTGAATTTCTGGATAACTATTGCTTCATAGAATGAGTTGGGCAATATTCCTTCTGATTTCTGTGTGTGCGTGCGCGCGTGCACACGTGAGAGAGAGAAAGAGGGATAGAGAGAGAGAGAGAGAGAGAGAGAGAGAGAGAGAGAGAGAGAGAGAATATGATGTATATTGATATTGACTCTTTTTTAAAAGTTTGATAGAATTTTGCACTAAAACCATCTGGCTCTGGGTTTCTTCTGGTTGGAAAACTTTAAATGACTTTTGCTTTCACTAGCATAGCAGTAAATACTTTAAAAAAAATGTTGTGATGATCTAGCTCCTAATGATCTTCTGCTACACTCATCTATCTGTGCCTTATTCAGTCAGCATCAACAGAGAGGCTTCCTACTGCAGTAGATGGCAACGCAGGACCAACAGTTATATATTAAACTATTAAACATATGCACATGCACACATGTATGCACACACACAGAGAGGAGAGAGAGAGAGAGAGAGAGAGAGACTCAGTTCTGCATTGGTGGTCCTTATCAAATCCCTCCTTCAGAGTTCACAGAATACTGTGCCATAGAAGATGTGAAAACTGTAAGAGCCAGAGGGAATTGAAAACACCAGAAGAACAAGCCACTTTAAATCAAATGAGCATGACTCATAAGAACTCACAAAAATGAAGTAGCTAGCACAGGGCTTACATGCGTCCACACCAGGTCCTCTGCATATATATTATGACTCAGTTTAGTGTTTTTATGGGACTCCTGAGTGTATGAACTAGTATGTCTCTGATTGTTTTGCCTTCTCTTGGGGGCTCTTTTGCTTCTGTTGGTTTGCCTTGTCAAACTCTAATATGAGGGTCTTTGTTTTATTCTGGTTGTTGTTATATTTTGTGGTTATCTTTTAGAAACTTTTTGTTTTCTAAATAGAAAGGTAGTAGACCCAGATGGGAGATGGTCGAGCAGCAAGATCTGAAAGGAATAAAAGAGGAAACTCTAATAAAAAAAATATACTATGACAAAAGAAGCTACTTTCAAGAAGAGGGGGAAAAGGGAAATATGTATGTTAAACATCTTCTGTTATACTTCTTTTTTAATGAATTTTATATGCTGGAGGAATATGACCAAGAATGTAGAGTGATCTTCAAAATCAGACAGTATAATTTTTTAATGTACTGGGGATTAAAAAAACAGAATTATTTGACTTGATATGTGATTTTTCTCTTAGAATTATATTTTTAAATATATTTCATCATTAAAATAGATATACTATATATCATTGCTTATGTTATTATTGTTCATAGAGTTAGAAAATGCAAAAGTTGGATCACTTTAATGCCTATCAGTGGTAATTTAAAAAATATTTGCCTATGTGAGAAATGATTAAGAGATAGATATCATTGCTTTGAGGTACTTTTCAATGATAGTAATCAAGGTAAGCATTTAGGAATGGGGAGATGACTCAGTGTGTAAATTATTTATGGTATAACTATGAAGATTTGAGTTTGGATTCTTCAAATCCTTGTGTAGATTGATTTGGTAGTGTGTATCTCAGTATCTGACAAGATGGGAGGTAGAGAGAGGAGAACTCCAGGAGAATGATTATCCTAGCACGCACAACAGTAAGCACACAGAGACCTTGCCTCAACTAGCTAGACAGTGATGATCAACACCCCAAATGTCTTTTGATCTCCACACGTACCCTGTGCTATGTGGGTTTCCACTGTCACACACACGTACTTCATACAGCCGCACATACACATGTACAATATATAAAATAAATTAAGACTTATCAAAAGAAATAACAGAAAATATTGTAGTTTACTCAAATGTTCATAGTATGTTTGCATATTCCTGTATTATCCTAAATTCATTGAGTCATGACATATTCACCTGATACATGCCTCTGAAACCGATGTGTTTCCTGGCATGCACCTGAAAGGTCTTCCTCAACAACACCCTTTCTCACTCATCCATAACATCTATTCAGATGCTAACACCATCTTGATTTCTTAATCTAAGTCTTATGTTAGGGGTGCTGGCTCAACTTCATACAATTGCTTTGACCTCCAGGCAAACATATTTTAACTATGATGGTAGCATCCTGAGTAGCAGAGATTTACTGAGTACTAATACTAATGGCTGAAGTCTCTTTCGTCACTCATCATTATCTCTATTATTTTGGAATCAGTGAATAGACTGAAGTCCCTAGAAAGCCTATCATAGAATGAGAGATAAGGGAGGGAAAAAAAGAACACTTTCTAGTGAGAGATGAGAGAAGATAATCTAATGGGTATTTTTTTCATTTTTTACTGCCTATGTCTGTGATAGAAGCAAATGTAATTTTTATGTAGTTATGAGAAAGAAAATTGAAACAGGGATCATTTTGTAGCATTATCTCCCTGTACACTTGTTCGAACTTCCCTTTACAATTGCTGCTTACTCCTCTGGGGTAATTGCATAGGTCATTTGTGGAAAAGCATAATTATACCTTAAGGCAATGTTCCCTCATGCATTATTAAGTCATGAATTTTTCTAAAGCAGATGGCAGGAGAACCAGAGAATCAGGAGATCAGAAGTGGCTGAAACCAGGCTAGGCTCACAATTGTTTTTTCTTTTTGTTGTTGCTGTTTGTTGTTGTTTGTTGTTGTCCTACACCAGTCTCAAACAACTTTAGTAAACACACTCTAACCCTTGCATTTAAGTTTTTGTTTGTGTCGTGGCCTCTTTCATTAGGATCAGGGCTTCTTAAAATTGATACAGGGTCCAATTTGTCTGTATTCCATAGCAACTAGCATTTTTCAGGAAACAGAATCCATCCTCAATGTTTTTGCTGAAATGATGTTAAGAAAAGAAGCAAGAAAAATATGTGTTGGACTTTGCATGACAGTTGGCCTTGCATTAAATGACAGCTTAAGCACTGAAGGTGATAGAGTATCAGAGGCTGCCTGACCCTGACTTTTCACATGAGGAAAATAGAAATATCAGTATTGAATTTGATTAAGTTTGATTACTTCTAGATTATCACTTAAGCCCTGTTGATGTGGGGAGGCTCAGGACCAATACAGATCTCTATACCTACTGAAATGGCATCAGCCTCTAATGGAGTAATCATACTTGATAGCAAAGAACTCCATTCCAGCTTCACAGAGGGCCTTGGTAACACCCTGAATGAGGTTAAGTAGCTACTGTAATCTGGTGGTCACACGGGTTTCTTTACACTGAATGTATTTCTTCTTTTAGTTGCTTGTTGTCATTGTTAATTTTGATGACTCTAGGACAATTAATTTGGGTGTTCAAACTGCCTTAGGTTCTAGAGTGTAGCATAGTGCAAGATACATTCAAATGAGTAGCCATATGGCTGACAGGCTTATCTCAGTACCACCCATGACTCTGTCTTAGCCAATCTCAGTGCTACCCATGCCTCTTTGTCTCAGCCAAAATGCCAAAACAGCTGGTTTGTTTTCAGTTTGCTTCTGGTTTTAATAGATTACTATATTTTATATTGAAACAGAGCTTCTTACTATGTAGCACTGGCTGGTCTGGAACTCCCTGTGTAGAGAGAGCAGACTGGCTTTGAGCCTCTGCTTCCCAAGTGTTGGAGTAAAACATGAGTGTGGCTGCTACTGGCCATAGTGTATAATATGTTATAAAAGAAATTAGTAGTGTAAATTAATCGGACTCAGGCCAACCAATTCTTAGAAGCTTGTACATTGAAGTTCAACACATAGTACCTGCTTGAAATAGGTTTCTAACTAGATACCTACAAGCTTCCATTTTCCACACTTTTAATCTTAAATGTAGAAGTGCAGTTTTATAAACCCTTACTTCAAGATGTCTATTAAAGTGAAAATAAGTTGCCTGGATAAAAGATAGGACTTCTAACAATATGTTGCTTAAGTTAAAGATCACTTTATTTATATTTTTAGTATTTAAACATAGAAGCAAACAGTAAAGAAATGGAGAACCAGTTGGAGGAACACCCATTAACAGCTCTGATATTTTTATTTTTTATTTTTTTCCACCCTTTCCCGCCTCAGTGCCCTAGCATTCCCCTACACTGGGTCATTGAGCCTCTACAGGGTTAAGGGGCACTGCTCTGATATTTTGTGTGAAGACACTTTGAAGACATGGTATGTTCAACAGCTGAATGAATACAAGATACAACCCTGAAAAATCAGGGGAAATACCACTTCAGACAGAGAGATTAATGGGCTAAAAAAAAAAAAAAGACTAAGTGAGAAACAGATGGTGCATTCAAGAGACCCCAGATATTGACAATCTACAATATGAAATACAGTTGATAGATGATAAAAATTCAGTATTTGGCAGAATTTCGATTCTTTAAACTCATATAGTTTTTAATGTTTTCTGAATTACTTGCACATATGCATTCATAGCACTCACACGTTATCCTTACAGGTTTTCAACATGTTTTTGTATAGAAGAGAGTGAGAAGTTTTCATGCCCAGTCACACAGTGGTGAAAAAGAACTTTCCTGACTCCCATACTTTCATTCAGTTGTTAGGAACTAAATTCCTGCATCGTTCTCCTCTGTTCCCATTTTATAATAAAATCAAGAGAAGGGGAATTATGGTCACAGTACATTAAATGCAATAGTTAAAATGCACTTGCCCACCCTGTTCATTACTTCTCTATTCATAATAGCCAGGAATTGGAAACAGCCTAGATACCCTTTAACAGGTGAATGGAAAATGAAAATGGGGTACATTTACACAATGGAATATTACTTAGCTGAAAAAAAAAAAAGATCTTTAAATTTTCAGGCAATGGGAATGACCTAGAAAAAATTATTCTGATTGAGGTAACAAAGAATCAAAACAACAAATAGAGTATATATTCACTTATTTATGAGTGTTAGCTTTTCAAGTCTCTTATAAGCAGAGACTTTTACCTAACATAGAGGTTTATCTTATTGAACTGTTGGCTTAACAACCCAGCCTATTTCCAAGGTTATAGTTTATACCTAACGTGTTAAGGCCATACTGCTGAAGGCAACACCTACATATCTTATTGAATGTAGCCTTTAGCATTACTGAATATTGATCATTTTATTGCATGCTACTCTGCATGCCAACAGAGGAAAAGATGAATATCTACCCATAATAAAGCCTTTATCTACAATGGTGACCTTTATGCATGATATGTTGTTGTAGTAGTGAAAAAAACCTGTGGGGTTTACTAAGCACTATTTGATTGGATCTAAGGCCTATTCCATGAGAAGTAACCAATACTTGACATTGCTTGGGTCGCCAAGAACCCACAACTAGATAGACCATGGACTGAATGGAAAACCAAATACTACTACTGTTCTGCTAAAACAACATAGCAATGCAATGACTCCTAAAGACATTCTGCTCTGTTTGGATATCAGTGTCTTACACAGCCTGTATCAGAGAAGCTATCTCCTGTAGTTGAATGAATACAGAGGCCCACACCTGGACAATGTGGAGAGAGTCAGAGACCTTGGACCACTCAGTCCTAAATGGGATGTCTCCATCAAATCCCTCTGCTAAAGTCTAACGGTACTTTGTGGAAGAAGAGGCAGAAAGTGTGTAAGAACCAGTGGGGATGAAAGACACCCCAGAAACAAAGCCTTCTAGACAACACATAGGTGATACATATATAAACTCAGACTGTGGTAGCATGCAAAGAGTCTGAATATGTCTGAACATTTTTGGCATCTCAAAACTAAGATGGAAAGAACAGAACATGCTCTGATTGTGAACCCCAAGCTATATCTAATGGATAATGGCTTGCAAAAGAATAATTAGTTTTTTGTAACGGAGTCTCACTGGGTATATAAATCATAATTAAGCACTGGCCCCATGTCCAGCAGGAGATGGCCAACACAAACTCAGTGCTATTTTTGGAGGGTTTTTGTACCATAATGCTTTGTCGGAGTGTTTTGTTTGTTTTGAGTTTTTGTTGCTTTTTCTTTCTAATCTCATATAACTTTTGCTTCTATATTATGGTTTCCAGATTTTAAAAGGTTCTCTTCATGTGGAAATGTGTGTGTGTGTGCGTGTGCGTGTGCGCGTGCGCGTGTGCGTGTGCATGTGCGTGTGTGTGTGTCTGTCTGTCTGTCTGTGTGTTTTCAGGTGTTCCTTGTGCTTTTCCATTGACCCTTTTTTTCTGCTGCTTTCTTGCCTATTTTGTCCTATTCTGTTTCATTTGCTTTTTTAGTTGTCTCTTTGTTGTCTAAGAAAAATTAATAATTTGGTTAGGTGGGAGATAGGGAGGATGTAGAAGGAATAGGGAGAGGGGAAACTATGAGCAGAATATGTTTGTAAAACAAACTATTTTCAATGAAAATGAGAACTATATTAAAAAAGAAAATGGAGTGCTTTAAACATCTTCCCGAAACTAGAAATAACAATAATCTACTAAAGCAGATGTTAACTTCAATCTTATATTTGTAAATCCTTTCTCTACCTCATGAACATTTTTCCATTTGGACAGACTTCCTTGGGGAAAGAATTCTTTAAAGAAGTGGCAAGACTTGCTGTGAGCAAGGCTTTCCTTCTTTTACTTCAGATTATGTCTTAGATTGACTGTTTCCAGTGTTATTCTGTGAAGTTCTTTGTGGTACTAAAGTACCTGTGAGTGTGGAGCATAAAGATGGGTGATTCAGTTTATGTTTACAATCTATGCATACTCCCATTGATATATTCTTTTTTCCCCTTTTTATTGGATATTATATTTACATTTCAGATTTTATCCCCTACCCCATTCCCCCACCACCCAGGAACCGCCATTGATATATTATTAGTAAGATTTCACTGCTACATGGCTCATAAACCGGCTTCTGAAATAGAGCCAGAGAAAGATGCTTATGATACTTTTGTCCAGAGGATTCTGAGGACCAATTACTCCATGTCTCTGGACAGGCCTCTTGAAAGGCAACCAGCTAACTCCACTGTGATGATGTATCCTTGAGTATCACGAACAATATTGTATTTGAGCTCTCTTCTGTGCAGAGAAGGTAGCAGGCTCTCTGTGTCTTCTCACCTTTAGCGCAGAAGGAGTAAGAAACTCAGTTTCTCAATTTGAATCCAAATATGATCAATTAATAATTATTATTTCAAACAAGATATTTAGTTGAGCTTTTATTTCTGCAACTACAGAATGTGCAATTTTTTATTGGATATTTTATTTACATTTCAGATGCCATCCCCTTTCCCCAATTTCCCTCCCTAGAAAACCCCTATCCCATGCCCCCTTTTCCTTTTTGCTTTTATACAGTTTATTTAAATGTTAATCAAAGGCTTTATAAGTTTGGTAATGCTCAATCAGAAGTGTAACCCAATACCCAACCTAGATATATCAACTATCTTTGACTGGTGGAGACATGTGAACATCTGCCTCCATGTCCCCCCCATCTCTTTCTCTCTCTCATCACCTAGCTTCTCCCATCCTTCTTCTCCTCCTCTCCTTACTCCTAAGGTGATAGGAAAAGAAGGAGTAAGAATGTGCAATTTTAAAATTTTTATCTAATATTACTTGGTTTAAAAAATTCCACTTTTTTAATTTGAAAACTTCTCTTTGATCCTATGTGTTCAGAAGTTCTGTGAAGATATTGTTGAACTTTGAGCTATAGGAAACAGGCCCTGTATCCTCTGGAGAGTAAGTTCACCTTATTCTGGTAGCTTCTTTTATGGTCGATGGTTTTGACAAGTTTATTTTATTTTAAAAATATTTAATATTATGTTTTAATAATAATATACATATGTAGAATTTACTTTAAAAATTAACTACTACTTAATATACTTAATATTATACAAATGTATTATTTATATATGCATAATATATAATATTCATGCTATACATAAATAATTATGTAAATAAATAAAATTAAAACTTCAAAGCATAATTTAGAGTTCTATGCATTTTTCATCCCATGTGCAGAGTGTAGCATTGTATATAACTTACACAGCCACAACCAGAAAATGAAATATTACTATGTAATGAGAAATCTAATTTTGTGGAGCCTGTGTAAGTTTTTGCCATATTCCAATATTCTCTCGTCCTTATTCCAGAAAGCCCATCTTCTAAGCACATTTCTCAACAGGGGCTATCTTCATTAGTGTTTGGATATAGTCATGGTACTACAAATGTTGGATCTTAAGAGACAGAGGTTGTTAAGATTTAAGGCCTAACTGAAACTGTGTTTGCCCTTTCTTTTTATGAATTCAGTCAGTTTTTCTTTTGAAGAGCATATGACACTCATGGATATGGTTAGTCCATTGCTGCTCTTGCCTTGAAAAGTACATTGTCTCTGTCTTAAGTTGGTAACCAATTACATGTTCAGGGCATGTAAGTAGAATTGTTTTAGGCAAATAGGAGATGTAAAGGGGGAGTAAGGCAGATATTAGATTAATACCTTAAGTACTTGGAAAAATATATATTCTAGTATGTGTGTGTGTGTTTAGGTTGGCATACATATCTGTATAGGCAAATGCACATGTATGTGACCATGTACGTGAAAGCCAGAGGTCAATTTGCCTATTGCTTTTCAGGCACTATTTACATTGTATTATGAGGCAGGATCTCTCACTGGCCTGAAATCTATCTAGTAGGTTAGAATGTCACGCTAGGAAGCTCCAGAGATCTGTCATTTAACACCTCTTGAGACCAGAAATTACAAGCATGTGTGGCCAGCACTTTACTATCCCTACATAGTAAGTATTCTAAGCTGTAGAAATCTACTTCTTCTTTAAGTCATAGACTCTCAGGCCACGTTAGGTATCTAGAGAGAAAGAAAGAGGATGGGCTAAGGAAAAGAAAAGGTTTTTATCATTTTTACATCCTGGTGGTTCAAATAGAATCTTATGATTCAATTCAGGATTAGCATAGCATTGAGAAACAGTGAAATTCACTTTGAAAATTCTAATTTTTACCTTTCTCTCCTTTGCTTTCTTTCTTCCTCTCTTTATTTATTCTTACTTCCTCTTTATTTATCCTTACTTCATATATATATATATATACACATATATATGAAATATATATGAAATATATAAATAAAATATATATGAAATATACATATCATATATATGTATATATATGTGTGTATATATACATATGTATATATATATACATATATATATACACACACACATATATATACGAAAAGTTGGTATCCACATGGTCAAAAGACTCCAATGTTGTGACATAAGTTGGGCTCTGCCGAGTCAGTCGCATCTTCTACATTGTGCAGAAATCTTGGTGGTTAATCTTCTCCTCATTTACTAATACTCTTTTTGAGAAAGACTAATATACTTATTTTCTTGAAGTGCAAGTCTGAGTGGAGAACATAGTGGGCAAGTTCAGTCTGAATTGGAACAATGTGACATTACCTAGATACCCTAGTTTATAAACATATGACTCTGGAATCTCACACAATAGATGTACTATTATATACTGAGTAAGTAGAAGGGATCAATATGACTCCCTCCCTGGAACGACTGCAGTGCATTGCTGGTATGCAATACTGAGGCAGTTATACAGCATGGTTGGAATGACAGTGGGGCTTCTGTGTCCTATTATGCTCATGAGAGAAAGGCTGTCTTGGGCTACTCCTGTCATGAGTGTGTAACATCAATCCCAAGATATCTGATACTCCCCCCGCCCCCAGAGGCTCCATGAGGGGTGTAATGTAATAAAACCTTCTCCCGTTTAAGATAGTGAGATTGATTTTACTTTTAAAATAAAGATCATGATTAATATACCCTTCAAAGTTCCTGTTTTCTCTAAACAATAATATGCAATATATTAATTTGACAGCCAAGTGCTGGATGGACAATACCCCTGGGGCATCTCCTAATTCACTCTCTCACTAATGCCTATACCCAATTCTTCTGAATAGTCACATTCTAATTTAAGAAGATTTTCGGTTAAACTTATTTGTATTTTATGGACCTGACTCTACCCTAAGGTCATTTGCAGTTCTTTCTTTCTCTTAGTGTGTATGGAATAGGTATTTGAACCTGCTACCTTCCTGTGGTTCTTATGGGTCTTAGGACGGTAAGGTTTTACTATTTTGTCCACCAGCCTGAGTCTCAGCAAAATCAGAAAGCACACTTGAAAGGTTAATGTCCATACAGATCATTACTGAGTGCCTTGTACATGAGTCCATGGTCTAATTATTGAGTGGGAAGTACCAAAACTCTGGCAGGGATTCATCAATAATAAAATAAAGTAACAAATTATGGAGCAAGATTTCTAAGCAAAGAGATGAAAAGCAGGGAAGGTGATAAGTCTGTAACACTTGGAATGAGAAGGACTATAAGCTGTGTCAGAAAGAATATGGGAAGGCAGTATCCATGTGTAAGATGTGCAAATTAAGACAGCCTCCTAAGCACATAGCGATGCTCTAAATGCTTGAAGAATCTGACCAAACAGGATACCTGGTGTGTCTCAGAGGCTAGTTGTATGGAAGCAGGGCTCAGGAAATCATTTAGGAGAAGAATAATTACTGTGATGGAATCCCAAACCCAAGCTCTTTTCTTTCAGACGAATATGAATTTTCACAAGTTAGAGCTTTTGAAGTTCAGTTTTTGCCCCCACGACATCTTCCTTATTTGCCTTTTGCAGGATACAGCATTTTTTTTTCCTTAATGATTTTACCTTCTCCCATCTCTATGCCCACCTTGTCACAACTTGAAATGTAGTCACACTCCTTTACTCGCATGATATCACCTTTTGTCTTTCTGCTTTCCCTCACTGAGATGCTAAGTAAAAGAAATTTGGATAAGGACCATGTCACATCCTGATGTTCATGTCTTGAAATTTTCTCCACCAAACAAATTAGCACATTACTTTTGAATTTAGTCTCACTCTAGTCCTTGGGCTATAAGCAGCATGAAATTATATTCTTAGCCAGAATACAGCAGGCTAAACCAACATCCTCAGGATTCTGTTTCTTTTTAAAATATTAAGAGCCAGGATTTCACTGTCATTTCCCTTGACATTCTAGTATTCTAAACTCACTACAATGGCCTATTTACGTGTCATTACCACATCTCAAGTGTTGGCTATACATGCCACTCAAGCAGCAGAGAAAGCCTTCCCTGTAATGGACTCTATTTGTAAATTTTGTATACTTTGTAAACTTTGTAAGCCCTCAAGGCAGAAAAGTGACTAGGCTCCTGTTAGACAAATTCAACAGCCAGACTTCTTCCCCAGACCTCCCTAACTGCCGTTACAGCATTTTCCAGCCTCTATAACTATCATAAAGTCCATCTTTAGCCCCTCAATAGGACCCTTCCCAGATTATGCTAATTTATGTGAAAAAATCACAACAGGAAAACCCACCAATCCCTGAACTCCCCAAAACTCAGGACTTGCAATTCCACCAATCCTCACCCTGGAAATCTCTACCCGAGAAAACTCTGCCCCACAAGAAACCATATACACAGGTCGTGTCTGCTCAGTTCCCTGCTATCCGTTCCCAGGAGCAGAAGCAGCCACTCCTGGATCCGTCCCTCTACACCCTTGATCCTAGGAGATTTGCTGCTTGGTTTAACTATTTCATTGGAAGAAGCCAAGAAGCAATGAAGAAAAGACCGGTCTAACTGAGGATATGGAGCTGGGTTGAGGCCCTAGAGCTCCTCATCTCAGCTAGGAATACTCTTTCCTGAGAGCTACAATGCCTCTGCTGAGAAGCCTTCCTCTCAGAGCTCTGTGGTTCCTGGGACCCTGTGTGTCAGCATGCCTTTCCATTAGTTTGTTTTCTCCAGACACAGCTGTCTGGTATCTGGGCTTAGGACACATTCCTGCCTTAGGATACATTTCCATTTGAGCTGGAAGACCAATACCAAGGCTTCTCTAGGCCACCGCTACAGTTCTTCAATCATCCTCACAAACTAGTTCCCGAAGCTTATAAACCTCATGATTACATTTATTACAAGAATAATCCTTCTCTTGACAATAAAGAGTCACTTTTTTCTCATACCTGTGACAAATACATGTAAAAATCTACTTATGGAAGGAAAGTTTTGTAAAAAGCTCATGGTTTGAAGTTACACTTCACAGTGGCACAGGAGTCCTTGTAGCAGGAACAGCAGGTGTTCAGAAACCAGAGAGAAATAAATATTGATGTTCAGCTTTCTTTCTCCTTTAAAAATTACCCTGGGTACCCAGTCTATAGGGTGATGCTGTCTATATTCAGGATGGGTTTTTCCTCCTCATTTAAACTCCAGAAACATCAGCAAAAAACATATGCAGAGGCATGTCTCCTAGAGATTCCAAATTTCAGTCATGTTTTAAAATGAAGATTATCATTAGTCTGGGTAAGAGGTTGCAGGGGTGGCATAAGTCTGAGGATAGCAGCTTTGAATGTCCCCACAACAATCCTTCTGTTAAAAGTACCACTCTGGAGGGTTAATTTTAGCTATAGTTCTGATAAGTCTGTGATCAAAGCCATGTTGAGGAGTCCACAGGAGATTCAGTCAAACCCTGACAAACCCTGGAAACCCCCTTTGTCATTCTTTTCTCCTCTTCCTTGCCATTCCCCACTCCTCTTCTCACACATTTATTAACGTCTGGCTCATCACCAGCTACCACTCTGCACTTTTTAAAATTTTCGTTAACTCTCATATTTATAACAACTTTTCAAGGAGTGAATGTTTTCTTTTCTTCCATTTTCCAGATAAAGAAACAGTCTTAGCGAACATAAGTGCCATGCCAATTATTATCCTGGATGGTTTGATTCCTGTAGGGTTATCATGTGACTATGCTATGGTTTAGATTTTACAGTCTGAGGGTGTTTCTTTTCCTTTCTTTTCATCATGGCCTGCTTTCAGTTACTGATGAGGCTGGGTCCATTACCCAGCCTCTGCTTTATCATCTTTACTTGGACTACACTTTCCTGTTTCTTGTTTTGACAAAAATTCCACCTAGACATTGCCACTTCTTAATAGTTTACACTGGATTCCATGTCAACTGTAGATTTAATGAGGTAGTCTTTGAGGTGGTTTTCGTTATTGCCTCTCAAGAAATACTCCTTGAACCCCAGGGTACATGTTCTTGTTCAGGATCACTTTTTTTTTTTCTCTGTTCCTCATACTGGATGGGTCGTCCCTCCATGGAAGTGAGAATATTTGTTATCTCTATATCTTAAGCTCTAAACTTCTTATGCTATCTCAGTTTGTCTTTATTGTATGAATATATTCTACAGGCCACAGTGGAGGAGAGAGAGAGAGGGGGAGGAAGAGAGAGGGAGAGGGAGGAGAACGGGAGGAAGAGGTGCATGAGACACAGTGTGTCTGAGGAAATTATCTATGTCCTTTTTTATGTATCCAGTCCTGTTCATTATCATATAATTGCAAAACAAAGTACCTTGAAATATAGTAGGTTATGTTGGTTTTTATCCTTGCCCATGAATTTGAGAGTTGGCCAAATGCTGGCAGATTTAAACTGTATTTCTCTCAATACTCAGTTGGCTGTATGTAATTCTCATTCTTTCAGGGAGAATGACTTTTGTACCATGTCCTTTCCCTGGTAATTGCAGAAGCTTGTGGGAGGATTCAAACCCTGATTGTCTTATGATCCTGTGTTTGGTAACGTCTAATTCACAATGCCAAGTTACATGAGCCAAGACTAATAAGGATTATAACATCGCCTACCTACAATAGAGGAAATTGCAAATTAAATATACTCTCTTTATAATATTCAACATTACAAACAAAGCAAACCCACCAACCATCTGGTGAGCACTTACCTAAAGATAGTGTCTAGCATTAAACCAATTAGATTTTTTTTCTTGTCGAAATTGGTTTGTATCTTGTGTGTGGGGTGCAGACTTGCACCTGAAATAGAAATGAAGTGGAAGGTGATAATCATGCTATATTTGGGGGGTACCTGTTGGGATATAGAACCAGAAGCATGCCAGTCAGTGATTTCTGCGCAGTCTGATAATGCCCTACTTAGAAAATGTTCATCCTATCAAACAACAGAGAAAAAGGACAAAATCCTTACTCTGTACCAGAAAAAAAACTTTCCCTGAGCAGGACACAGTCAAAGGGGGACAAACACAACTACCATTTATTTATTTAAATAAGGTCACAGCTATTTATATTTCTCTGTAGCTTCAGTTCATTTCTCATTACTTGGCACAAAAAAAAAATACGTCTCAGTACATACTTATTTTAAGGACTGGAGTGATAGACTACTCTCAGACTACCTATGAGCTGTCAGAGAAACCCTCATTTTCTCTTCTTCTCAGATGAAGAAACTAAAGCCCAGATGGCTGATGTGACTTTTCAAAGATCACACAAATATTTAATGATGAAGCTTTATGCCAAAGCTGGGGCAGGTAGCTCCCAGTCTCATGATTTTGTGTTAAAAATTACATGAAAATTACCTGAACCTGGTTTTCAACAGAATAAAAAATAAACTATACAGCTGGGACTGTGTGGTGGTGACTGTAGTTCGGTGTAAAGTCTATGAATATTTTTTAAATTGAAATTAGAGAGGTATTGGAAATGTTATTAAGAATTCTACGGTCTGTTCTAGTTCTTCATTATACTGTGGTCAGCAAAGTACTCACATACACATAGAAGTTCCTTTACTAAGGTCATAGGGGTCATCTGCAAGAGCCCAAATGGTAAGAACCCCAAAATCTATGCCTTTAGTCCCAGCATTATTTAAAGTTACCAGTGGTCCCTGGATGAAGTTCTGTAGGCTCAGTCTGTGTATAAAGATGTGGCATTGTTTAAAGCCATTTCATTGTAGGCTGAGGCTCAAGCAGCCGAGTAGGAAGAGACAGTAATTCAAGTTGTCAGGATCCTGAGAAACCTGCTCTAGGGTGTTGTATTCATAATGGAAAGAATTGTAATGCTTGAATGTAGTTATTCTTGGGCCTATTCTGAAACACAGAGCCTATATCCTTGGCAGGCTTAATGCAGACAATTACAGTTAAACCTCAGCCTCCAGATAAGCTAAGTTTTCAGGTCCTGGTAAATAATTTTATGTTCAGAAACTCCCAGGCTGGATGCTGTCAGCTCTAGGCAGGGAGTAAGCAAAACATTGTGTGCTTTATTCCCTTGGCATCAACTCCAGGAAATCCTTATCTTTTCTCAATGGTAACTTCAGGTAACAAGGGAATGTTCCCCCAACTTTCCAAATTTTTACTAGTATAGAGCAAGCCTAAGCAATTTGTTTTACTAGTAAGTTATCCTTGTTGTAAATGACCTTACAAGGCACCATGGGAAGGAAGGGCATGACAAACACATAGCTAGGAACTTCTCTCCTCCACACAGATATATTATACTTGTGCCCTTCCATGCAATTTGTTTTTGAGATAATGGCTTGCTATGTGGTTGAGGTTATTTTTGACCTTAAAATCTTCTTTACTCAGCCCCCTGAGTGCTGAGACCAGAGAATTAGACACCAAGGTGAGCTTTCTTTCTCTTTCCTTGATTCTGTTATCTCCTTTTCCAGAAGAAAAAGAATGTAGAATATTATCAACATTGACTTATTTTATTTTATTTTTTAAAAAATAAAGCAGAGTATAAGTTTAAAGACTTTTAGAGTTGTGTTCAAAAAGCCACGATGTTTCCATTCTGTTTTATTCTACATTTAAGAAGAAAACTAAGTTCTAAAAAAGATTAATGGTTTTGTCAGCTTAACGCATGTTTCAGGAGATATCTCTGAAGGCATTACTAGATTGTGGGCAAATCCACAAGTGTGTTGATGTTGGTGGGATAAACTTAGAAAGTGGACATTCTGGTGGGGCATCAGATGGATGGTCTTGGGCACAGATTAACCTTAAGAACTAATATTGTTCTGAACTGAAATAAAGCCCTTCAAATATGCATATAAGCCATCCTGATCAATATGATTTTTTATTGAGATGCCCTTTCTAGGTGATTTTATAAACTGTGTTAAGTTCATGATTAATACTAGCTATAATATTCAAGAATTAATAGGCTTTTGTAATGAGAAACCAGTCTGTATATTTAAAGGTTAATAATGGAAAAAGCTCTTAGTAATAGCACATATCCAGTTTTGGTTTATGGCCAAAGAGGATGCAGCCTTGAATAGATTTTTTTCTAGCTTACATACACCTTAGTTTTATGAATTACATATATGCTCTTACCCTCAAATCTCTGGCAGGTCCTGGACACAGGTTACAGTTTAAATAGTTTAAACAGGGACAGGAGACTGCAAGTCTGTGTACTTAGGCATATGGGAGATTCATAGCAATGATATTGCATATTGTCAGGATTATTTTAAGTACACTCTTGTTCTATGTCAAATGGTTGCAAGCCAGGGCCATCCTGCCCACCTGGCAGAAGTATTCTTTACTCAAGAAGAGAACTGAAGGTTTGAGGCAAGCCAGGACTTAACCTCAGTCAGAAGCCCGAGCTGCTGCCCTCTTGAGCTGTCTGTAATATGTATGTACTTTGCAAATGTCTGGTCAATCATGGTGAGCAAAAATTATACCTTCGCAAGGTATATTTTTCCATTCTCAACATTTGTCCTGAATTTTTTTAGGTATGTACATTTACTAAATAGCCATACAGATAAAACATTTTCTACTAGTAGGTCATAAATATTTTAGTTAAAAATTCCTTGGTATGCTCCAGATACATATGTAGCAAATGATGAACTTACTGGACAGCAATGGGAGGGAAGGCCCTTGGTCCTGGAGAGGTTTGATGCCTCAGAGTAGGGAGATGCTGGAGTGGTGAGGCAGGAGAGTGTGGTTAGTAGGTGAGCACTCTCACACAGACAAAAGGGAGGGGGAGGGCAGGTACTGTTTGGGGACTGTGGACTGTGGACAGGTTACTGGGAAGTGGGATATCATGGGGTGGGGAGATTAGTGAAGGGGGTAACTGGGAAGTGGGATTGAGATGTAAATGAAGGAATGATTAATAAAAAAAATTCCTTGGTATACATGTAATTTTGCATGTATTAAAAATAAAAAACAAATTTGTATATCAATAATATGGATTTATTAGCTTATTTTTATATAAAGGAATACATTTTGGCTGGAGATTTGATTTTTAGGACACAGCATTGTCAACCCTATTTTGAGCTGATCATTTATCAATATTCAAAATACAACTTTGCATAACTATATAATACAAGATAACTGGAATCAGTAGAGAAGCACTTCAAAACATTGTTAGAATTTTTTGCTTTTTCCAAGCCAAAATTAATTTAACAATGATTTATGAGACTAAAGTGAACTAAACTCAGGAAATCATTTCTAAAATTCAAACATTCTAACACAATGCAATCCAAAGATATATCAATTTTACACTTACAAGGAGAATAGTCTTAATTTTCTGCAATTAAACCATTATGTTTTTATAAAAGCAGAGACATATATTTGCCATACAACATTGCAGCACATAACATAAGAGATTCTACCATCTAAGCTGAGATATTTCAGCTTCCATTCATTATCTCTGCTTGGAATGGTGACATGCGCACTGCAGACTGCTTCTGAAATGAATCAATGGTCCAGTGAAGCTGCACCAAGGAAGACTAGTGAGCACTTAGGGTTATATGATGTTTTATTTGGAGCTCTGATAATTGCATATTTGAAAATCTTTTACTGTTGCCAAATTTCTGTGTCTTCTACACTCAACTAGAGGGGTCAAGACCCACGAATTAAGCATCCCTGCCTTGGGAGACCATGCTTCTGGAGGATGTTCTGGAGGCTTTGTTAAAGCACTTTCTCTTGTGAAAGTTTTTTTTTCCCAGTGAGTTGGCATTTTAAAATTATGTTATTTATTTACATTCTAGCTGTTGCCCCCTCCCATAGTTCCTCATCCCATTCCTCATTCCTGTTGTCTCTGAGAAGGGTGTTAACCCTGACAGCCACCAGGCATCCTTCTTCCCTGGGGCCTCAAATCTCTCTTTAGGCATATCTTCTTCTACTGAGGCCAGACCAGGTAATCCTCTGCTATATATGTGCTGGGGACTTCTGACCAGCCTATGTATGCTACCACATTGGTAGCTCAGTTTCTGGGAGCTCACTGGGGTCCAGGTTAGTTGAGACTGCTGGTCTTCCCATGGGGACAGCCACCCCTTCAGCTTCATCAACCCTTCCTCTAATTCAATCACAAGGTCCCTGACTTCAGTTCAATGATTGGCTATAAGTATCTGCATCTGTATTAGTCAGCTGCTGGTAGAGTCTCTCAGAGGACAGCCATGCCAGGTTCTCTCTCTAAACACATCATAGCATCAGTAATCATGTCAGGTCTTGGTGTACCTCCATCACATGGATCCCAAGATCCCAAATTCAGTCATTGGACTGTCCCTCAGTCTCTTCTCCATTTGTGTCCCTGCAGGTGGTTTGTTTGTTTGTTTGTTTGTTTGTTTGTTTGTTTTTTGCCAGGAACCATTCTGTATCAGAAATTTTGACTGTGGGTTAGTAACCCAATCTATCCATTTAAGGCCCTGTCTGTCTATTGGATATGGATTCTTCGAGTTCCCTCAGAACTACTCCTTATATAAGGTCTTGCCTTAAGTGCACATTTCTTAATGTTCTTTTGCAATGTTCAGTGTTTTTAGTTAAGAATCCTAATGTCTTTAAAAGATACACCTCCTTTGTCAGCATACACCTTCCCAGCTCTCTGTAACTTTATGTTCCTTTCCTCACCCAACTGCACAAATTTCAGATGTTTCTGCCCCATCTGTTCATCATATATCTGAGTAAGAGTAAGCAGCTTTAGCCATCCCCCAGATTCATGTTATGCTGTCTTAAATTTTCTTCATTTAACATCTTAGTCGATTATTCATGACCCATGCACAACTTGCCTCAGGCAAATTTTCATGATAAGGGCTGCATGCAGCTATTTTCCCTGTAGGGGCATTTCATGAATGGAATGCTAGCCCAGTTCCTTATAGAATCATTGTTTTTCTGGGAAACCTCAATAGTAAGGTCTTAACTGTGTGCTTTCTATGGGCATTCTGCTTTGAATTGATGGTATAATTGCTCACGAAACTATTGACAGCATTCTAGTTGTCCTCTATGCCATGGACCAAAACTCTTTTAAATGTATCCTATGAACCAACTCCAAGGGTCTAAAACACCTCACATGGGCAGGTTAATTATAGAAATTGTTTCACTTCTCAGTACCAACATTCTGTACGCATTATTTCTGACACTGCCTTGATGAAATATCTGGAAAAAAAAGCAACTGAAGAAGAAAAGATATTTTATCTAATGGCACGAGGCCAGGAGGCTGCATTTTGGCTCATAGGTTCACAAGGGAAGGCATCACAGGTGTACTGATTCTTTGCCATGAGGGAAAGACTCTAAGATTGCTTCTGAACATCTTAGCAGAAGAAAGAGAGAGAGAGAGAGAGAGAGAGAGAGAGAGAGAGAGAGAGAGAGAGAGAGAGAGAGAGAGAGAGAGATCAGGGGTGGGATTAGTTTGTGTACCCCAGTGCTAGCCTCTTAGTCAATCATTCCTACAGATAAAGCTACATCCTAAAGGTTATGTCAACTCCAAAAACAGCACCCCCAGACAGATAGTGAGTATTCAAACATGAGAACCTATAGAGACCGTTTTCCATCCAAACCACGGCAAGTGGTTATGAGAATATAACTCTACTGTGCAAGGCAAGTATGAATGTGTAATTTGTGTTTCTTTTTACATTTTCTCATCCTGTGCTGCTGAGGTCGCTGGTAAGAGAGGAAAACAAGCCTTGCTCTGTGGGTCAGGTGCTTCATTCAAACACTGGAGTCACTGTACCAGGTTCCATTTAATAAATTGCTACTGAGGTTACACTAAATGGCATCATAGGAGCTTCAAATCCATTTAGAGACAATTTGCTAACTCCACAGGAGGGTAGATTGGGATAGCCATGGCATTACCTTTATGCACAGGGCTGAGAGCTTTTGCTCACATCCATTTTCTACAATTAATCCAGAAGGCTATGATGTCCATTACACAAATGGATGAACTGCCTTTAAGATGATTGGGAATGTGTCAGAGAGGATGTCATTACCTGAAGGGGATCTTGGTGACCTTTAGTTCTACCTCTTCTTTCTGTCAGATGTCACAGGCTGTCCTGCTATGATCTCTGCATAACTCTCAGACAACGCTAAACCAATGCAAAGCAAATATATTTTAGGATTACTCTACACTGAAATCTTTAATCCTTAGAAAAAGGAGGGAGGAAAAGGTGGGAAAAACGCCACAAAATATTCTATTTCAACAACAATGAAAGAACTAAAAATATTTTTTGGAGGAAAGCACCAGTGAAGCCTAGAATAGTGGTTGTGCATAAAGCACACAGAAATGTGCAAACTACAAATACCTCCCTGTTTCCTCTCTTACCCTTTAGAAGAACTTATCGTTTTAATTTAGTGTCTTGTTTGTGCAATAAAGAAAGATGCTGTTTAAGCCTGCTGCTGTATATAAAATGATACTAATAGGGAGTAAGAAAATCTCTGTAGGTACTAGGTTACCAATGGGTGATTCAGTGTTTACCTCACTAATTTATTAATGATATTGGAAATCACCCTGACACCTATCCAACTACCTGACCTGGCACCTCTGTTCTATGGTGTCATCTCTCTTCACTTCTCTCTCCTTACTAGTCTCTGAGGTCCACAATGTCATTGGTTGGTCCTATGAAGTTTACATTTAACTGTATTTCAAACTATTTATTATTTCTGGTTTCTACTTACTGAGAATACTTCCACAAGGTCTTTATGTCTTACAAGTCTCAAGGCTTGGTCTACTCTAAATATAATTTATATCTCCTTGTCTACCTCACCTGAAACCACTTCTCTCTTTTGGATTTTCATCTCTATGTTGAATCTTATGTCCATTTTAATCATTCAACATCTGTCACTTTCTTTTAAAATGTTATAGAAGGAGAGCAGATGCATTGTGCTTCCTATCACTAAGGTATCCTCAGTACCTAAATTGGTCCCTGGTGTACACTGGATGTCAAACAGATGTGTACACAGTGAGTAAAAATCATATATTGGCTTTAGAAGATAGAAAAGGTAAGATATTCTGTGAAAGAGGAGAAACAATAAAAGTATGTAGAACTTCAGGTCCAAAACAGGCTTGATGAATGAGTTTCTGGAGATACAATTTAGTATACAAAAGAAATAATTTTATGAAGTACTATTCACATATGCTCTTCATATTGGGACGCAACAACATACACAGTACTTGATTCAGATCCTTTAATGAATCTTGAGGCTAGGTTTCAGGGTACTGTTCTCAAAACTGGCATTTTAGCATTGCATTAAGCAGAATATTTCAGAGTTTTTTTTCAAGCTGTAATCTTGGTGGGTCATTTCTTTGTCATGGTATCACTTTTACACTTCTTTTGCTAGAATGTGACAGGTATTTCATCCTCAGAAACAAAGATGCCTCAGAACATGAATGCCAATTCAATTCTTAGAGGCATGAAAGCTAGTGTGCAGCAAATTTCCAAAATATGTGTATATCCTGAGTATGAACCAACAATTGACCCTTCCAGAAAAGAAAAAGTTTAATGTAGTCACCTTTTCGCTAAGTGACCATTTCAAAGACACTATCATATGAGAACTGAATATGTGCTGCTCTTCTTATTAGGTTAGGACAGTCAACATTTAAAGCACTAGACCAGTCTTGTTAAGTAGACATCTTTGGAGTTGGTCCTGTAAGTGGTCCATTTCTTCAATTGTGGTTACCTTATTTTAGTGTCTTCTATGAATATGGACATAGCCAGTACTAGAGTTCAGAAAATAACAACAAATAGGATTCTTATCCTCATTTGCCTAACTAGTGTCACTGTACTGGTGAATATAGTCAAGTTGGGTTAGGCATGGCTTAGAAACTAGGTTTTACTACCTGTGGTGGTTTGAATGTGCTTGGCCCAGGGAATGGCACTATTAGGAGGTGTAGCCTTGTTGGAGCAGGTGTGGTCTTGTTGGAGGAAATGTGTCACTGTGAGGGTGAGCTGTGAGGACCCCTCCTGGAAAGCCAGTTTTCTCTTGGCTGCCTTTGGATCAAGATGGAGAACTTTCAACTCCTTCAATACCATGTCCACCTGCATGCTGCCATGTTTTCTGCCATGATGATAATGGACTAAACCTCTGAAATTGTAAGCCAGTTCTAATTAAATGTTGTCCTTTATAAGAGTTGTCTTGGTCATGGTGTCTCTTCACAGCAATAAAACCCTAAGACACTACCCATTATATTTCTGTATGTCATTGACTCTCAATCCATTTCCTTTATCTCACAGTAGATAAAGAAAATGTATTTGTTGATGTGATTGTTTCTTTACATTTGGGTTTTAATAGAACCGTGAAATGAACTAGTTTCCATTAATTTTCTAGGACTTCTCTGCAGCACTAACATATTCATAAAGTACACCTTCGACTCCCCCCCACCCAGGTTGAAACTGCTGCCCTCCTCCATAAAGCCACAATATAAACTGAAAGATCCATGTTATTTTCAGTGGAGAGAAATATTATATGTGTTTGGACTTATTTTTATTCAGTTTGCTTATGTTCTATGGCCCACTTAAGTTCATTTCTAGATATTTTATCTTCATTGAAATATGAAAAATTGTTAAGATTTACTCAGATTTATACCCCAGTGCATCTGGCTAAAGTAAATTTAAGAGGGAGATTATTTTGGCACATTGTCATATGTGTCCTATGGTCAGATATTTTGTCCCCCTATAGAATTCTCACAGCTTATAATTATTTGCTGCAGGTGGCTTGGATCTGTTCCTCAACTCTACTGGGTTGTGTTGTATTCAGTTCCCAGTGGATTTTTGCCAAAACATCCCCATGGCCATTTTCCCACCATAGATAGCTCTAATAACATGAGCTATGTCGGATTATCAAACCTAAACCACAGTGCTTCTTATCTAGCATCCTGACTGTGCTTAAACATGACCACTTTTATGCCACCTAAAAATAAGCCGAAGAGGTACACATAGTAGACAATGCTAGTCTACAAACCCAAAGAGGAACACCTGCAGGAAGATGCACTCTTTCATGAGACACATTAATTTACCTTTTATATTTTATATCTCTAGCACTGCAACCCAAAAATCACACACACATACACACACACATACACACACACATACACACACACACACACACAAAATCAAGCATGTGTGCTCATATAGAAAAAATACCAAACCAAATCCAACAATAAACAAATAAATCTGTACAGTATGTCTAATAACCACAGTATTTATTTGAAATACATGTACTACAAGATGCCTCCTGGGTGGTCTTTAATGCTATGGTCTTTGATGCCATCATAAGCTCTATACCTGATTGATTCTGATACCACCTATCACCATCAGGGCCTCCTTCTAACAAAGGAATCATTATAAGAATAAAAATTCCTAAATTTTAGGGGAAAACTATTTAGGCACACATGGAGATAGGAGTTTCTGTCTGGATATTTGGTGGGTTTTCTTAACATCTACAGCATAGTGACTATCAAGGAATAAGTACTACTTCCTCTTTTTGCCTAGCTTAGATTCCTAGCCCACTATTGTTTTTAGTTATTCCCTTGCCTTATACCCTTAGATTTATCAGTAGGATTTTTAATGATTAGACTATAATCTGTCCTCATTTTCTACAATAGTGATGTCCTATGGTTCAAGCGTAAAGATAGTGGTTCTGTCTTAAATTTTTGTCTAACTATCCATTACTTGAGTTACCCACTTTTAGGTTACCCACTTCCTACAAGTATATAAGGATTACAGCATCTGGGGGCAACTTGGTGACATGCTTGTATTTGCCCCTTCTCATATATTTACAATTACTAGTATTTTTTAAACTACCATCATGGATATTTTGACATTCTTCTGTAGTCATTCATTTAGACTGTCATCTGGAAAAATGAAAACCTACAGGGGCAGAGAGCATGCCAAACGTTGCCCAATACTGGGAGATAGTGAACACTTGACAAGAAATTGACAGCACAAGGATATTCTGGAGGATGATGTCACTGTTCTATGTCTTGCTATTTTTTTGTTTCTATTTTTTTAAAGCAAGTAACTAAAAAAGTGATGAGCCTCTGCATAATAACAGAATTATGTCATTTCTCTAGCTTTATATTAACTAACAATGCAGATATACTTCAAATATAAATGGAAAATGTATAACATTCATTTATAAAAGTAACTGAAAGACAGTTCTCACTGCAGACAGATTGGCCATGGGGTTAATTACTGTGGTTTCCCTGTTATTCTACTATTTCTTTTCCCAATTTGATGCCTTTGCTTTCTCTCTGTCTCCATGTCTGCTTGCCGGAAGCCTATGGTCTGGGCATTGTGCCCAGTTTGATTTAATTTTGGTTTTCTACTTATGCAGCATCCTCACTGAGGTTTGGAGATGACATTTTACAAATTGTGTTTGGGCATTTTTGTTTATTTATGGTGGAAAAAGTGCAGCAAGTTTTTGCCTAGCCAGTTTGGATAATAATGTTTAAAATAGAAAAATAATACTAATAGCAAATGTTAATATATATAAATGTGTGATTATACAAGACATGCATGTTTACATGCACTCAAATAGAAATGTAGATTTTAAAAATAGGAAAAGGCTGTCATATTTTTCTTCATTTTAAATCTCCTTAAATCACTTTAAATCTTAACTAACTGGGAAAAGTGGATGGGAGGACAGGATGGAGGCATGGATCAGAAAGTACTATTTAAGCACATCACTAGGATGCAGATTCATCTGGCATCTCAGCATCCAGACCCAGGAGTGTCTTGGAGATCATTGGCTGGGTCCCCAACAAATTGTCAGATTTCCAACTGAAACTCAACAGGCAAAAAAAAAAAAAAAAAAAAAAAAAAAAAAACTGCCTAGTTAGACTCCTATTTTGTTTACTTCATGTTCTGTATTTTTTTCTTGATTTTTGGGTGACATCTTGAAGGAATTCCATAGTATTTCTGGTCACTTTGATCCATTAAATCCTGATGTTTCACCAACATACTATCTCACAGTGAGAAACTTCTCTTGAGAACTCAACTTGCTATACCTCAGATGAAAACTCTCTTGTCTTTACCATATTCTTGTATTTTCTCTGACTATCATCTGATTACTGAACTGCCTAGGTAGAGAAGGGGAAGTACATGGTAGGAACAGGGAGAAGGCGTGTTATGCAGAAGGTGTTTTGATAACCTCTTAGACATTCCTAAAGGCATTTTCCTAAGAAAGAACTTGTTTGCCTCTTAGACTGGACAACCCTGCCCTTACCACTCTTGCTATTACTACATTGGGTCCTCTGACACACCACTGCTCTTTGACAAAGGTTTCTAGACTTCAACCAGGTGGCAGTTATTGAGTCTCTTTTATCTACAAAAGATACAGAACCAACTGTTTCATTACAGTTCTGAGTTCAGTTTGAGGTGAAAAATCTCCACTTCTATGGTAAGCAAGAATTTCCTGCTTCCCTACAAACACCAGGAAACACCTATTTAGTCTTCAGTTCTTGACTACCTCTGCATAGATATTTGGTAATCATCACCATCTGGATGTTCAGTTTTCAAGACCAGCATGGCAATGGTGATTTAGGAATCTATCCTCTTCTTAGCTCTTGTGAGTTCTAAGTGTCTAAGTATGTCTAAGCCTTCATATGGGCCACTATTTTTTTTTAAAAAAAAAAAGTCAAGCAGATCCCAGAGTAGGGTGTTGTAGTTTGGTCTGACAAGATTCATTCTCAGAGATGCTGACATGACCTGCTGTTCCATCTCCCTGCCTTCTGAATCTATTTCCAGAGACTTCCTCCCAGAACATCTTCAGGAAAAGCTGCTGATTCCTGATGACTTCAGTCCATTCAGCCTTTCAGATGGATCTAGTTAGAACTTCAGTCAAGCCCTGAACCTTCTTAGCATACAGAGGCTGGATAACAGACAGTAAAGCTAGCTTTCTTAAGTCTGGCTGATATTTTCCAGTTTTCCTACCCTTCCCCACACCTAAAAATGTATACATGTGTAATATATATATATATATATATATATATATATATATATATATATACATTGCCCATAGGAAGAGGGTAATGGTTATTTTATAAACTATAGATTAGTTGTCATTTTAAGAAATAATTTGGAAATGGTCATTTTTTGAACTGGGAGAAAATCAAATAGTCTTTCTACTCTTTGTTTCTGAGGTAAAGGGAAGGGGCTTGTAAAGAAAAGGGGGAACTAGCTAAGAATAGTCAAGGTTTAACTGTTCAGATATATGCAATATAGACAGATAGTCTTCAAAAGCATTAGAATCTCACAGAATATGGCATTTAAAATCATTTCATTATTAATAGATTGTTTGACTAGGAGATATGTCTCCTCCCAACAGTACCCTCTTCACAGTTCAAGGAAGATATTGAGCATCATATCCTCCATACAGATTTGCTGCAATTTTGGCAAGGTAGCCACTGGGCAAGAATTACCCCAATTCATCTGCAAAAATACAGTCCAGGAAAGGACATACAATACAGATTAGTCAACAGCTTAGTTCTGCCAATACTAGGTAATCTAGTCTTTTATAATTTCTGCTTTACTTAACGTCTGTTACATGATTCTGGGGCAGAATGTCAGAGACAGATGCTTCAGTGTTTTGAGGAATAGAGGACTGTCCAGTAGTCAGCTATCTCTACAAACTGTTTAGGGCTTGAAAGCTATGTTTTTGTGCTATTATATATTCAGGTAATATTTAATTTGTCGAGAAAACAAAAACTAGTTGAAAACTAGTTATAGTCTCATCATCAGACTTTACGTTATTTACCATTAAGGAAGGTGATCTAGATTTAAAAGGATGATTTTCTGATGGTAATGAAATTTAAAATCAAAACATAATTCGGGTATAGAAAATTCTTTAGTTAGGATAGATTTTAGAGTAATATATCTAAATTGACAAAATTGATGAACTGAACATTATTAGTCTATATTATACCTTATAGTTTACATAACTGTTATAACTCCATTCAGTGTATATCCAAGAGAAAGGCCTTTTTAATGGGTAAAAAGGGTGAAATATTGAGGTGTGGTCTAATGTTTGTATTATGTTAATTGGGTCCCAAAATTACAGGAGAATCTGCACAAAAAAACAGCGAGGGTACCAGCCCTAGTTGGTTTTGATTGGTAAATAAAGTTGCCAGAGGCCAATGGATAGGCAAGGAGACAGAGGTGGGATTTTAGGATGCTTAGACAGGGAACCAAGGGAGAAGGAAGGAGATAGCCACCATAATGGGGAGGAAAAAGGAGATGCCAGGCATGAGATGTGCAGAACAGATAGTATAGCTATAATGTAAGAGTTGGGGATTGTGACCAGGGAGGGCTGAAGGTCTGGGTCAAGGGTATAAAGATGGAATATAGATTTTTATTAAGTAATAACTCAGGCATATCAGAGGGGAGAGTGTTAGCCATGTGGAGGTTTAGAACAGCTTAACCATTCAGCTATTAGAGGTCTATTAAAATATAAGGCCGTGTATGTGTGTGTGTGTGTGTGTGTGTGTGTGTGTGTGTGTCTTTCATTTGGGAACCCAGAATATTGGGGCGGGGAGCGAGGAATGTACTGCCACTGCTGCTGGGTTGATATGAGTATCTTATCTGGGTTCTACAACAGTATGGAATAAATGGAGCTTCTGATCTTGGTTGGCTTCAGTCCTAGTATTTGGTCTCTGCAGATATTACCTTCATCAGTAACACAGCAAAAGACTGACATGAAATTTTGAGGAGTATCATCTAGGATTTGCTTCTAACCTATCTGCATGACATATTTTTCTGTCTAGAAAACAGGTTTGGAAGTTCTCGTATCAAGGGACAGCATTTAACCTGGAGATTTAAAACAAAATTTTTGGACCTTATTTTATTGGAAACCTCTGTCAACCATAGCTTGGAACTACAAAAGTATTTAATTTATTTTTTGTTTTTCATTAATAAAATGGAACACATAATAGCCTTAGTTTGGTTGTAAATATTTAATGACATAGTGTGTTTTAATCTGTAAACATCAACCATAACAGAAACATTGTAGAATCAAAGTTTCCTTTAAAAAGAAGATAAGTATATAAATTATGTGATTATCCCAAATAATGAAATCATGTTTCACTTTTAATAAGAACAAATTTTTGAGAAAAAGGGGGAATCTTTTGTTCTCTGAATATTTCAAGGTATATTTAAAATTTCCACTATGCACATGTATTTTTATCTTTACTTGCATTGCCCTTTCTGATTTGTTCTTATCTATTTCATTTTTTATTTTAAAAATCTAATCCAATGCAAATGCTATGAGAATAGATTACCAAGGACATAATGACAGGGAAAATGTTCAGATGTACCTATTCTACTTCAGCATATCATCTCTAGACTTTGTTTAAGTGGTGAGATTACAGCCCCTCCCCACTCAGTCACCTTCTTGATTTTGCCTGGTTGACAACTCATTTTGGTTGGGGATTGGCTTTAGAAATTGCTGCTTTTACTTTGGAAACACTTTCATTTTGACTGGATGCTATCATTTCCTGGAGAAGTAGAAATATCCAGGTTTCATTTCTGCTCATATTACTATGTGTTGGAGAAGGTGGCTTTTTTTTTTTTTTTCCGACTCTTATCTGACCATGGGGATTTGGTTTCTGGATAGAGACAGAGTGAGATTTCTGTGAGATTTTTGTGCTGTATTCCAGACTCATACAATGGAAAGACTTTATGTCCTGTCCTTTGTTCTTCATGGTTCATAGGCATAAGGTGGGTACCCTAATCTGGCCTTAGTCTTTTCACTTCCCTGCTGCACTCTTTTAGTCATGACATCACTACCTTCTGGTTCTCAGTTATCTTCTTGGCCTAGACCCATTTCTTGGTACAGCACTACACTTCACCCCATGTCTTCTCAGTATTTGGACCTTTCTCATTAAGATTACAGATTACTTCAAGTGAACTGACCCCATAGAACAGTCCAGGATCACAAACCCCTTTCTGTAAGAGAATTCCATTAACTGGAACTGTCCCTGTAAAATTACCTGTCAGCTACCTGTCAATTGGTTTAGTCTTTAACTGTCTTTACCTATCTTGGGAAATTCTATTTCTGTTTAGTAGTTTTCCTTTGAGCTCTATTGTTGTCACAGCAGCTGTCTTACCTGGACCCGACCCATTAAAGCAATAGCTTGCAAAATTGGATATATTAAGAATCGCCCAGAGATCTTGTTAAAATGCAGATTTGGGTTCTACACGTCTGTGGTAGGGCTCAAGATTTACTAGCTTTTTAACAAGCTCCCAGATGATACTGTTGCTACTACAGCCCCATCTTCCATAGTTTAGAAACAAAGACTCCTGCGCATTTGACTCCTGTTTTGTATCTTTATCAGCCTCCTGATAAAGATATCCTCCTCATAATTGGTGTACTGCCCCCTCTGGCCAGAGTTGGGTAGTACATTATAGCATCTAGTAGATAAGTGGGTTGGAATTCAGAGAGAGGATGTTTAGATTTTAGTATCCACAGTAAATAGACACTCCTTTCTTGTTCTTTTTTTTTTTTAAAGTAAATAGACACCATACTGACCAAACATGTACATGCAAGAAACATGCCAATATAAAAGCAAATTCCATTTATGCTTTATGAAGAGTGACTTAGACAAATATATAATCCCAATGGGTACTAATATGATCCTGAGTTTTTAGCTCAGGACCCTGAGGTTAGCTAAATAGCAGTAGGTTTTACAGAAAGTCACAACTCAGACAATCATAAGATCATTTCTTTGCTCTGCTGTTAAGTAGTAATGTTATGTAACTTTTATATTGTTTTGCTAAATAAGTAGATGTGGTGAGAAGGTGAATCAGTTGAATGATACTAAATAGATATTCACTAGTATTCTAGTGTTATTTGTCAGCCTGAAACGATACACAAATATTGTGGTTAATTTGCCACCTTGGTTAGATTAAGAAGCACTTAGAAAATTAATAATTCACCTCTCTCTCCTGTGTGAGTTTATGTGTGTACAAAAGGACAGATCTCCCCCCTCTCTCTTTCTATCTCTTTCTCTCTCTCACTCTCTCTCTTTCTCTGTCTGTCTGTCTGTCTGTCTGTCTCTTTCTTCTCTCTCTTTTCTGTGAGCATATGATAGAGGACAGGTTCTACATTTTTATAATAATTAGGTCATCAGTGTTATGACTTAGCCATTGAATTAATTGATTTATGGATTCATTGTATAATAATAATTTGGGAAGTGGTAAAATATATTAAGTGAGCACAGTTAAAGTAAGTAGCTTACTAGAATCCTGTCACTGGGGTTCACTATATCCTGGGTTATTCCTATACTTTTTTTTTCAACTTTTTATCTCAATGATGTCACATACTTTGTCTCTGCATTCCTTCTCCACTATAATGGACTAATATGTTCTTTCTCTTTAGTGTGGTCATATCTGTGATAAAACAAATACAATAAAAACATAGTTTTTAAAACTCTTTATTGAAGGAAAAGTTTATCATAAGTTCACCAGTACACAAATCACCACATTGTAAATTTAATTTTTTTAATATTTAAAATTCAAGTTCTAGTCCTAAAGTACCTTCTTCCAAGGATAAACATTAACATCTTTGTTTCAGACACTAGTACTCTGCTAGAACAATCATTTTTAATACAAGTGGAAGAAATAAGAATCCTTATAAATCTTAATCTTGTCTGAGACTTGGAAAATCTGATTAGAAATCTAGGTGGGGCTCTAAGAATCTGCAATTCAAAATGATTTATGAGTAATTTAAATGTACACTTTGGCTTAGAATGCCTTACCTAAATGAACTATTGCCACCCACTTCTCTCTCTCAATTACACTCAAAACTAGCTCTGATATTAATCTCCAGTACACAGTGTTCTAGCTTTCAGAGTGTAATGTGCTTCCTTCCCCAGTAGGAGCAGGCAGTGCTGGGGAAGCCTGTGTGTCTCTGAAATCCTCTCCTTTCCCAGTGAGTAATTAGTATGACTGCTGCCTCTCCTAGAGAAATCCCAACTTGGGATGCACTGTTGGTCAGGTGATAGGTGACTTAATTAGCAGGAGTCAAGGCCCAGCTGGTTACATCCTAGGGCTCCACAAGACTGTGTAACATCTGTTCTGACTTTAGGAAAGCTGGAGGACTGGATACTGCGGGGATAGTCATTCCTATGGTGTGTGTTTCTGCTGATGAAATTGTCTGCATGCAGGATGAGCCCATTGATATTTATTTGGAAAGTCTTAGAAATCATCTTTGCTTGAAAGCATATGACGATCTTGTTTCATCAAAGGGCAGAAACTGTACTTGGAAACTGAGGGGCATACGGTCCAGGTATCCTGGGTCAACTGTATATTCTCTCTCTCTCTCTCTCTCTCTCTCTCTCTCTCTCTCTCTCTCTCTCTCTCTCTCTCTCTCTCACTCCACTACCATAACATATTAAAAAATGAGATCTTAAGGGAGTAATTTATTAGAATGAGCTCTGAATGCCAGATAGAGGATTTTTTTGGTGACTTTTATAACTAAATATATTGATGTTGCATGTCAACATGTTCTACATGTATATATTTTTAAATCTCTGAAGAAATTATCTTTTTTCCTAGTGTTAAAGTTTTGTTTCAGGGAACAAACCAGTACCTCAACTTTACTAGGTAAGTGTTTTATTATTTAGTGACCTTCCAAGTCTGATTCTTGAACTTTCTCTTGAGAGATTTTAAAGTTTTATCTTATTTTGTCTTAGTAACAAGTAGTAGTTGTTTGTGTTAATGGCTTTCACCATGCTATGTCAACACAGGTACAATAAGAATTAATCAAGACAGGCTTATTACTTCTTGCCATTTCTTGATATATGTTACTATTCTTGTCTAAAGCTTTAAAAAATAGGCGAAAGCTTGGTGTGAAGTACTTTACTGTGTGTTGCAAGTCTAGAACTTACCCTTTGTTCTATATTTGGTAATCATTATCCGAACTCCCCTCTCTCCATGATACTTTCTCAGTCTCTGCCATTCAGAATAACCTTGTTTTATGAAGGAAAACAGGTAGCCGTCTTTATATATTTGTTTATTTTACTTAACTCAATGACAAGATATTTTTGTTGTAAGTTCCAGAATTTTACTCTACCCTATGGATAAATAACAGTGCATTGTAGATATGCAAGTTTTATTTACTGATTTCATTTGTTCAGGGGCATCAAGTTCTATTTTATATTTTAAGTATTGTGAATAATGTGTGGTAAATAGATGTATGCAGGTGTCTCTTTGGATATAGCCTAGAATTAGGATAGCTGAATAATATGATAAATATATTCTTTTTATTTTTGACAACTTTATATTTATATGCAGTGTATTATTAATATATTCATTTTCTACTACCGTCTGCCAGCCTCCTTTTTTTCCCTCTGAGTCTCTTCTTTTAAGATAGTTCATGTTATATCTGACCAAAGTGCTGAAAGTAAGTAAATATTGGATACTCACCCATAATTACCTACACTATTCTACCAACATCCAGAGAATATCATAGCAGAAAGAATGAGAAGAATGTAAAAGCAGGAGGATGGGCAATGCCATGAAATGCTGTCATTCAGATAGGACTGACTTGCAATCATGACACACGCAGCAGGAAAAGATACCTGCACAAGATTAGACCACTCAATATCCATCATGGGTATAGTAAGATCTCACAAGAACCCATCCATTCTTGAAGACTCATTAACTGTTAAAGGTAAACGTGTTCTTACCTGAAACCAGTTATTAAATTTCTAATATTATAGAAAGAAGACTTGAAGTTCAGAAAACAGTATGCTAGAGACCAGATTATCTGACCTCTGACCCCTATCCAACTTCATTCTAACAGAGATTATGCTAATTGTATTTCTCATTAACCATTATTGGAATAATTCTAAATCATGTATTTATCACCTTTGCCCATAGAATGTCTCTTTTTTGAGCAACTATGTGCAATATTGTAATTGTTGAATGGTGACAATTATAGGATCCCATACTCATTGAGTATAAAGCAGTCGTCACTTGCTGCTCATCCTGTTGTTGCCTGAGCTGCCCCACGCTTGGGGGCCAAAAATGTTGAGAGCCACTCTATTCCACGTTTGGGAGCCAAAATGTCTCAGACCACTCTATCAATGTTTGAACCCGCACTGACAAAAGCCTTGGGGGCTAATTTGTTAGAGCTCACTGCCCCAAGCTGCTCTGGTCCACGGGTCGGGGTTCAGCAAGAGAGAGAGTGAGGACGGATGCGAAGAATGGAGATCAGATAGAGTGTGATTCACTCCTGTTTATTCTTCAGTCTCTCTTCCTAGTCCAAGTCCCAAGTCATGAGTTCCTAGTCCCTAGTTCCTAGTTCCTAGTCCCTAGTGCCTCCAAGTTCCAAGTTATTTCTTCCAAGTGCTAAGTGCCTAATGTCTAATAACTAACTCCAAGTTGTACTGTAAGTTGTACTCTCTAACCTAATTCCTAGTTCCAAGTTGTACTGAACTCTTCTGTCTGCCTCTTACCTTTCATATGTCTCACTTCTAAGCCACGCCTCTAAGTCACACCTTTAAGTCATGCCCTTAGGCCTTGTCTCTAAATCTGATCTCTAAGTCATGCCCTTAAGTCTTGGTTCTAAATCACAGCTTTAAGTCTCATATACCCAAGGGTAGATCCTGGGTATCTAAAGCAAGATGTTATCAGAGTGTGCTCAGCTATTGTAATCAAATCTCTTATCAGGGTATATGGCTCAAGATGGCTGCAAGGATGATAGCCACCTTCTGTAGGCTCCTCACTTCACCCCTCTTGTCTAAATAAATAATCTAAGGCCATGCTTGTAATCACACTTGATTTTAGCCAAAAGGCAGAGAAGCAATGCCATGCTTGTAGTCAAACTAGGCCATCTTGGCTCATCCTCTAGATTCTGCCTTCTGGAAGGGAAAGACTCCTTGTCTGATAGTTTACAAAGCTGGATGGGTGAAAGTATGAACTGATTCTTTGGAATAAAGTGAAAATTGGGTAGTGGTTATAGTAGTAAGACCACAGAGAAAATTCTCAGAATGTAGACACGCCTACTAGAAAAACATGAGAGAGAGTTGATATTCTCAGATGTTCAAAATCTACATTGGGTGCTTAATGAAGGGAGAATTTCCAGTTCTGTAACTTAGTCAAAGTAAGTTTCTATCTAAATTCATACCATCTATCTAATTTCCTTTACCATGTAACGAATGGAGCACATGAGGTTATTAACACACCTATAAATTATATCTCTAATTCAATGTGATGTCATTTGGAGATGGGATTTTTGCGAGGTCATTAAGTCATATGGGTGGATACCTTGTGACATTAGTTTCTTTCTAAAAACAAGTAATAAGGGAGATTTATCTTTGAGTATTTTGATAATAGGGGTCCTGTGATTGCAGTATCATGACCATCTGTAAATCAGGAAGAAGAGCTTCTCAGAATCTGATTGTACTAAGCCCTGATATAAGACATGAATCCTCTAGAACCTTAGGCAATATGGGACTAACTTTTTTAAGCCACTTAGCCAATGACATTTGTAATCAAAATGTGCATTGACTAAAAGATACTTTATTTCCTTCTGGATGAGAAAGGTGCTTCGCTTTAGAATTAGGACAGACTGCTAAGTATCTATTCATTTAAGCTTGTCTTTACTACATTGTGGGTTCTTCTTTCTTCCACCCTTCTCCATCTCTTTTCCACCCTTTCAACTGCATAACACTATGAGAGAGAGAAAGAAAGACAGAGAGACAGAGAGACACAGAGAGAAATATAAAGGGGAAAGGAAAAAGTTCCCTGAATAAAGTCAGAAAGGGAGCAGCATTGTTGGTAGAGTACTTTCTACTGATTACGATAGTTGTGTTCTTTGGCGAAAGCTTGATCTTCAACTTCAACATATCTAATTTTTTCTTTTTTCTTGGAATATGACTACTTAACAGCCCTTGATCAACAATCAATCAAAAAACCAACAATCAACAATCAAAAAAAAAAAAAAAAAACTCACCAACAACCAAACAAGGACCCCTTATACCTCTCAGGGGCCTAGCATTTATATATTCTCTCAAACATCCCAAGAATTTCAAACTTTACACAGTCACAGAAATTATCTGCATCTGCTGCTGGAGCATGAGGCAAATCCTAGTCACCTGCTGTGGTCAATCTGAAGCAGCCCAGTATCCCACATCTGGGATTAAAACAACTAAAATGTTTTATAATATTTCTGTGCTTTTTAATGAAACCAAAATTCCAAAATTGTCATGCAGAGCAGTCTTGGAGTTTTCTATTCCTTGAACTTGAGTTTTACCTCTAGAATTTTATCAACTAAACAAAACCCTGGTTAATTCCCATGATACCTTATTCTGGGACCATCAACTTGTGCATGCTGCTTTCCTGTCACTAAAACTCTTAGCACTCACACTACAAGTTTGGTTAATGTAGTGATAGGGTGTAGGTCTTAGATTCATTTACACCTAAATTAATTTAAGCACAACTTGAATTTGAAAGGAAGAAAACCGCAAGATGTTGAACACATTTTTTATTAACTTTCTCTTTTATATCTATCAATTTGCTTTATCATACTAAAATGAACACTAGAAATAACATAAAGGAGAATAACAAGATAACTCACACAGTCATCACCTTGCATAATTTTAATGTTAACATTTAAAATGTGCTTTAAGCAATTTAAAAATATACACTGAATTACTGCTAACTATAGTTCTCTTAATTAGTATAATAGAATCATATATATATGATTCTATTATTTATATATATATATATATATATATATATATATATATATATATATTCCACTGTGTCCCTCAAGGATGTAATTGTAGTTTGTGTAAGTAGATATTAGCTGTTAAGTAAAGGATAATAATGCTACAATCCACAGATATGGAGAGGCTAAGTATCAAGAAAAGCTCTCAAGAAGACACATGGATCTGTCTGGGAAGTAGAAATAGAATAGATTGTACAGGTGAACCAGGTGTGGCTGAGAATGAAGACAGGAGGGATCATGTGTGGCTGGGAGAGATGACAGGATAGAGTACAGGGAGTGACTACCTAAATAGGTAGGCATTTATGAGGTGATGTAGAAACAGTGCAGTGGAAACATCCTAGAACCTATGAGAGTAACCATAGTGAGGACTCTTGGTAGTGGAGAAAATAGAGCCTGAACTGGCTATCTTCTGTATCCAGGCAAGGCTTCTGTTAGGGACACCAACCTAGCCAAAATACCTCAGACCCACAGCCTGTTTTGAGTGTAAGATGTTCTGAGGTTATGGTGGCTCAGACATTGTGGGAACCACCAACCAATGACTGGTCTAACTTCAGGACCAAGGCATGAGAAGCAGCCTCTGAGGAATAATGACTGATGGCAAACAAGTAGAACCTGGAAGCTAGGGGGTCCAGAAACCTAGAGTAGAACAAAACACTACTGAACACACAAAAATTATCAATGAAATCATTGCTAATATATTAATAGAAAAGTGCCTAGTTCAGTTATCATTAGACAGGATACCTCTATAGCTGCTGGGAGAAGTTGCAGAGACAAACAGTCAAGCATTATATGAAGCTCAGGGAACACTAAAATAGGGGGACAAAAGATTAAGAAGCTGAAGGAGTTGAGAACATCAGGAGAACACAGAACAAGATCTACAGGATCATATAAGCAGGGCCCGTAGGGGCTCACAGAGACTGATGCAGCAACCGCAGAGCCTGGATGGGTCTGCATTATGTTCTTTCTATATATGTTGTTGTTTAGCTTGGGGTTTTTGTGGGACTTCTAACAGTAGAAGTGGGGGTGTCTTTGGTGCTGTTGCCTGCTCTTGGGACCCCTTTCCTCCTACTAGGTTGCCTACTCCAGCTTTGAGATAAGGGTTTATACCTAGTCTTACCATATCTTCTTATATTTTGTTGGTTGTTATCCCTGGGAAGACTGCTGTTCTTTGAAGGGAAACAGGACAGTGAATCTGGAGAAGAGGGGTTAAAGAAGAGGCTGGGAAGATGGGAAAGAGGGGGAGATGCATTGTATGAGAGAATAATTTAAAAAGGAAAAATTAATAAACAAACAAATAAAAATTATAGTATGTAAATCAAACACATAAATTTAAAAAATTAAATAAATTACTCTTAAGAATTAATGCTTCATGCAAAAGCTAGCATTTGTTGCTGATTCATCTATGCTATTATATTTAGGATAATGGTTTTACTCTGTGTGTTTCTGCACTTTCTTTTCAAAGAAATTACCTTGGATAAGACTCAGTCCATAATGAGCAAAACCCATGAGTTTCTATGTATGTAGACTTAATGAGTTAGTTCAAAATGTTAGATGCTCATCTGTAAAGCAGTAAAAGAAAACTTGATCTTGGGTGGGGAGATGACTCAATGCTTAAAGCACTTTCTTCTCAAGTATGTATATATGAGTTTAAATTCCCAGAACCTAAGCATGTTGAGGACAGGGTTATGATGGTCCACCTGTAATTACAGATTGGAGTTGGAGATAGAAATAGAGGATATTTAGGTACAGCAATCTAGCTAGTAAGACTAGTCATATAGGTGAGTTTTTGACTGGGAGATCCTACAACAGTTTACATGGTGGAAGAGTCAGGAAGGTTAATTCTAGCCACCAAATGTGGGACTCCAGATGCATAGATGCACATACATGGAAACATGTTGACCTAGACATGCATACACTACAAGCCCTATAAAACTCCTTCACATACAAACCATATAAAACTGGAAAAACAATGCAAAGCAAAACCAAACTCAGTAGAATGACTTTACATAGTTCCTGAGGAAGGCACAACAGACATTATTTCCAAAGGCATTTTGTGATGTTATTGGTTTCTTTCATGTTTTGCCAGGTGTAGAGCAGGTGTCTTGTTTCCAAAGCTTCCTCAACATCCTTCATGTTGAAACAGAACTTCTCTCTGTGAATTTTCCTGCCCAAAGTCGGAAAACAAAACTAAAAATACAGAACTCAAAATCTATTAATAAGTAATGCAACCAACAGAAGAGAAAGGAAGAAATACTTCCTCCGGCATGTTGTGATAGAAAAGAAAAAAGCAATTACCCGAAATGAGTATGTGTTCAGGATGACTTGCTTCATTCAAACAAAGAATGGTCCACTGCCAGCCTACCAAAACACAGGATACACATCCAGCTGCACAGTGGCAATATGATTTTCTCCTCTAAATTTTATAGCTGTGATTGATGTGTGACATTGTAATGAATAGAAAAAAAATAACCCAAAAAGAATCTGGCTGAAGTTGCACATCAAACATTCAGTAAGTCAGGTGGCATGCACTCATATTTGGTAGTATACATCCGTCAGTTTTGCTAGAAAGGAAGTAGGGGGAGTAATGGAGTGGCAGGAGATTCAGATCTAGGCCAGGATGTTGTTCATGGGTCTAGATGAGGGAGCATACACAGAAAGTGGATGCTGCTGTGTCATACCTTTTGTAACATAACCCTTGAAACAACCTGAGGGTCCAGTTCTTCTGTTTTCTTTTACTTCACAACACCATTCACTTTGATCAATATGATGTCCCTTTTAGAACTGGGTTCCATGACAGTCTATCTTTCCTGAGAGTTTCCAGCAATGTCAATGTCATGTGACCTTTGACTTTTAGGACACAAAACGTACAGTGTCAGAAATTTCTCTGTTCTTCACGATATGGCAAATCTACTTTCTTGCAGCTAAAAGCCGTGGGAGAATTTTTGTGAGAGCATCAAAAGGACAAGTCAACATCAATTTTGCCTAGAGGTAAAAAAAAAAAAAAAAAAAAAAAAAAAGAACTATAAGAAAAAAATAGCTGACTAGATTCTTAATGGCCTGTACAACTACATATATTTAAATGTTAAAAATGTTTTATGGACTTGATGTATATATTTTCATAAATTCTTAAGACAAGGAGCTGAAAACAACATGTCTGTATCTGCAAAGAACTGTCCTTTTAGCAAGTGGTGTATTGGGGAGGTTGCAAGCACATAGCTACAAAACCATCTAAGGGTATTCTTACAGGGATATTCTGGAAAAAACTTACTTGTAAAGCTTTCTGACTGAAGACCTTCTGACTTGAATTTTTGAAGGGCTGTTTTCACAACAGAGCTAGAAATATATTTCCAAGTGTTTCTCACATACTACATGAAGTCTGACCATTAAGGACCATTTTGAGGCTGTCTTTGTGAGCCTAATACCTTGGACTTATTATAGACATATAATCAATGTCTTTTAAAGTGTTCTTGGAATTTCTTTTTTGTCCCACAGTTCTGGTAATTGACTGTACACACACATGCATGTGATCACACACACACACACACACACACACACACACACACAAAGGTGAATTGCTACAAAAAAGACAATCTACCTTCCATTTTCTTCACATTCAGGCTTACCTCTGAAATGTAAGGACTTCAGAACATGAGACAGAGCAATAGAGAAAGAACTGACCACTTGGTAATGGTGTTACATACAGTGTTTGTCGAGCTTCTCTTGTTCTCAGAGGATGCAGCCCTTCAGGGCACCTGCTGCTGACATTCTTAGTAGAGTGTTACACAGCTTGGCACTAAAGGAGCCCTATCAGCAGGGGCATAGGTAGAAAATGTGGTTGATTCCAACATTGTGTTTACAGGATTGTAGATGACTAGGATTCATAAAAACCAACTCACATTAACCACTACACTTCCCACCTCTTCTGTGCATACTTCACATGAAAAATTGGCTGACCTTTCTCTTATAAATGTAATTTACTCTGAAACTCAGGGGTCAAATGAAAGCAAGAAAAATCTGACATTTGAAATAATCATCCATTAGACTCATTGAGGCCAGAGATCATCTTAACAAGCAGCATATGTCATAGCAAATTGACAGGATTTTGACTCATAGAGAGTGTTTAGGTAATTTGTTGTTGTTTGTTTGTTTGTTTGCTACCTTGTAGTTGGTAATTTTGAAACTATTCTTCTGTAATGGCCAAGACAGATAGAATTTGACCTTTGATAGCGTAAGTATTATTGTATACTAGTAATGCTTACCAGTTGTTTTCAAATTACATCTTTATCAGTATTTTCATCTACATAGGAAGATGCTGATTTGAGAAAAGAATCTACCATTTATTTTTTTTCTATGGCTTGGGTATAGTTCCTAAAATTTTGGTTTTCACTTAAATTTTTCTTAGGCTTTAAAATGGAAAATCAACAAGCATATGTATTTTTTCTATTGAGATATATACTAAACATCAGCTATTAAAAGACAGGTAAGAGCCTACAAATACTATTAGGAGAATCAGACATAAATGATATTATTTACGATGTAGTGATGCTGAAAAATTAACTCTAAGTTATACAAGTAGAGCTCCTTCTATACACAGAAGTATTCTTGGAGCAGCAATTGTGTGTGTGTGTGTGTGTGTGTGTGTGTGTGTGTGTGTGTGTACGTGTGTATTGCATGCACACGCATGCGCATGTGTACTTACACACTAAGCAGTCAGTAAAGAGCATCTACTTAGAAAAGGAAACATTAATTTAACAGATACTGAGTGAAAACAGGGCATCAGAAGCTCTTTTTAGTGATAAGTTTATGCTAATACATGAAAGAGACATGCACACTCATCATAAGGCCACAAAGATATATCACCATTTATCTGAAGGCTATAATAGGCTAATCCACATGAAAGTTTGCTTAAAATTATATGTCAATGTAACTATTAAATGATGATTCAACACCATGAATTTATGGCCTATGTCTGATTATATTGTGTCCTGTAATTTACTAACTTCTAGCCTATGCCTGAATGTGTGATAGCAACTTACTTCTTTGTCATTGAAGACGAATAAATACATGTCCACCTGCAGGTCTCTTGGGTGGTCTATCCCTATCAAAACAAATGACAAATGTACTTCCAGAGACTAACAACTGTTAGATTATCAACCTTGGAGTATTCATACTGTAGATAGGCCATCAAAACTTCCAGGGTATGTGAGTTTGCTAAAAGTCACTTCTGTGAGGCCTAAGTACATTCTGTGTACTTGAGGGTCCTAAAAATTTTCATTCTTTGTTTATTTGATACACTGACAACATAGGAGTGTGAAGAAAGACCATAGTGGCAATGCAGTCAATTGTACCAGGTAGTACTCACACAACAGTCAAGAGCTCCTAACAACACAGCAATCAAGCATAGGGCTTTACTTAAGATTATGCTCAAATAAAGGGTCAGGATCAAAATCAGGGCTCTGTGTAGACTCACCACCTAAATGGAGGAGACACATGCCTTGCAATATTGCTGCTATCCCTGTCCTAATTTCAGATTTTAATTTCTGCAGGTCAGGAAGAACAAAATGCCTGTTATCTTATATAAGCTAATGCCAAGAAAACCATTTGAACTCAAATCTACAGTTGGCATTATTTTATCATTTTATTTTTAAAGCTCCCTGATTTTTAGTCATGACAAACTGAAACTTTTATTATATATGGAAATAACATACTTTTTAATGTATAGAGGAATATATGTTTAAATACTATAGTGTTATTGACTCTTTAGACATTTCCCTCTCCTATATTCATAATATTAAATCATATATCATTTTGATGATAAGAACCTCAATATGAGTCATAGAAATTAAGAGTTTATATTCTCAATGAATATTTGAATTAGATGCCATGTTTTATTTTTTCCTGTCCCTTAGTATTTTCATGAGGCTGGCCCAAATTCAACTGATTGTACTTGGCTTGCTCACCTGAAGTCATTTCCTGGCTATAGAAACTTCTTCAAATTCTGAAAGAGATGGGAAGTCTTTGGGGGAGAAATTGCCTCCAGTTTAGATAAGTGTAATTGTTTTGGTAGCCCCATGGCTATGTTGGGCAGAAAATTCTGAAGTTTGGTGTCCCATCAACACAATATCTCCTCAGCACGAGTTAGCTTTGCTTGGCAACAGTAGATATTATTTCCTCCTTAATGCTGGTTTGATTTATTGGTTCCTTCTCTGGCTTATTTTTCCATTCTTCAGATGGCTTTTCCTAAAATCACTTCCCAGGTGAACTATTTATATGATAAACCTTGCCTCTAGGTCTGCCTCTACCCCTCCAAAAGGAGACAAGTTTGCATTCATCTGGCAAACTCACTGAATGCACATATAAGTTCACTCTTGTTCTGAGTCTAGGGATATGGCAGTAAACAGAACATAAAAAAAAGTCTTGTGTTTTGTGCACTAAATAAATATTTATACGTCTCTTCTTTTGTGGCTCTCTCAGCTAAAGAAAGGAAAAATAGAAAGAAAGAAAAGGAACAAATTTAAGTTTAGATTCCTGAAGGAATTCAGTGGGTATCAAAACAGGATGCATGAAACCTTAAATCTGCATGGCAATACAAAGTGTATAAAAGTGTTTATGCCTAGTAGATAAGACATAAGTATTCAGAAAACTGCTGTAGGAACACTGGGAAATATTGACTCTTACCATTTTACAGATGAGAAAATTGGGGCTTGGAGATATGAATGAAGTAATTAATCCTGAAGGTGAGCATTGAGCCCAGGCCCATAGTGGTTTACCTCATAGGCAGGACCATTATGGCCTCTGTGATAAGTGTGCAAAGACAGCATTACATCCAAATTGATCGCTTCCAGGAATTCTGGTTTGCTACTGAATTCCACTTTGCTTATCTTCTTTTAAAACAGGCAGATTAGGTCACTGCTGGGAAAAGCTGCTTCCATGGCCCATTGATTTGCTTTCATTGGACATTTCTTTTCCTGGCAGAAGAATTTGTCGATGATATTAGGTAAATGTAACTTGCCATGCATTGCAGCATTTTATAACTCCAGGGAGGTGGATAAAAATAGGAAACAATAACTATTGTTTAAAATAAGAGTCTCAGATGTTGAGAGCTTCTATGTATGTGTAGGGAGGTTACCATGGAGACTAAATCCTTGTTACAGTGTCTGTATGACATGGTAGAATAAGCCCTGGGATATCAAAGGCTTTTGTGTATCTGTTTGATCATCATGGTACCCCATATAAATGACAACTGTGTCTACTGATGGACCAGTTGATTTGATGTCCTCTAAACCCTAGGTTCATTCCAGTCCACAGGCAGAGGTTAATATGGATGGAAAATCAACCTGCCACCTGGTGTCCAATATAAGTAAATACTACTGTGAATATTCTTAGTAGTAATTATTCTACACATAATCAAAATTAAAACAAGAAGAATAAGGATAGCTACTTTTGGATCAGGTCCTCTATGCAAAATATTGAATTGAATGCTATATAACCATTTCATAGGCCTATGCAAACATGAGTATATTCATTTAATTTTAGAAATGATCATGACAAGAAAAATGTATAATTCTTATTATTCAACAACATGCATAAGAATTCTGGACTCAAACCAAGATCCAGAGTTCCCTTCAAGAAATATTTAGAGCTTCATGTTCCCTGAGCTTCACCTTGTTGGTACTGAACTTCTTACTGTCTAAGTGTGCACTCATTGCTTTGCTTCTATTTCTCCTTGGAGAATTGCATCTTATCAGTGGTACTGAAACACTATTCCAAAAATGGCTTTCTTAAATAAGGAGTGATATATTCAGCTAGATTGGTCTCCTAAATACACAGCTCCTCTTCATACAATTTTGTGCATTCTTTTCTGCTAGTGATGTAATCAGAGCACACCTCTCTCGTAACATGGAACATGAACATTAGTAACAAAGAGTCTGGGCTTTCTGTTTTCTGTGTTTTTTTTGTTTCATTAATTTATTCATTTTATATCTAAGTCACAACCCCCACCCCCATCCTCCCCTCTGACAGGACCCCCTCCACTGAATTTGTTCTGTCTAAAAGAAATACAGGGACAAAAATAAAACAGAGACTGACTGAATGGCAAACCAGTAAGTGGCCCGACTTGATACCCATCAAATAGGCAAGCATCAATCCCTGACACTATTAATGATACTCTGCTATGATTGTAGATAGGAGCCTCACATAACTGTCCTCTGAGAGGTTTTGTATTTTCAATGTGGAATGCCAATCATTGAACAGCTTAAGTCTATGTTTCTGAGGACAGAGCCAAACATGCTGATTTCATCTTGACTGCATATTTCATATTGCCATACATTAGATAGCTACTATGCATAAGAATTATATGAAAGAGAAGTAAAATTTACACATTAAGAAGAATGTATCAGAAAAGCTAAAATATGGTGAATGGCAAATCTGAGAAGGATTTAACTTAAATTTGTAGTATTCTAATACAACAGTATTTCATAGTAGTATTGGGATTTAACTTTAAATGGGAAGACAAAAATGTAACCCATCCTTTAAAAATTCCATCATGGAAAAAGACGAGAAGTAGACGGTTATTAGTGACTGGAGAGTACAATCCTCCAAACCCATCATTTAGAACAGGAAAACTAGAGAGCTTGGGATTTAGCAACTCTTTTACAAAACTCATATTTCAGTAGTTTTATGCAGTTATACATGAGCCAAGGGCTGTTAGAGCCAACCAGTTCTTTTTTTATAAGATTAAGCCCATTAGCTACAACAGTAATGTCAAATAGAACATCCACAAAAGGCTACTACCCCACCCAATAAAGCAGAATTGCCTATGAATACACATGAGACATAAAATTGGAAGAAAAGACATCTCACTGTTTCTCTTGTTGCCTCAGTTAGCAGAATGGCTCATACAACTTATGAATGGTCAAAATTAAATTCTACCTTGAAAAACTGTTGGTCCTTCATGAAGTTTAATCCTCAAAGGTTTTTACTGAAAAGCCAGGAAAATAAATCTGAACAATGATCCCCAAATTTTAAAGGTTGGCTTATATGATTTAGCTTTTTCTCTTTTAGGAAGTAGATTGAGTAACATGAATTTGCTGATCTTGTACATCAAAGAATATATACTACTATTCAGAGGGAATTATTTATGTTAGGGATCCTTTAATAATTTTGCAAAATCCAAACACTGAAAAGCTCCACTATCATGCATGTTTACTATGTATCTTTTGATTTCATACTTTTACATAGGTATTCCTGAAGCACACACAATTTTCAATAATACAGTTTTGATTCCTAACCTTTAGTAAAGCATTTCTGATTGACATTTTATAAGATAAATTTATAATTTTCATATTAAAGTAAATTCTACTTTGCAGTTGAACAAAGTGAGATTTAGAAAGCTGTGGCATGAACTTCTCATGGTAATGCAGGTCAGAGAAGCCAAATATGTTCCATAACTTTGGTGACTTTATATCACACTTTGTTTTGATGTCAACTGTTCCTATTATTTCTCTGATTGATCAGGGGCAGTAGAAACAAGTAGGATATTCTGTAATGCACACCTACCATCCAACCTGAAGTGAAACCAGAGTCTTTGAGAAGAAGCATAACTTTTGAGTTACCTTTTCTAAAAAATGTCAGGATGAGTTTTTGAACGTGTAGATCTGGCACATGCAGGGAGCAAACAAGAGCTCTGCACCCTTTGGAAATGCACATACTGACATTCTTCAAATATTCATTTGCCTCCCTGTGTTGAACATCAATTAACCATAAGTCACTTTCACAATCCCATTACGCTTGCGTTCTTTCAACTGCAACTGGGTCTCCTTCGTTCAGGAGGCAATCGATGAAAGATAGATTTGCCAGTCTTAATTGAATCTTCCATATCCACAACTGCTGTAGCCATTTGATAAGAAAAGAGATATTTAAAGAGATCTTGCTTCCTGAATATTAAAATCTCTTAGCTGTGCTTGCAAAATTGTTCTGAACATTAGATCCTCTTCTATAATATAACTTTATCTCTAATTCATCTCCTCTATTAGGCTATGTGAAACACAGTGGCCCAAACTCTTTTCTATTTGACTTTGGACACCTTATCTGTAGCATCTTGTTGCTTATTTAAAGTGTGTGTGAGTGTGTGTGAGTGTGTGTGTGTGTGTGTACAAGCTTGTGCATTATTTTGTTTGTGTAGTGAGAGGTTACTGGAATGTAAAGCAGTCTTTGCTTTCATGGGCTTACATTCTAGGGATAGAAATAGGAAATGATATACTAGAGATATTATAAGTCTAGGTAAAGATACATCCTCTGATGATAGGGGCGGAAAAGATATGGTAAGTAGCTATTGTTTTGTGGTAGTCATTAGACTCTATAGTGGTTTTGTTAGAACAATATGAATGAATGAAGGTAAGCATCACTTAATATCTGTGAGACATATTTCACTTCAAATAAATTCCCTGATGACAGCAATACATATAAAATTCAGGAAAGAAAGTAGAGAAAGAGAAGAGAAATACATGAAGAGAAGCTATGTTCATGTACTGTGTGGAACGTGGTGACCATTCCACACTTAGCAAATAAACTGGCATTAAAATAATATTCACATCTTGGTAAACCTGCAGCCTATATGGCTTATGTTGATATGTTTAAAATTTTCTCACATGTGAATGCACGGCAAATTAGCTCTCGTCCTAAAACAATTATTTCATTAAATGAGCTATTTAGGAGGACTGCTGTTTGTTAAGGTGTTGCCTTACACACATATATATATATATGTGGCAGCAAATTGGAGGGGTGTGGCTGTTCAGTGACAAAGCAAACTGTCATGGATTCAAAATAGGAGGGATCATATTTTTCTCAGAAGACTATAGTGTTTTAAATCACTACACTGTCTTAAAAATTACATGGAAGACCTGTTATTTTCTCATCTTAAAAAATTAGAGATGACATAAATAGATAATGAAAACATCTTTTGTTTTGTAAATAAAATTTTTTTAGGCAATAGGAATCAAATTTAAGGGATACTTGAAAAGAATTAAATACAGACGTGTGGAGACAGTGGTCAGAACCGTTGATGAGTTCAGAAATTTCTACGTAGCAGCAACTGAGTGACTATAGGTACAAGATGGAGTTTCTATCATCTGCTCAAGACTGTTTAGATGCCATGTGGCAGCTGCAGAATGTTTGGTTTCAAAACCATGGTTTTGGTTTTGAAACCAAACCATGCCATTTGCTTGGTATGGTTCAGGCAGGATGGATAGTTATCAAGTATGGAAGATCATAAACTAGTTAGAAAATATAGATTAACTTATGAGCATGGACTTCTTGGCTTTTCATTAGCTCCAGATAGACGTTCTAGCCTCATAACATATTTTCTAGATGCACACCTATTTTACAGTCATTAATCCTCAGTGCACATCTTCTATTTGCTGACCCTATGCCCGTGTATAGTCTCCTCTTTATTTACAAAGTCTTTTATGCTACTGTCTGCCAGTAGCTTGTTCACTTGAAATACTTTAACCTAATTCTATTGTCTTCAAACTAAACATCATGCAATATGTTACATAATGTATGCATTCAATCAAAATTTTGTTCTGTGAAAATCTGATGTGAAAAACAAAGTATGACAGAGTAAATGCCCTGCAGCTGCTGCCTCTGTAAATATCTAAAGTGTCCTGAAAACTAAAATAAAGAGCAGCACAGGTTTCTATCAGTAACTTTTTAATATTGTCTTTGAAGAAAAAGCTCACTTACCAACTTTCATAAGTCATGAATTCTGCTGAAAGAAGGCAATTCTGGAATCTGACTTCAATTTCAAAAAAACAGGGTAGAGTTGAGAGCAAAAGTAGTGATTTTTTGGCACAGATACATTTGTGGAATGGTGAAACATACAGACACACAGATACATACATATACATATATATCATAACACAATAAAAATGTATATACACATATATAGGCATATATATGCAGATATGTAAATATGTATGAGGATACAATTATGACATATATATATGTCTATATATATGTATATATATATATATATGTATATATAGAGAGAGAGAGAGAGAAAGAGAAATATACATATATATTCAGAATAAGGTATTCACTGTTTAAATTAAGGAGAAAAATATCTATTAATCCTATTAATCCATGAGTTTAAATGAAGTAAATACATGTCTTAGATACTGTAAGTCAAGCAAAATATCTTTGCTCTGGTATATATGTATGACTATTTGTATTTTCCTTTGGCATGAAAGGAGCATTACACATTGAAACACAGTTCTACGATAACTATTCTGTTAATTTCATTACTTTATTGTTAGCATTGTTTTCTGCAAAGGAGATGTGTGGATTCATGCTAAAGTTATGTATGTAAATAAAGAACTTGGATCTTAGCTAGAATCCATCCCAGTAGCTACTATTTTCAACTATAATATATTGCCATTTTTCAACAGAGATAAACCCTAGAGATAAGTCTTAGAAATTGGGTGGGGATATTTTATGCTAATATACAATGGGAATATGGAAGGCAAAGTCGGATGGATGGTAGAAGATGTCTCATCCCTACACAATGGTAGAATTTCTCCACTTCAAGTTCTTACAAAATATATAGGCTTATTTCATATTAAGTAAAAATCTGTATAAATAGTGCAGATGTTGACAGGATTTTTTCTCCAAAAATATTTTAGGAGAGAAGGCTTTATGGTGTGATGTATAAACACTCAACTTTTTTTATTATATCATGAAAATAACTATGGAATTTATGTAAACATGCAAGCATGACTGGATTCCAGTAAGATAACATTTATAACAAAAGAAGATGGGCACCTATCAAATTTTAGTACATAGTTTATAATCCTGATAGATATAACACACACATTTCTATAATCCAAATGAAACGCAGAACCACATACATTTGCTGTTCATATAAAATGCAAGCTTTATGAAATAATTGTTAGGTTATTTTTTTGGGAGTGTGGATGAGAGAAATCTAAAGAATCAACAGATGAAAATGATAGATAATTGAAGACTCTGATTCTACCTGTGGCATGAGATGACATAGACTAAGGTGAGAAGTCGTATTATAAAGGGGGGGAGGGAGAAACAATGACCTAGCATAAGGCAAATAGTAACATTGCCTTGGCTGCTCTTGACTCTCAATGACTTTTTCAAACCCAGCACCTGCCTCAGCTTTATAAATAAGAAGTTGCCTAACAAAGGCTTTTGATTCAATGTACATGAATGTCACTGATTAGTCTCAAAGGGATGAACAAATTTTTTAAATTTGTTGTCAACAAAATACTTATAAAATCATATCTACCTTATAAGTTTAGCATGGGAACTAAATTGCCCAACGTGTGTATTTATTATAATGGCCTGAAAGTGTTAATTTCTTAACATGTCTTAGAATTAATAATTGTATTAATAAGCAAATACATTATGAAATGATGCACTCTCAAAGCAATCACTGATATTTTAGCACAGAGGGAATATACATCCTGAGTACAAAACCAATCCAGGAACATCATGCTTAGTGGTAGACTGTATAATGTTGACTGGCACTTCAAATTTTGGATTTATTTAACACACTATGAATCCTTTTCCTGCTTGCATAGTGAAAAATCTAATCTACGAGATTTATGGTCACTAATTTTCCATCACATTTATCGTTGCCTCCTTGAAACTATAATTTTCAGGTCACTTTGATTAGAATTTGGGTATTCTCGATCTCAGTCATATATGGCAAGTGATCAATCTGTCATTTCTTGATAATTAATTTCATCCACTGTACATACTCTTTTTCCTGGATCTCTTAGAATAGCATTATTTTCTCCACCTGTTTATTTATTTTTATTCCTCCTAACTTAGTTATTATGAGATAGGTGCCTTATATTTGAATTGTCCACATTACATTTCCTCAAAGAAGGAATAACGGACAATAATGTGACCAAAATTGCAACAATGACCTGAATAGATGTGATCCTATGTTTCCATCTACAAAACTTTTAACACATTCTCAATTTATAATATAAAGGAGTTGATAGTTGGCAATGTTTTAAAAGAAGTGCAAAGTTTAAAAAGTTACCTTTCTCTCTACTATGACCAAATAAATATGAAACAGAAAGCAGCTCAAAAAATTGAGATTTACTGGCTTATAGATGCCTTTAGTTTAGTCCAGGGTTACTTGGTCCTATGTGTTTGGGGGAGAATAATATGAAAGCAAGAACAAGTGGCATGTGCAATTCTTTACCTCATACTGGGTAGAAAGGATACAGGGGGCATTCAAGAAGAGGCCAAGACAAGATATCAGGCTAAGGACATGTCCTCAGTGACCTATTTCTTCCAAAATTCCAAGCTCCTACTTCTCTCTAAAGAAGTCACCACATTGTGAATACTGACATTGGTTAGGCCTCATAACAAAATTATCTCTGGAGATTTACTCACAGACATATCTATGCTTCATATATACCATGAGGGTTTCTGAATCTGTGAATGCTGTGGACCAAGATTAACTATTGCTACATGTAAAAGAACAATAAATGTAAAGAAATGGGATTTCAGAAAAATCAACAGATATCTTAGGATTAGCAATGATGGTCAGAGGAGTGCAACCACCTCTTCATCACTGATAACTTCCAAATATCAGTATGAGCATAGTTAGTTCTTTGTTCATTGGACGAGTAGCTCTAAAGTAAGGAAGAACATTATTTATATCAGAAACAAACAAACAAACAAACGTGAAATTCCATTTTCTTCTTTAAAATCCCTTTTCCCAAAGGCTGGAGGCATGACTCAAAAGTCAAGAATACTTGCTGCTCTCACACAGGCCTGAATTTCAGTTCCCAACACTCACGCCAGGTGGATCACAGAAACCTGTATCTATAGCTCCAAGTAATCCTATACCATCTCCTAGCTCCTAAAGGTACTTAAACTCACAGACACATACAATTTCTCAATACACATAAGCAAAATTTTAATACAAATAAATAAGAAGTTCTTTAATTTATGTCAGATGCTTCCTAAGGAATGGATCACCGAATTATGAGAGACTGTCCTTCAATTTCACCAAACCTTCCCTCTTCTTGCTTACTTGGCTTCTTTCTGGTGATAATTCTAGCCTCTGGGCCATGAACTGAGTGAGAAGCCTTGCAAAGGTGCATCTTACTTTCTCTCTATATAAAAGAGTATCAGGGTTTACTGGTGTTCTAGTTGATTCCACAATCCCTAGAGAATTGTATGCCAAATTGTATTGAAGAATACCACTATGCCACCTCTCATACTCTTTACTTAACCCTTCTTTAAATTTATCATTTTATTTTTTAAGGTAGATTCATTATTTTTATCAGAAATCTAAATGTGTTTTCCAGAAACCACCAAAATATCTCTGAGATGCCTGTTTAAGGAGTTTGTTGGATTTGGATTATCGGAGTAGTTTATATGAAGCACACCTGAAAATAAATGTGGTTTTATGAAGAAAAGCTAAGAGTATCTAGGGTTTTCATATTCAAAGGTAGTACCCACTTGGTGAGTTATACCTTTTACTTCTGAAATACTTTATTGCAGATGATGTCTCACTTCAATATTACTATTGGAACTTTCTTTGTCCAACTAAAATGAGTACAATGATAGTGACAGTTATGTGCATCACCATATATAAACTAAGAGACAACTCAAAAATAACATTATATATTGGCATATCTGTAAGAGGAATTTTGAAAAAAATACTAGTATTCTATTAGGTAGACTATAGGTTAAACACATTCAATGAAACAAATTACTGTTGTTCTATCTCCTGAGGGTCTGTTATTTTCCAGTAGCTGAAAAGCATGTTTACTTTCTTAAATAAACCTAAGTTGATGGGTCCATCCTTTTCTACCCTTGGACATTGGTAGTTCTTCATAGGCCTTTATAATCACTGTGGAATTTAGATTACTGTTTTTCTCAGACTTCAGAGAGTGGTCTGCAAGCGTTCAACCTAGCTTTCTGAGCCTCTCGCTAAAAAAAAAAACTTGGAACTTACCTTTAAACATGTGAGATTATCTTGCTGTTTTCCATGCCCTCTGCCTCACTTCCTGCCTTCAGGATTATATCCTGACTTTCCTAACTGATAGATTTATAAGTTAAAAACAAACCTGTTCCTCTCCAAGTTGCTTTGATCCTGGAGTATTATCACAGCAATAGAAACCATAACACAGAAGCTAAATTCTCTATTTTTTAATATTAACAAGAACATCAATAGTTTATACAGTGAACTGTTGGTATAGATTTTGAGAACATTTGCATCAACTCTTTCTTACCAACCAATAATTTATAAAAAGGAAAATTAGGTAATTCTGTTTAGAATTCATCTTAATATTTTTTATTGTTAACAAATATGAAGATGTTGATTATCCCAAGTGATATTGAATAAAGTATTAAAATAAAAGATGATTATAATATTTCTATTCAAATTTCAGGGCAGAAATGAGAAAGTTTCTATTGAAAACCACAGGGAACTTCCGCTGCTCGACCCTCTTCCGGTCTGAGGCCTGCGGAATGATCAGCCTTGGTGTATCTACTCAACAAGCAAGCTAGGCAGACCTGCTCAAACCTCTGAGGTCCAGGAATTCCATCTGGAGGCAGCGAAGACACAGCATCAGAGGATTGTCAATTTGCTCTCCCCCCCACTCCTCTTCTAATATCTCAACGCCCATAATCAGCTTGAAGAAGCTAATGAAGAGTCAGCACCCCTATTCCCTGGGCTAGGGGACTAAGGTGGTAAATGTTGGGCTGTCTCTCTAGGGAAAAGTAGTGGTTTTGTCAGAATAGAGAGGATTAGCTAGGGTTTAATGCATAGCCATGACCTATTAGTAGAAATCTGTATAATTAATATCAAGATGAAGATATAAATTCTTAAATGGCACCAATTTACTTTGTTTACAAATTTTAAGGTTTTCATTGGCATGAGCTTCTTAGTGATATAAGAGTGAGACGAATATTGTTACTCTCATAGGCATTGTACCAGTATAACACATTTAGGAATACAAAGCTTAGACCCAGTCCTTCTTTAACTTTTTAAAACTGATTTGAGATGGTCAGCCTGTGAGTTAAGGGACTATAGCAAATTCATGACTTGGAGTTTACTATAAGGGTGTTCTCTATGTTTTATGTAGAAATAGCTGAGTGGAGTTAAGAGGCAACAGTCCAGATTACCTTACATGGATAGCTGGTTTTCAAAACATCAGAAATCCTTAGAATTGACATGACAAACATTTCAGTATTAATGTTCATTTTCATTAGAGACCTGTCTGCTCCGGACAGCTTCCTATATTGAATTCTAAGAAGAAATTGAGCATCCTTGGAGTTACTCCAGTTGTGGTGAGACAGCCACTAGGCAAGAATTGCCACTTTCCTTCTACAGACAAATTACTGTCCAGAAAAGGACACACTTGCAGAATAGTCGACTGATTATATCTGCCTAGACGGAGTAATCAGCCCTTAATAATTCTGTAGCACTAAGGTCTGTCAGAAGATCCTGGACCAGAAGGCAGAAGAACAGATGCTCCAACGTTTTGAAGTAGAGTGAGTGTCCAGGTGGTCAGAGGTCTCTATAAATTGGCTAAGTTTTAGAAACTACGATTTGTGCTTCCCACAATTATAGTTAACTCAGTCATTCTGGATTTCTGATGGGGTTGAAAACATATAGCTATTGACCTTAAGAGAAAAGATTTGAGTGGATGGTCGTCAGCTGACATTCATCCTAAAGCCAGGTTCAGAACTAAATGTTCTAGTTAGAATAGATGACAGAGGAGCTGGTTAGTCAACAAAAGGATGGACTGGGTATTAGGACTATCCTGTACCTCACTGGTACAAATTGGCATAATTATGCTCTAATTGTATTTTGAGAGAAAAGTTTCATTTTAACAGGAAGGGTGATGTGTAGGAGGAGTTAAGGTAGGAAGAGTACTGAGAGGAAGAAAAGGAGTAAGAAGAGGAGAAGAAGAAGGAGAGGAGAAGCTAGGTGATGAAAGAGAGAAAGAGGGGGGAGACAGGGAGGCAGATATTCATGTATCTCCACCAGTCAAAGATAGTTGTTATATCTAGGTCGGTCAGTGGGTTACACCTCTGATTGAACAATTCCAAACTTATAAAGCCTATGATTAACATTTTTTTAAATGTATAAATGCAAAAAGGAAAAGGGGGCATGGGATATGGGTTTCCTAAGGGGGGTGGGGGGAATTGGGATAGGGGATGCCATCTGAAGTGTAAATAAAATATCTAATAAAAAATATCATTTAAAAAAAAGAATAAAAAAAAAAAGAAAAAAAAAAAGAAAACCACAGGGAAGTCATCAAGTGATAACATGGTAAAGGCTTTAGCTGAATTGTGACTGTGTTTTGGTGCTTCAATGAAATGCAAAATTCATAAATAATGCAATTGAATGTTTAGATAATGGTTTCCCTAAGCAAAGATGAAGGATAGGATTTATGTCTTCCTGGACATTTTTCAAGAATTGAGAAGTGATTTAACAATATGCAGTCATTAAGGAAAGAGGCTCTGGTAGTTAGGGATTTGGAACAGTATCACCTTACCCAAATTGAAAACACTAAATAAGTAGAAAAATGACCACTTGATGGGGAGATTAATGTATACATTCTGCAGAGTTAATCAGCCACTATAGGAGAATTTTACCAGTTGGAGTTGAAGATGAAGCCAATGGAAAGAATGAACAACCACTGTCAGACTTGACTGGGAGCATGAGTTAGTTTTGAAGATAATGGGTTAATGGCCCAATGACACAGACGGTAATTTTGAAGTTATCCCATCTGATGCTTCAGTTTAAAAAGGTAAACTATAGCCTCACTTGTAACAAGTCAAAAAGGGTCTACTCAGGGCCAAGAAGAAAAGATGCCTGGTGGATGAGGGCCTTAGCCTCAGTGGATCTTGAAGAATAAACTCCTACATGACTGCGTCTGTATTTATTAAAATGGCTGCAGTGCACTCTCAGACATATGAGGAAGCAGCATGAGAATGATAGCCTAGGAACCAGGAAGTGTGTCCTCAAGGGAAACTGAACCTGTTGACTTATTGATTATAGACTTCTGGCTGCCAGAACTTTGAAATAAATTCTTCTGTTGTCTGTAACCTGAACCAGTCTATAATGATTGTTATAGAAACTCATGTAAACCAGAGAATAACACTCTGTTGAATTGTGTGTTTAAGGAGTCTATAAATGTTAATAGCACTAGCTTGAGAGGAATTAATTAATTTTTTCTTTTGTGCCTTTTTATTGGATATTTTTTATTTATATTTCAATGTTTTTCCCTTTCTAGGTCTCCCCTTCAGAAACCCTCTATCCCATCCTCCTTCCCTATATGAGGGTGCTTCCCCATCTACCAACCCATTACTTTCTTCTCTCCCTGGCATTCCACTACACTGAACATGGAACACCCTCAGGCCCAAGGACCTCTCCTCTCATTGATGCCAACAAGGCCATTCTTTGTCACATATGTGGCCGGAGCCACAGGTCCCTTCATGTGTACTTTTGGTTGGTGGTCTAGTCCCCACGAGCTCCAGGGGCTCTGGCTGTTTGATACTGTTGCTCCCTCCATGGGGCTGCAAACCACCTCATCTTCTTCAGTTCCTTCTCCAACTCCTCCATCGGGGACCCCACACTCAGTCCAATGATTGGCTGCAAGCATCCACCTTAGTGTTTGTCAGGTTCAGGCAGAGCCTCTCAGGAGATAGCCATATCAGGCTCCTGTCAGCAAGAGCTTCCAGCATCCACAATAGCATCCCAGTTTGGTGATCTCTCATCTATTCTATTCCAACTACAGTTTCTCCTCCTTTCTCCTCAGCCTCTCCATTCCCTTTCCCTTTCAATATACTCCCACCCTTTCACCTTCCCTCAGAAAAAAGCAGGCATCCCAGAGACATTAACCAAACATTACATAGCAATTTACAATAGGACCAGGCACATACCGTCACATCAAGACTTGACAAGGCATTTAAATAAAAGGAAAGCATCATACAAGTACATCAAAGAGTCAGGAGTGACCCTTGCTTCCACTGTTAGGATTCTCAAAAAACCTCAAGCCATTCAACCATAACATATATGTAGAGGATCTAAGTCAGACTTCTACAGGCTCCCTGATCTCTGTGTGTTCCCATGAGTCCTGGTCAGTTGATTTTGTGGGCTATGTTCTCATGGTATCCCTGAACTACCTGGTTCATCCAATCCTTCCTACCCCTCCCCTAGAGGATTCCCTGAGCTCCACCTAAAAATTGTCTGTTATACTCTCCATCTGCCCCCATTAATTGCCAGAAGAAGTCTCTCTAGTCTCTTGGATGATGATTCTCTTAGGCTGTGGTCCCAGCAAACTCTGCAAGCAGGAATAATTGTAGGTTCACCATTTTATGTTGGGTTGGTGTCCCATTCTCCCCATTTGAGCCTTACCTAGGTACAGAAGATGGCCAATTCAGGGTCCATATCCTTCAATACTAAGAGTCTTTATTAGGGGTACTATTGTAGATTCTACCTTGCCTGACATGCTCCCCAATTCCAGTCATTTCTCTCTGAGATTCTATCTTATACTCATAAGAATTGCTAAGATCAAAAACACAAGGGACAGCCCATGTTAGCAAGATTGTGAAGCAAAAGGGACACTTCATCACTGCTGATGGGAGTGCAAACTTGTATATCTATTCTGGAAATCAATTTATCAGTTTCTCAGAAAATTGTGAACAGTTTTACCTCAAGACCCAACTGTACCACTCCTTGGCATATAGTCAAAAGATTTTCCACCATCTGGCAAAGATATTTGCTCATCTATGTTCATAACAGCTTTAGTCATAATAACCACAAACTGGAAATTACCTAAATATCTGTCAACTGAAGAATGGATAAAGAAAATGTGGTTGATTTATACTGTTTAATACCACTCAGCCATTAGTAACAAGGGGATCATGGATTTCTCAGGCAAATGGATGGAACTAGCAAATATCATTCTGAGTGAGGTGACCAAGATCCAAAAGGACTTGCATAACCATCCTCTGTGAGGCTCCACCCAGCAGCCAATGAAAAGAAATGTAGAGACCTGCAGCCAAACATTAAATAGAGCTTAAAGTCTTACGGAAGATTTGGGAGAAGGATTGAGGGAAACTAAGAGGACAGGGACTCCACAGGAAGACCAATAGAGTCAATTAACCTGGATCACTTGAGGACACTGAGTCACCAACCAAAGAGTGAGCTGGGCTAAACCTAGGCCCCTGCACATATATAGCAAATGAGCAGCTTGGACCTAACAGCAAGAGCAGAGGCTCTTCCTGAATCTATTGCCTGCCTGTCTATGAATCCTGTTCCCCTAAATGAACTGCCTTTCTAGCTTCAGTGGTAGTGGATGTACTTAGTCCTTGCAGGGACCTTATGTGGAGGTGGTGGTGGAGTAGTTATAACTATAGGGGGACTCTCCCTTCTCAAAGGGGAAGGAGGGATAGTGGTAGGTTCTATGAGAGGGGCTACTGGTAGGAGAGGGGAGATGATATTGGGATGTAAAGTGAATAAATACATAAATTAATTAAAAAACCTGTCTTGTTTCTAATCTCACTGGGATGCATCTTTCCTGTTTTCTTATGACTATGTTGGTTCTTTTTGAAAGCAACCATTCTAAATCCCATCCCAAGGCCTTTGGGCTTGGTTTTCCTTCTATCTGAAAGGTTCTTCTTTTATTTTAGTCACTCTCATCTCTCTCTGTTTCTGACCTTTACTGATTTCTTTTCCGGATTTCAGTCATTCATTACCATACTAGAAATTCATCCTCAACATTCTGAGTCCTTGACAACCACTTATGCATTCTGGAAGTTGATTAGTACATGAATTTTCTTTTTATATCCTCATCCTACAAAATAGTAAACATATGAGATGGTATACTAATTATGTAAGATGGTATATATTAAATAAAATTAATTCATTTGATCATTGTGTATGCAGCTGTATATCAAAGTAGCATTCTTTAATTTTGTATAATTTTTCATGACTAACACAAAATAATAATAATAATTGAAGAAAATTTTCATTGAAAAGAAAACAAAATGTCATGATTCTCATAAAATATGTCAGGAAATGGGCAATTTTAAATAAGGCAGAGAAGGGTATTACGATATGGTGAATTGAAGTTACCAAGCCAAGGGAACTGCAGAGTGTTCCCGGCAACAAGTAAAACTGAAGTACCAATAATTTAATTCAAAGAGTAAAAAATATAGTCTAAGACTATATTTTTGGTGTTTGTTCACATGGAAGTTTCTTTTATTTTGGCTTCAGCTGTTTTGCACATCAATAACCACCCCTTTACCTATTTCTGTGAAGAGATCTGGGTTCTCCTGTGGAAGGCCTGTCCTAAGCATGTTTCTCATTAAATTGTTTTGCCTCCAGAAATTCCATTTGCTATAGGCAAGAATAAGACCTATTTAAAGGATTCATTAGGAAAGACCATCTAAGTCTACTGCATTACTTTTCTTATCCTGTGGCCTCACATTTAATTTGAAACAGTCTTCTGTTTTGAGAGGATAGAATGCATCCTCTATCGAGGCAGGGCATGTATGGTCATAGGGGTGTGGATGGTTATTTAGATTGAGGCTACAATCAGGAAACAATGTGATCAATGTTGGTACTCAGTTTGCTTTCTCCTTATTCCATTTATATTAAATCTGAATATCAAATTCATAGGGAAAAGCACCACATTCAGGCTGAAACACTGCTCTCCTAGAAAGGTACCTTTCTCTAGAAAGTACCTCACACACATACCCAGAAATGTTTCCCCTGTGCGGTCCTAAATCAAGTCAAGTTGAATTAACTAACACTGCTCCTGAGAATGTGGTTAGATTAAATTTTGTTCCAATTGGTAGAGCATCTTCTATTCTTTTTTTCAGTCACTGTTTAGGTCAGCCGTTCCCAATCCATAGGCCACAACTCATTTGTTAAACCACAGTTATCATACATATCTACATTATGATTTGTTAACAGTAGCAAAGTTAGAGTTATAAAGTAGCAGCAAAAATAATTTTATGGTTGGGGGAGTCATTGCCACATGAGGGACTGCATTAAAGTGTTACAGCAATAGGAAGGTTGAGAACAATGGTTTAGATGAAACCATTTAGATGAATGCACAGACCAGACAGGTATCCAAAATCTCCCATGTATCACTAGAAATTAATTCTGGGGTAGATGAAGATGACTTTGTCTTCTGAACCAAACAGAGTACTGAATTCATGGTAAGGTAATTATTTTATCTTCCTTTAGCCTTCATATCTTAATGAGTATCTCATTGTGAGTCCTTGGATTTAAGAAAGCTTAAGAAGCTGCTCCTTTATCAAAGAATGGGAAGAAAGTAAGGAACTGTCTGCTAGCAGGCATAGCATTTCAGAGCTCCTTTAAACTCCTGGCTGAGGATATCCTTCCTATTCACTGTTGCACAGGGTGGTAATTTCCCTAACTGACTTAGTCATTAAGACTTCTCACTGCTTCAATACATTTCCCCTGAGGCCCTGTGCAGGTTGGGTTGCTGGTTTTCTCCTAATTAGAATACAGTCAATTGGGCCTGGGAACCCATTGTGGCCTTCCTCCTAATGATCCCATAATGGCTATTGGGCTTGTCTAACAAACCTATCAGGTAACAATAGCAATTCTAAAATTCCCGATTATGCTTTTTCACTTGAAATCATCTTTATTATTATTTTGTTTCACAGAAAGTAGAGCCAATTTTAGGAGACATAACAATGTCATATGTGTTTCCTGATCTTTGTTTTTGTGTGTTTGTTTGTTTTTGCTTAAGTTTGTGCTCAAGCTTTATTTATGGAAGGACAAATAATACTGGTTATCTGGTAGATTGTGGGCTAACAGAATTAAATTAAGTTATCACATATCAAGTTGTTTGGATATTATCTTTGAATAGTAAGTATTAATTTCCTTTGCAGGGAAGTTGGTTTGAGTGAGGCTTAGGTTACTGAGTAAAAGAAACAAAGGGAAAATAAAATACAGTATTTTTTAATGATTTTATTTGTTTGTATTTGCTTGCATTTTTCCTGAGGTACTCAGAATTTACTGAAGACAAAAGGTAGTTGACTCAGGTGATATAGCATGGAGAGTATAAGAACCTTTCACATAAGTACCAAGAATCTATACTCATGGCACTGACTGTTATGAACTTTGTGGGTTAGATGTAGGAGCCCACTTAATGTCACTGAGTATGGCTGGATTCCTCCCTACTACTCCTGGTTCAATTTAGTCACTGAAAATCATCCTCAAAATGTCTTAAAAGTAGATTCAGGGTCTGGAAAGATAGCTGATCTGTTAAGAGAGTGTACTGCTTTTATATAAGACTAGAATTCAGTTCCAAAAACCCCATATCAGGCAGCTCACATTAGCCTGCAACTCCAGATACAAGGGAATTTGACAGGTCTTCTTGCATTTTATGCCCATCTCCACTCAAGTGTACACCAAAGCTTCCCTATAGAAAAATAATTAAAAGAAAAGTGAATCTAAAAGTTTTTTTTTTTTTTTTCAGAATTGTCATGTTCTTTTGAAAAACCCTGGCCTTGTCAGCTTCATCATGTGTCCTTTCTTCCTGACTTAGAGGATGCCTCAGCTACACTTCTTGGCTTTGGTGGGTAGAAGATGAAGAAAATCACGAATGCATGGTATTCTATAGATTTCCAGTGAAATGGTAAATCTTTCATGGTTACAAATTGCAAATTGCCTGGTTAAGAGACGTAACACCAGCAGATACCATGCTTCTTAATCTTTGAAAAGTAGGATTATTTGTATGCTCTTCTGTACTCTAATTATGATAGAGCCTCTTTTCTTCTCAATGACTCCCCTTAACAGTGTCTAATTTTGATCAGATGGATGGGGGGGATACAATGCTGTAGAAATCTGACCAGAATTTTCAGAATCTATTTTCATGCCATGAGTCAAAGCAATTAGTAAATATCTCCATGCTTCTCAACAGGGCTGGATTGTTGAATGTGTGGTCTCCTCAAGCCAGTCATAGTGTTAACAATTAAATCCCTGTCACATCCAGAGGACACTATTTCACATATTCTTCTCAGTCACCTGCCTCCTGTGGTTTTCTCCTACCCTCTTTCATTCTGTTTCTTTAGCCTGCTCTATAGAGGTTGTGTTATGGATACCATGTTTTAGAAAAGGTCCCCCATTGCTACTTATTATATATGCATTTGACCAGAAGTGGTTCTCTGTAATAGCCTCCTCCTCTTGCTAATATATAGAAACTTCCTTGATGCAGGGTGAGAGCTAAACTTTAAGGATACAAACATAAATATCTAGAAGGAAGTTGGATACTATATCAATTTAATAAAAGGACATTTCAATGTTTTTCTAGGTTTATGGTATTAGGCACAAGTTCCATCCTGTTGATTGGTTATTACATCTGATCAGACATGTGTTGATTATCTCCAAAATATTAGTATCCTTATTGCACCATCAGGCTAGTGATTGTTGTAGTTCTAACATTTCTCCCCTGGTTCTTTGCACAGTACCTTCTGCTGCTGTGAAATTAGCCATCAAGAGGAATCTTCTGGGCCAATCCAGCTTGTCTTCTACAGGTCCTAAGACAAAAGTATGTGGTGTCATCATTAACATAGAATTACTCTCAAGTTCTGGAAAGCAGTGGTAATAGCATGCATTGTTTAGGAGACCCTTGTATCCTACTGACCCAAAACTGGAAGGTGAGTATCCTTCATCTGGTCTTCAGCTTTTAATTTAATAGATTATTGCTTTGGGGAGTGGGCGGAGCATTGCCTTGGTATGAGCTTGCTACTCTTTAAGAGTAGTGCTGCTGCTAGGACAAAGCCAGATCCCTCTAATTTCTGTATTCCTTTTCTCCAGTTCCACGAAGAGTCTCCTTTTTATTTTTGAAGTCACTAATTTTCATTATTGATCTACTGACTTCCCAATACTTGATTCTGTCTACTTTGCTCTACTTAAAATGTGTAGTATAGTTTTATTTTCCTGTGTGGTCTTGAATGATTCAGCCTCATACACAGCTTTAGTTTCCCTGACAAACACATACTGTTACCCCATTTTCATACCCAGAAACAAAAGTCTATGTTGGGAGCATAGGTCTCTAGTAGAGACCTTGCTTAGCATGAATGAGGCCCTGTATTTAATTACCTTTCAATATCCACAAAGCAAAAAGCTTCAAATCAGTCACAGTGCCCATTTTTCCGAATCAAACATGAGTTTTTATCCTATTTCTGCCTGTTTTGATAATATGCTCATTCACGGAACATTGGTTGACATTTTCACATTACATATTCAAGGACTTATTCATTCAAGGCTGTATGTCTCCTTTAAATTGTCCCCTTCAAAGGTCTGTTCTCGTCCTAAATTGCTTCAACATCCTACACTATTTTCTTTTAAGTTTTATCAGTGGCAGCTAGGCAACCTTTCCCTCTTTGAAGGAATGTATGTGTTTAAGGAATGGCTGATGGACCGAGATTTTCAGAATGAAGTGATCTTTCTATACTTGAAAACATTATTGAAATTAAACACATGATATGACTACAAAGTGGTAAAACTGCCTTCCTATAAAATGCATGACCTGCCTCAGAATTAATACATGGAGCTGCAGTTAAATAGCCAAATGGGAAGTAGAAACAACTGAGTTGTAAAGATTTTTCTTTAAGAAGAGCTCGGGTGTTTATAGCTAGAGCAATTTGTAGGAAACAAAATTAATACTGATGTTTATTTCCTGAACACTCTTGTCACTCAGGGTGTGTGACAGACACATGCTGCTTGGGTGATTGTTGAGTATGAAAACATGAATGAACCGTTTGAGTTCAGGGTATAAGTTCCCAGGATGTTACTGATGGAAAATTTGGAAAAACAAAGACACATGCAATTATATTGTACAAGAGAGAGTTATTTTCATTGCACTCTGCCCGTCGGCACTGTGATTCACTCCCACTATCTTACTTTATTAAAATGTCATTTGTCATCTGCTTTTCATGAATTGTATTCTTCAATTCATCTTTTTTACAGATGTAAATGAAAAGACAAAGTGGGAGCATGTTTGGGTTAGGTTACTAAGAAAAACAGACATGATTCCCACATTCAAAATGCTCCAGAAATATTTGGAGTCAACATATTTTATTTCTGTTTTTCAAAACCTTCAGGGACACAGTGTCTACCTCAGTCTGCTGGGTATCTGAGCATCTTTACTAGACACTATTAATATAGGGTTAGGGTCAGCCAGCAAACCAGAAGTTAAATAATGACATAGAGCAACAAGATGGAGGAAGCTGATTTCTTAGGAAATGTTTTATTCCAGCATTGGGGAAGGACACAACAGGAATACAACAAAACAGCACTGTGTAGGAAAAGAGATAAGAAAGAGGTAGTTGCTGTCTGGAAGACCCTTCTCAACCATAACAAGTAGACTGCACAGTTCTAGAGTCTAGAATGATAGAGCTGGAGAAAGTTGACATTGAGGTGGAATGGAAATACTTTTCTAATTTTAGAGGGGAGAGTCAAGCTGTTACTGTGATAATGCTAATGAATGCACTTCAAGTTTGCATTCCAGAAGGGACACCAAGAAAACAGAATCTAGAGTCTCAGAGGTTAAAAAAGTCACCTAATACAGGTTTCAATATAGTTGACTGCCAACTGGATGTGGAGCTCATCCTAGTTAGAATTACAATTGCTGTGATGAAATACCCTGTCCAAAGGCAAATTTAGGAGGAAAGTGTTTATTTGGCTTGCACTTTCACATTGTAACCCATCATTGAAAGAAGTCAGGGTGGAAACTTGAACAAGGCAGGAACCTGGATACAGTGATGCTTACTGTAGGGATAGAAAATCCCACAATAGGATGCCCTTCCACCATCAATGACTAGTTTTGAAAATGTTCTACATCTGGATCTTATGAAGGCATTTTCTTGCTTGAGATTCCTTACTTTCAGATGACTCTAGCTCAGTGGTTCTCAACCTCACTGATGCTGTCACCCATTAATACAGTCCTTCATGTTGTAGTGACCCTGACCATAAAACAATTTTATTGCTACTTCATAACTTATTTTATGACTGTTATGAATTATTATTTAAGTATCTGATTTGAAGAATATTTTGTATGCAACCCCTGTGAAAGGGACATTCAATCTCCCAAAAGGGTCATGACCCACAGGTTGAGAACCATTTCTCTAGCTTTTGTCAAGTTGACATTGAACTTGCCAGATGTTTATAATGACATTTGAAAGGGAACTGCAGTAAGATTAGAAGTACTCAACTTGAGCTACAAGAGACCCTCTCTCAAAAGAATAAACATATGGAATTACCTATTTGGGAACTGTCCATTGTAGCAGGATGCTGGGAGTTGGTTCTATGTATTCTCCCTTCTCTAGTGATCATTGACTGAACTTATTAGGCCTAACCATTGACTAGGTACCCTGATGTTTATTATTGATATAAGTACATTTTTTTTTGAGATAACTACCAATGTATGTGTTAGTATATCACTGAATTATCCTCACCATTCACTCAGGCCCATTAAGATCCCCTTCTCTGAGAAGCTGAAGAGGGTGAAATGGATACAATTATGCATTGATCGACCTTAAAAGCATAGTCTTCTCTGACAGCTAGGACTAGAGGAAGACCTTGTAGGTTCAGCCAAACACACAGTGGTTGCAGCAGCTGTAGTTGTTCTGTTGTGCTAATGGACTTCTCCTAATACTGAGAGATAAGCTTTGCAATTTACTCAACAGCCCTGGACAGCTTTTCTGAGGCCTTACTGCTTCCGCTCAGGCCTTATTGCCTGTAAGCTAAAGCAGGTGTGGGTAGCAAGTACTCTGCCTACCTAACCCTTCCAAGACTCCCTGCACTCCAGTTATTGACTGAGACAGGTCCCTGTGCTTAGATAATTGCCTATAGAAAGCATCAGCACTCATAATTAGAACTAGCCGAGAGGCAAGCATGGCCTCTGATAAAACTCATGTTGGCCTTGGTATCTATTAAAGGAAAACACATCTCCATCTCCACTCCCTCTATACAGTTTTTATATCTGAGCATATGAAACGGCTTTCATGGCTCCTGTTTTCTCATTTTCTCACCAATATGCCTGTCACCAGGCAATACCCCAAGAGCTGCAGTCTCCCTTTTAACATGAAATCCCTGAAGAAGGCCCTTTCATTTTGACTCCTTTTTTTCTCCTAGTGAAAAGAATATGTCAGGAACTAGATAAGAAAGTGGGCTTTGAATTAGAAGAAATGAGTTTGAGGCCCAGCTCTGCCTGTGATGTAGGAGAGAATCAATTGTGCCATGCCTCATTCTTCTCCTTTATAGAATGACATAGAGCTGGTATATCTGCATAATGTGGTACTGTGAGGATTCAGTGAGATGATATGGCTATGGGCTATGCAACAGTACCTCTACAAACATTAGATATGATCTCTCCCAAAGGCAAGGTTCAGCTGCAATAGAGGCATTACTGAAGTCTTGGTTTAAGGTGTAGTTTTATTGGTTTTAGTTATGATAATGTCAATAGGAAATGGGTGGCATTGGAAAGATTCACTTATAGTTCCTGAAAGGATGGAGTGAGCCTCGTCACACAGATCACACTGGGAAGTGTCAAACTTGACCAGAAATCTCAGAGAAGGTGATGATGCTCCCTCCACTCTTGAGTAAACTCACCAGGCAGGGCTTTTTGGGGGGCATGGTAACAGTGTGGTGAAATAAGACTGGCCAAAGATTTAGGGGCTTGGGATTATGTATATTAGCTTATGCACTAATTGAGCATTAAGAGTTAATCATGTTATCTCCTTTAAAAAATGATCCATTCTCTAAGAAAATGCTTAGAATCATTTAGTTTATCTACACAAAGACTGAGTGTCCCCCTTTCTTCAGAACCAACATTAACTGACATGACATTAACTGTTTGGTGACAGCCAACCAAAAATTATTTTACTTGATATTTAACAATTCTAGTTTTGTGACTAATATTTTTGTTTCCTGATGGTATTAGCTGATCCCTGATAAAAGGGTCATTCAACACCCAAAAATGTCATCACCCACAGGTTGAGAATCACTGTTTTAGATTTTAACTGCACTTTTTCTTTAAATGGAGAACGTTTATTTGTTTCAATCACTGATAGATGCATTGTATTTTACTACAGAACCCAACTGTTCATCTGGAAATAATTAACATTTCTTTCATTTTTCAATAATTTCATGAATTAAATTTTTGTCAGTTAGGTCAAGAAAAGACTTTCACAATTCATTTCCTTAACACTATAGACTATTATATTATACTATCTTTCCTTTTTCAACAATTCCATGAATGAAACCTTTTTTGACAGCCAAGTCAGGAAAAGACTTTCACAATTCACTGTCTTAACACTATAGACTTCAACTTTAGCATAGGTGCCATTAAGTAATTAAATTTAGAGTCAAAGTTTTTAAATATGTCTATTGATTTATAAATTATAGAGGCTTAATCCCTGTACCTATTTTGCTTATTATGAAATTGTCAATCCATACTATCTAACATATTTGTAAAATGTCTTACATATTTATCCCAAATCCATTTCTAAATGTTACAAGACTTGCTATTAATATTAATTCTTTCCTGTGACCCATCATAATTCTCCCGACAGTGTAATAGAAACCTGATTTTTATATGAAAATGGTATATTAAAGTTTGTTCTTGATAGGATTATTTGAAGAACTTAATAACATGTGCTATTGAAAAGTCTTGTCACTGTGAAGATGATAAAATGTTACAAAATATTATGCATATAGTTCCCAAAGAACAATTTCATGGTGCTTTCTAAGAGTTTAGTTTACTTCATGCCTTTTGGTTCTATGATTTTTATAAATATTCTTTACCTTGTAGCTTATTTCAGTACAATTAATAGCTAATATAGGGGCATAAATGATAACCTTTTGGACTTATAGTATGAAAACTAATCTAGTCACAAAGAAAGAATATAATATTCAGGGTTTAAAGTTCTCTTTACAAAGATAAGCTGATGACAAAGCTGTCTAATCAATGCTATTGATCATGGGTAAGAGGCTAGAGGCATAAAGTTGACCTATTATGTCCATGTGTAATAAGTCACAGAATATCAAACATAGGGGCATGAAACCTAAGTAGAAGTATTCATAGAAAGACATAGATCTAAGAGCATATCTCTTCCCCGTGTAAGATAATGAGAAATGGAGTGTCAGGCACCTTATCTGTTGCTTTTCAATAACAAATTTCTACTTTTCCTGACACCCAGAAACAGAGCTTAATTTTCCTTCCTGTTCTCAGTCCCCAGAATGTTGTGCACTGCCTCATGTTTTCTTCATTCCAGGACATAAAAGTGGATCACAGCTCCTGTTCAGGTGTTGCCATTTCTGTGTCAGATGGGGCAAAAGAACAAAGAAAAGCATGAGATGACTGCTGTCAGGTTTGTGTTATCCAGTGTCTTCTGAGAAAATAAAAAGAAAAAAAAACTGCTCTAGGCAGAAGGTTAGGAGTCATCATCAGGAATGAGTCCTCCATTCTGTAGATGCCATAAATAATCTGAACAGCATCACAGAGCCAATGAGAAAGGCAATTTTCATATATCTCTTAGTATACTTGGAAGAGGACATGAGATGGTATAACACTCTAAAATATTTGTTTTGAAACCAACCAAACTAAAGACATGTAGGCGTAATGATAGTTTGCCTTTTTAAGCCTGTTAATGAGAGAGCACATTCCTACTGCAGAAAACTCGTGCTGATGTTTACGATGTCTCACTTGCCTGTGCTATGATTTTGCCTCTTCTCAGCTTTTGTTCCGAGCCTACTCTAAGATTTATTTTGTGAAAATAGATTTTTGCATACAATACATCCTGACCAGTTTCTCCTCCCTATTCTCCTTCCAGGTCCTCCTCATCTCTTCTCACCCCCAGATCCACTCTATTTTCTCTTCAGAACATGGCAGGCATCCAAAAGTTGGCAGACAAAAGGACAAAACAAGATCCAATAAGACAAAGAAAACACCCACATAACGAGGCAATCCAATAAGAGGAAGAGTCTCAAGAGCAAGCAAAAGAACTAGAGACACATCTGCTTCTACTGTTAAGAGTCCCACAAAAGTACCAAGCTACACAACCATAACATGTATAAGGGACCTAGTACAGATCCATGCAGGGCCTCTGCTTCCAGCTTTATTCTCTGTGAGCCCTTCTTAGGTGATTGGTGGGCCATGTTTTCTTGGTGTCTTCTACTTTCTCTGACTCCTACAGTTTTGCCTCCCTCTCTTCTGTGGGGTTCCTCAATCTGAGGGAAGGGATTTGTAGGCAAATAGATGTGAATAGAAAAATCATCCTGAGTGAGGTAATCCAGACCAAAAAAGACATATATGGTATGTATTCACTTATTAAATGAACATTATCTATTCAGTAAATGATAATCAAACTACAATCCATAAACCCAGAGAATTAGATAAAGAGGGGTCTTTCTATGGGGGATGCATGCAAAATCCTTGGAAGGGGAAATAGATTACATTTTGTGGATGAACTGGGGCCATGTGGGTATAGGATTAGGAAGAATCAGGTTGGGGTGGTTGATGGGGGGAGTATGTTGAGGATAAACTGGAATTAGGGGGATGGCGTGGAAACTTAGTGAAGTCAAAGCTTTGTGGAATCTACGAGGATGACCCTAATGAGCACTCCTTGTAATGGAAGACACAGAGTCTAAAGTTAGCCATCTTTTGTAGCCAGACAAGGCTTCCAATGGTGGGACTCGATTGCATTCAGTTGAGTTGTTGGCTGACAGGATCCTGTAGAAATCCCTAAACAATCTAGGCTGATTCCAGAACAGGTCACTCTGAAAACTAACATTGGTACCCCATTACCAAAGACAACATCAAAACAACCCATTGAATATAGAAAGGACAAGCTGGTACCTGCATTGAGTCTTCACCCCCATGTTCTATTCTCTATTGTAAGGTTTTTCTGCTGCCTGTTTTAAAATCCTCACTGATGTACTAGTGAATTCTGTACAGGATTGGACACCCTGAATCTGTCATCTTACCATAGCCAAATTTCTTCTCTAGAGAACTGTTGGTTGGCATCATTTAAATGGGCAACTCATTATGTAACTAGAAATAATTGTGAGTTTACATGCATTTGTATATTTATTTATTTATTTTTATATATGTGAATACGCTGTCACTGTCTTTGGGCACACCAGAAACATGCACTGGATCCCATTACAGATGCTTGTGAGACTCCACCTGGTTGTTGAGAATTGAACTCAGGACCTCTGGAAGAATAGTCAGTGCTCTTAACCATGGAGCCATCTCTCCAACCAGAGTTTAAATGTTTTTTAACAGTGTCACCTGGGAAGTCTTTTAATTCTTAATGAGCTTCATTGTCCTAAATATTTGAAAGACTTCATGCTGATAAAATCAAAACAGGAAAATAATGTTTGCCCAAAGTTACAGTCAGATGACAGTTGAGTACAATGGAAGTATTGCTCAAGAAAGCTGTGGAAAATTTCCTTGGGTTTTGCATCTGCATCCCATCTATGGATTTGAGCTAGTCATGTTAGTCCTGCACATCAAATTTCATAAGCAGATTGCAGTAACAGGAGTCAGCGCATTCACTGAGCAAAGCCTGGACCCTATCATTAAGTGTAACAATACTGTTGAAGCAATAGAGGGAAACATGTGGTCAAAGACAGTCATGTGAATAATCACAATCCTAAATGGAAAACGTACATGTTGTCTCTCTTCCTGAATCACCAGTTCTGCATCTTTGCTCAACTAGCTTTTGCCTTTGGCCATCTTTTTCTAGACAAGTTATCAATTACATTTTTTTTTTAGTATTTATTTTGAAACTAATGAAAGAGGCATTGCATGTTTGAAATACTAAAACAACATTTGCAATTAAAAGGTGCAACACATTCACACAAAGGAAGAGAAATATTGTTACAGCTAGTATTCGAACTAACAAAAATGTATTCTCAAACTAGATTTCCCTTTGAAATCAATCTATATAAACATTGATAAATCTTTAGAGATAATTTTCTATATACAATAAATTGAAAAGAATTCCATGCACTGATTTAATTTCTAGCCCATTTCATATGCATTTATATTTATATAGTTTTAAATGCAACTTTGTGCAGTTTTATCTACATCTATATTTTATGAATTTTAATGTTTACCAATTAACCTTTTTAGTTTGTGCACAAAATTAAGAATAGATTTGTAGCAACATTTACTTGCCTGCTGCTTTTTTTTATCATTTCTGCTACTTTTTTTAAAAATGCATACAGACAAGATAACATTTCATAAAGAAAAACTTCATTTTTAAAATTTTCCTCTGTGCTGATTCCCCAAAATTGGACACTGAGACAAATATTAATATGATGTTTAAGTCTAATTTTAAAAATGAACAGAAACCATAGCTAATTTTACCTCAGATTTATGGGAATTGAATTTCATTTAATTAAAAAGATTATACTCAATAGAATTCTAAAGCGCCAATTTGGCAGATAGATTGTAGTGTTTAAGTTTCATACATATGTCAGATACATCACACAGTTTACAATATTGCTAAGTTGTCAGGAAAGACTTAAGTCACCACACCAAGTGTTGATATTTACAGCAAAGATAACATGACTTGACATTACATTTAGAAATTTGTTTTCAAAATTAAATGTGTGGTTGCAGTTGAGTTTTTAAATTATTATAAGGGACTCCAAGATCTCTTATAGTAAGTTCTCCACTGATATTTGTGGCTTTAGTTGGCAACTACTGAAATGCATCTCTGTGGTGTGAAATTCTACATTTATGCAATGTTTGAAGCAGAAGAAAAAGCATAGAAGAATATGTCTCATAACGTATATTTGAAATGATAATGAATGGGAGGTGTTCATTTATATTTGATATTCATTCACACTCCTGAATTATATCAGTGTGTGTATTCACTTAGTGTGTTTATTGAGAAAAAAATGCCCTAACAAAGCCATCCTTCTCACAAACTGTTTTATTGCTATCTTCAAAGGCTATCTGATTTTCAGTTTAATAAAGAAATTTCCTACTAAATGGATGGTGTCAAGGTACCAAGATTTCTCTTTTCATCTTCAGAGAATTCTACTGGTATAACCTGAAATAACTCAGCTGTAGATGAAATCTAGTGTATTGGTAGGTCCTCCCAGAACAGACAGTGCTCACTCTTGTCAGTGGAGTTGCATTTCAACTAGTCCCCTGCAGAGACATCTCCAATTTGGTATCTACAGGATCCTGACCAAGTAGTCAGTCAAAGTCTGAAATCAATGCTTTATCTTGTATATAAATTTCATATCATTTTCTCGACATTCAAGGAGTTCTCAAATTAATTTACAATATAATGACCCTAAATGTGTCTCAGTGACATGAAATCTTAAGTTTAGGCTCAAAGTAAATTTTCTTAGGGTTTCCTCATCACAACTAGGTTCTATAGACTATAAATCTTTTTCATTCACTTTAGCTTTCCTTTCTTAACATGTAACAAATATTAAGGCCATGTATTTTGTAACAATAAATATTAACTGTCTTAAAATCTATTTATAGGCCCTGTAAGTAATAAAAAATATATTTACTAAACAAAATCCACAAATGTTTATTCAAATGGTTAACTTCCCTTTTATTTTTAATTGCCAGCAGGAAAAAAAATATCAGGAGGACATGATTGACTACATCTGCCCATTTGGTTAAGGAGTATGATTTAGGATGCCAATGCAACTTTAAAGCTAGATTTTCTCAGCCATTTGAGTTTCTTCAGTTGAGAATTCTTTGTTTAGCTTTGTACCCCATTTTTAATAGGGTTATTTGGTTGTCTGGAGTATAATTTTTTGAGTTCTTTGTATATCTTGGATATTAGCCCTCTATCGGATGTAGGATTGGTAAAGATCTTTTCCCAATCTGTTGGTTGCCATTTTGTCTTATTGACAGTGTCCTTTGCCTTACAGAAACTTTGCAATTTTATAAGGTCCCATTTGTCAATTCTTGATCTTAGAGAATAAACCATTGGTGTTCTGTTCAGGAACTTCTCCCCTGTGCCTAGGTATTCGAGTGTCTTCCCCACCTACTCTTCTATTAGTTTCAGTGTATCTGGTTTTATGTGAAGGTATTTTATCCACTTGGACTTGAGCTTGGTACAAGTAGATAAGAATAGATTGATTTTCATCCTTCTACATGTTGACCTCCAGTTGAACCAGCACCATTTGCTGAAAATGCTGTCCTTCCACTGGATGGTTTTAGCTCCTTTGTCAAAGATCAAGTGACCATGGGTGTGTGAGTTCATTTCTGGATCTTCAATTCTATTCCATTGATCTTCCTGCCTGTTTCTGTACCAATACCATGCAGTTTTTTATTACTATTGCCCTGTAATACAGTTTGAGGTCAGGGATGGTGATTCCCCCAGAAGTTCTTTTATTGTTGAGAATAGTTCTCGCTATCCTGGGTTTTTTGTTATTCCAAATGAATTTGCAAATTGCTCTTTCTATCTCTATGAAGAATTGATTTGGAATTTTGATGGGGATTGCATTGAATCTATTGATTGCTTTTGGCAAGATGGCCATTTTTACTAAATTAATCCTGCCAATCCAGGAACATGGCAGATCTTTCCATCTTCTGACATCTTCTTCTATTTCTTTCTCAACATCCTTAGTCATCAGGAAAATGCAAATCAAAACAACCCTGAGATACCACCTCACACCAGTCAGAATGACTAAGATCAAAAACTCAGGTGATAGTAGATGCTGGCGAGGATGTGGAGAAAGAGGAACACTCCTCCATTTTTGGTGGGATTGCAAGCTGGTACAACTACTCTGGAAATCAGTCTGGCAGTTCCTCAGAAAACTGAACATACCACTACCTGAGGATCCAGCTATACCACTCCTGGGCATATACTCAGAAGATGCTCCAATATATAACCAGGACATATGCTCCACTATGTTCACAGCAGCCTTATTTATAATAGCTAGTAGCTGGGAAAAACCCATATGTCCCTCAACATAGGAATGGATACAAAACATGTGGTACATTTGCACAATGGAATATTACTCAGCTATTAAAAATAATGAATTTGAGAAATTCTTAGGTAAATGGATGGAACTAGAAATTATGATCCTGAGTGAGTTAAGTCAATCACAAAAGAACACACATGGTATTTACTCACTGATAAGCAGATGTTAGCCCAAAAGCTTGGAAGAAGAAAGACCAAGTGTAGATGCCAATTAAAAAAAAATAAAGCTAGATTTTCTGTGATAATAAGAAATAGCACTGTAACCTTTGTTTTTTACAGCCACGTCTTTGAATTGAAATGGCTGTTTTCCTCCCCTGAGTATGAGAACAGAAAGAGTTATCAGCAGTAAAATACATATTATATGATCTTCTCTAGATGTATTGACTGCTACCAAAATAGACGATAGCATTTATTGTCATTTGGTGGTGCTTCTTTAAGCACACACACACACACACACACAGAGAGAGAGAGAGAGAGAGAGAGAGAGAGAGAGAGAGAGAGAGAGAGAGAATCTTCTAACTTAATCTAAAGTTGTCAAAGTTGTCTTAGTTATGTATTTTTTGATTGATGCAACAAAATCAATTTGGGAAGGATAGAGTTCATTCATCTTATACTTCCAGACCATAATCTATCATTGCAAGTAAGGGCAGGAACTGAAGCAGGACTAAAACGTGGAGGCAGAAGCTGATGCAGAGACAATGTAGGAGTGTTTGCTTATTGGCTTGCTTTCTATGACTTCCTCAGCCTGCATTCTTCTAGAACCCAGGACCAGTAGCTCAGAGATGGCACTATGCAGCATGGGCTGGGTCATTTCACTCTGATCACTAATGGAGAAAATGCCTTACAGATTAATCTCATAGAAGCATTTCCTCAACTGAGGCATCTTCCTCTCTGATGACTCTAGCTTGTGTCAAATTTATATACAAAACCAGCCAGTACAGAAGACTATTTTTTTTTCTCAGAACAAACACCTCTTTACTTTCATTGAGGCCTAATCACATTGTTTGTTACAGATTTCAGTCAAAAACTTTATGAACTATATAGAAAGTACTTATATTTAAAATATAAAAAAATGTAAAATTCACAGCCATAGAATGACTATATTATATTGTAAAAAATATTATATTTGATAAAATCCCAAAACAATTTAATAAAAGAGCCATGTAAATATGCAAGTTGTGAATTAATAATGATGATAATTAATAATGGTGATGATGATGGTGATGGTTTAAGAACAAGCATATGATTAGAAGGACAGTGACTTTGATGGAAACATTAAAATATCCCCCAAACAGTGTACAGTATATTACAGTGAAGATGTTGGCAACAAAGGCAAAATGGCACATACTGCCTTAAGCTCAGGTCTCGCTCCATTGGTGCCTTCCAGTCTCCTCTTCCTTCTAATATTTCTTCTTTTTCATAATCCATTTCCAAATGAGTGCTTTAAACCTGACACAGTTTTCATGTATGATATCATTGGGAGTTTCTACCTATCTAGCTGGAGTTTGAGGTTTTAATCTATATTTTGACAGGTAAATGAATTGAGACTGTTCAAAAGGATTACAACAGTACATTCAACCCAAAGGGTTTTGTATTCAAAGTTTAATTCCAAAAATTTTTAAAAGGAATATCCCATTCTATTGACAAATGTACTAATTTATGAAAACAATGGCCCATGTTTTTCAGGTAGATGCATAATCTAAATGTACTAGGCATATACACAAAAGATGCTCCAACATATGGCAAGAACATATGCTTCACCCTGTTTATAGTAGCCATATTTATAATAGCCAGAAGCTGGAAACAATCCAGATGTCCCTCAACAAAACAATGGATACAGAAAATGTGGAGTACTACTCAGCTATTGAAAACAAAGACTTCATGAAATTCATAGGCAAATTGATGGAACTAGATAATTTTATCCGGAGTAAGGTAACCCAGACAGTAATGAACACACATGGTATGTATTCACAGATAAGTATATATTAGGCGAAAAGCTCAGAATACTCACAATGCAACCTACAACCATATGGAGTTTAAGAAGAAGGAAGAACAAAATGTAGATGTTTCAATCCTACATAGAACATGAAACAAAACAATTACCAGGAGGTAAAGAGAAAGAGGAACCTGGAAGGGAGCAAGGAGGGGGAGGGAAACAGGGGGCAGGATCAGGTATTAGAAGGGATAAGGGAGAAGTATAGAGGGTCAGGAAATTGAATAGAAACATGTAGCACTGAGGGACAGGGAACTGGGGGTAGCCACTAGAAAGTCCCAGACTCCAGGGAAGCAAAAGGCACCCAACTGGGATGACTTTAGCCAAAGTACTCAATGAAGGGGAGATATAACCTGTAGAGACCACCTCCAGTAGATAGCTGTGGCCCCCAGTGGAGGGATGGGGCCACCCACACATCTCAAAATTTTTAACCCAGAAATGTTCTTGTTCAAAGGAAAGACAGAAATAAAAAATGAAACAGGGGCTGAAGGAAAGGTCAATTAAAGACTGTCTCACTTATCTATCCCATCTGCAGACCCCAAACTATTAAACTATTACTGATGACAAGAAGGACTTGCCAACAGGACCCTGGTATGGCTGTTTCCCGAGAGGTTCTATCAGCACTTACCAACACAAATGCAGATACTCAAAACCAACCATTGGACTGAGCCCCAGGACCCCAATAGAAGAGCTAGGAGAAGGACTGAAGGAGCTGAAGGGCATTCTAATGCTATAGGAAGAACAACACAACTATCTGGACCACCCAGAGTTCTCAAGGACTAAACCACTATCCAAACAGTATACATGGAAGGAGCCATGGCTCCAGATATATATGTAGCAGAGGATGGCCTTCTCCGACATCAATGGGAGAGGAAGGAAGCTTGTTGCCCTAGAGTAGGGGGCTGCTAGAACAGTGAGGCAGGAGTGGGTGAGTGGAGGAGCACCCTCATAAAGGCAAAGGGGAGGAGGGAGAGGGGGATAGGAAAGAAGTTTGTGGAGGGGTAAGGGTGATATCATTTGAAAGGTAAATGAATAAAACAATAAAAAAGAATATAAAATTGTTGAAAGCCTTGTGAATATTTGGGCAAGGCTCATGATAAAAGGAACTAGTAGAGATAGATGGTTTACTGTGCAGCTGCAGTGATGGTGATAGCTATGAGATATGTTGTATCTATGTGTTGAAGTGTTTCACCTGTCCAACTCCTGCTGACCCAATTGCAGATATGTCATCTTCTTCAATGCCTTGTAATAGTACCTTTTAGCATTTGACAAAACGTATCATAAAGAAATGGGGCTCTTGATTGCCTTCACATTCTATGCTCTGCCTGTCTTGAATTACTATCCTGAGCTTCTAGAACTGTCTGAATATCTTAGACTTTAAGGTTTTGTGGATTTTTTTTTGTTTGATTGTTGTTTTCCTTGTTTACCAGATCTCCATCTATCTATACTTTTCAAGTTCCTCTTCTTCTTCCTCCCTCTTCTTACTTTTCTCTTCTTTTTGGAACTTGCTATCAAGTCCAAGATGGCCTTGAACTCTGAGAAGTCTGCATGTCTTTGACTTCTGGAACTAAAATTGTGTACCACTCCGGCAGGCCCTCAAACTCTTAAAGCAGTTTGTCTGAGCTTTGCCTCCTCCTTTCTACCCTCCCCCTCTTATTTTCTTATGACATCACTTCATTATTTGTCCTGACTTTCATTGACTATTTGTGGCTAATTGTAGGCTTATTTAGTTGCATCTAAAATCTTAGGATTTCCTGCCATTATTTATCACTATGCCTTGTTCCTTTCAACACACTTCCTTTTATAATGTTGCACTAACCTCTTAATTTAGGTTAGAAATGTCTTTTTGAATTTAATGATGCTGTTTTCTGCCTAGAGAGTGACTTTGCTTTTCTGATTTCTGAACACCCTGTGACCCAACTAAAGCCTTGAGATGAAATGTGAAATACATGTGGACATTTTTTTTCCCTGTGAGGTCTCCGCGCTCAGGAAATAAGTCCATAATTAAAGTCAGATTGTATTAGATTGTGAATTCAAATGTAGAAACAAACTAACAACAATAAACTTTTGTGTTAGTTTAAGTAACACCTAAAATAGCACTGGAAACATATCTCTCATAGCCTTATCATTTAAGAATTAAATAAATGACAAAATAAGGGGATAAATGAATTAAAGAATTTGTCCTTAAATGTAGTTTCTCTATGCAAATTAGGCAGTGCCTGCAAAAAAAATGTGATATTCCCTCCAGAGTCAATTAAACAAGAAAAAAAAATTGGCAATGTACCATGCTAACTATATCCTTTATCCATTAGACCTTAATGGGTAAGGTGACCTCTAATTTAAAAATGATATTTTAAAAAGAGCAAAATGATGTACTTAAGGTTTGCAATGTAAAAATGCCACTGTAATCACCATGTGCACTATGAAACTACTGAGCTAGATTAAGTCTGACATTAACAAGAATTCTAACAAGCCATTACCCAGTGAAATCTTCAGTAAAATGCAGCAGTTTTGAATCCCCAAAAAAGCAATGAGACAACAGGTCTGAAGACGACAGGGAAAAGCAGAAATATCTCTTAATAATGGTAAGCCAAATGCTTTGAAGGAAATGCAAAGCATGCAGAAAACGCTTAAGTAACTGTTGTTTTGACTTGGGAAGAAGTGACCATTGGAATCTAGCACTTAATACAGGATTGCAGTTCACTGTCAAGAAAGTCGTCAGTTCAGAGTAATCAGCCCTTAATAATTCTGCATCACTAAGGTCTGTCAGATGATCCTGGGCCAGAAGGCTGAAGATCAGATGCTCCAACATTTTGTAGTATAGGGACTGTCCAAGTGTTCAGTGGTCTCTATAAATTGGCTAAGTTTTAGAAGCCATAGCTTTGTGCTTCCCATAATTTCAGTTGACTCAGTCATTCTGGATTTCTGACAGGGTTGAAAACTTATAGTCTCATAGCCAATCCTGGCTATTTACTTTGAGAGAAAAGATTTGAGTAGATGGTTTTCAGCTGACATTCATTCTAAAGCCAAGAAAAAAGCTAGGTTCAGAACTAAGTGTTTTAGTTAGGAGAGATGACAGAGGTTCTGGTTAGTCAACAAAATGATGGACTGGGTATTAGGACTATCTTGTACCTCACTGGTACAAATTGGTATTATTATGCTCTAATTGTATTTTTAGAGAAAAGTTTTATTTTAACAGGAAGGGTGATATGTAGGAGGAACTAAGGTGGGAGGAGTACTGAGAGGAAGAGAAGGAGTAAGGAGAGGAGGAGGAGAGGAGAAGCTAGGTGATGAGACAGAGAGAGAGAAAGGGGGGGGGACATGGAGGCAGATGTTCACGTGTCTCCACCAGTCAAAGATAGTTTATATATCTAGGTTGGGTATTGGGTTACACTTCTGATTGAGCATTACCAAACTTATAAAGCCTTTGATTAACATTTTAAAAAATTGTATAAAAGCAAAAAGGAAAAGGGGGCATGGGATAGGGGTTTTCTAGGGAGGGGAAATGGGGAAAGGGATATGGCATCTGAAATGTAAATAAAATATCCAATAAAAAATAAATTAAAAAAAAGAAAGTCATCAGTTGTTGTAAATTCTATCATGTTATTATTAGTTTTTTATTCTTTTATGTAGTACATCCTGGGTGCAGTTTACTCTCATTCCACTTCTTGTACCTCCTTCTAACCTCCCCTTTCCCCTGCCTGATACACTTTCTCCTTCATTTCTTTTCAAAAAAGAGCAGGTTTATGAGAAATATCAACCAATTATAGCATACCAAGTTACAATAAGACCAAGCACAAACTCTCATATCATTTCTGGTCAAGGCAACCTAGAATGGAGCACATGGATCATGCCACCAGATGGGCATAGTATCAGTGAGGTGGACCATGCTTAAACATTTGGAATATCGAAGAGTTGAGATGGCAGGTGTAGATCTGCTCCCTCTCTGCCTCCGTTGCCTACTCTGGACCTTGGAATCATGCCACTCAACCAAGGTTACCACAGGCAGTCAGTTGCTTAACACATCACCTGGAATGCCTCTCCTCCATGCTAATGAAGCATTTCAGTAGCCCCAGCCTTAGCCAATAACCTTCCATTCCTGGATATTCTCATGCACTTCCTCCAAATTATATAATCCCTTCTTCACCCCAAACAAAGCCTACATATTCATATCCACATCAGTAAAGCAATACATACAAGCTAAGACAGTGTCAGCAAGCTGCTTTATTAACGATCTCCATGGGGAAGGCCTCCACCTAAACAAGCCATAACACCAAGACTCTCAAAGAAGGCCTTCTTTCTTCTCCCATTCTTCCAGCACTCAGCACTCACTTCCAACTGGACCTGGATGCCAATCATCCGTGTCCCCTGTTTTTCTCTACTGGCCTGGGATGCAGTGGCACTCTGATTGCCTGAAGGGAAATGCTAATGCAATTCCCTGTCCCAGACTTTGCCTTCCATGAGTTGGTGTATCCACAGCACCCAGACATCCCCAGAGGAGGGGAGCCACAACCTAGTTAGAGGAAAAGGGTCCCAAGAGCAGGCAAAAGAGTCACAAAGAGTAATTACTACTATTAATATTGTATAAACTCACATTTATATTAATCAATCGAATACTGGCACTGAATCTCACTAGGAATAGGTTTATAAGTACAGTGTTTGCTATGGCTTTCCTTTATGAGAAAAGAATAAGAGATGAAACCATGCTTAGGATCTTACGGCTTTGTAACAGGTTTACCTGAGCCCATTCCGTACATTCTTCCAGGTGGAACCGAATGGGTGTTCTTTGTCTGCAACAAGGAAATTTTGCTATGTTAAATGATAACTTAAACAAAGAGATATCAATGTAAAATGTTAGAGCAGTTTGAGATGCAAATAGTGACACATGCTCTGGTTTACTGAGACTCCACCTTGGCATTATCTCAAACATTACCAGCATTCAGCAGCCCTTTGACACCTGCTGATTTTGGCTTAATGGAATGTGAAATCAATAGAATCACCCCGACAGATCTTCCTCACAAAAGCTCATCCAAATTTTCATCAGACACTAGTCTTAACTTCTAGTTTATCGGCAATGTAAGTGACAGAAGATGAAGTCAAATGACAGCATTAGTAAATAATCTCACAAGCCCACAGGCTAGAAGTGTCCACAAATCAACTTAAATGATATATTTTAAAATGCCGACCAATGAAAAAAGATGATATATGCAATGTGTCTTAGTTAGGATTTTACTGCTGTGAACAGATCTTGTGACCAAGCAACTATTATAAAGAGAATGTTTAATTGGGGCTGGTTTACAGGTTCAGAGGCTCAGTCCATGATTACCAAAGTGGGCACATGGCAGCATCCAGGCGGAAATGGCAAAGGAGGAGCTGAGAATTCTGAATTTTGTTCACTTCCGGGCAGCTAGGACAAGGATCTTAAAGCTCAGGCCCACAGTGACACACTTCCTCCAATGATGGCATACCTACTCAAGCCATACCACCAAATAGTGCCACTCCCTGGGCCAAGCATACTTAAACCACAACACAGTGTAAGTGTACATTGGCATTTTATGTGTGTTCAGCATTTGCCATTCATAAAAACATTTTATCAGATTTGAATGTGCTTACTAATATGCTTTAATCAACTAGTAAATAAATAATACTTAGTATTAAATAGGTCTAATTGTTGAGCCAAGCTTCAAGTGAATGCTAAAGTCCTCTACAGTGAGGAACAATAGGAGAAACTGATATTCCTAAATTTGTTTATCTTTTTTTGTATATAATTTGTTCACTGCATGACCAAAGTGGCATGAACTTAATTTATGATATAGTACTTTCTTATTTTGCATGTTTAAAGACAATAGAACTACTCATTGAAATATTTTATTTAATATATTAATATATTATATTGAGTTCTGGGAAAAATTAAATATTTTTTGTAGAAACTTGATTGAAAGGACAATCTGGAAAATACACATTTTACAAAGTACATCATTTTATTTGGGGAAAAGACTAAGGAGAAGAAATACAAGTATAGCCTTAGAGTAAAATTTAGTGAAATTTATTCATTGAAATATGTTCTTCCCCTCACCTCTTGTGAAGGTTAACCTTGATCATCAACTGGAAAGGATTGGGAACTACCCAAGGGATACATCTGTGGGTTTGTCTAGGAGGAAATTTTCAGAGAGGAATAAATGGAAAGGAACATATACCCTCAGAGTAAGTAATGCCTATCACTGGGTGGCTCAGATATGAAGCAGTCTCAGGGAAATGCAGTGTTGCTGAGAAAAAAAAAAAAAAAAAGAAGACAAATGAGGAAATTCTGGAGATTAACAGAAAATGCAGCTCCAGGACAAAACCCTTCTGAGCTTATGTCTGCCATGAAGCAGGCTCTTAAAAGCCTGTATTATTATAGGTACAGGGAAGAGGAGGGAACTGTGTTGATGACCCGTAAAAGTTCACTGGAGATGTCATCACAACCCCTTTCTTGGCTCTCAGTGGCCAGCCTACAGGGGAATATGGCATACCCTGAGTCCCATCTGTATCTCCCCCTGTATAGACTATCTTCTTTCTTGTAACTATCCATGGATCTCTGTTACTAGTCACTGTAACATGGAAAGTGAAACATCTTCTGTCTAAACTCACTTCTGTCAATTGAAATCTGTGAAGTTTGTGAACTGAGTTAAGATGCCCACATTTTGTATGGATAATTCAGCATCATTTGAAGCCATTTCCCAGACCACTTCTATTTTGGGTCTTCTTTGTTTTCCTAAAGATATGTCCTTTCAACTTCTGCTTAGAACACTGTGATTTTCTGTCTGGGAGAAATACCTTACTCTTAACCTAAACAGCTTAATATTTAGTCAAAGACTCAAAGAAAACAAGTGTCTATCCCTAGCTATTTTTCTACAAAGCTTCTTCTGAAGGGCTGTTTGGTACCATACCCACACAGTATCATCCTGGTCCTTTTCTAACTCTAAATTATAACTAAACTTCATATGCTCTGCATGCAAAGATACTAGAAATTTCTTCTTGGATAAAGGATTCATCATAAGTTCCATCATTTCTTTCCTTGGGGTTCATGTCTTCCCACCATTTTCTAATCTTTGCAAATTTTTCACCACATGTTCATCGTTCCAGACTTTGTAGTTGTTTACAGAATGGTTCATGATTTTTACTTTCTTATATTATTAGATTTATACATGTTTGCTATTTTAATCTCTGCCCTGCAACAAAACACAGTATATTCTCATTTTAAAATGGACTTCTATTATTGATTGTTAGAATTTTTAATTATGAGATATACTTGATAAAGAACGTATCATCAACTTCTTGAAATGGGTCATGGACATTAAAACTACCAGTTCTTTTGTATTGTACACTAGATAACTTCAAAATCCTTAGCTTGCATTTCCATTGTTTGATACTCAGAAATGCCCACTGTGGTATATGTTATGAGTTTTCTCCATTTCACAAGTTAGTCACATAGCCTCAGAGAATTTCAGTGAATTTTAAAGGTCTACAGCTGGTAAGAAGCAGCAGTGAATTTCAAAGCTAGATCCTTCAGACTCTACGACCTGGTTATTTCAATGGTGTCACAGTGCCACTAATCTCTGTGAAATTAGCCTGCCAAGTACTTTGAACTCAATAATTATATACTTCCTAGCTCCTTTCTAATATTAGAAGAAAGTCTAAATACATATTTTTTATTCTCTTTCATGAAAAAAAAGGTGTTAAAATAGCCTTCTGAGAAGGTAAAAATTGAAGGAAGTTTTGTTTCTAGTTTTTAATTTAATAAAACATTGCCATAAAACATAAAAATGCAAAAAAAAAAAAAAAACAGGCTACCATAAGATTCTTTTAAAAAAAATGTCAGAACCAATTTTATCTCTCACCTTCCCTTAGAATGGAATTTGGAGCCCAAAGAGCAAAGCAGCAGAAGAGAGCATTGCTTTCCAGGTCTTCAGCTCTCTTTAGGGCGTTTCAGACTGCCAATCATGAAGCAAGCCTTATGAGAAAAATTACAACTCCCATCTTCCATTTTCCTTCCATAGAAAAGATGTTGCAGAAATGAAAGAAATGATTTTTGTATGATCAAACTAATCAGCTGAAATCCTAAGTAAGCATATACAAGTCACACACATGGTAATTACACGTTTTAATCTTAGATATGTCATTCCTACCCTGGCTGTTAAAATCCATCAGTAAGACAATCCCCTCCTGAAAATAAAGGGTCAGCCCATTTATGGATCATTGACTTTTTTAATGCAATTTGTACATTTCAGAAATAAACAGAAATAAATTATGAGTATGCTGTTGTATTCCGTAGCCCATCATTTTGACACTGAAAACCAAGCCACTTTGCTGTTATCACAGTTACACATGTGCAAGGTGGTGGATTCAGCTCATTTGGACCAGCTGTATGGTTGGCTGGCTAACTGTGCTCCTCACCATAATTGTGAAGGTTGGCTGGAAAGCTCAGGTTCTTACAGTACTCACTCTTCATTTGTGTGCAGTGAGCTATCCTAGGAGTGTTCTTATCATGAGAATGACAGCTAGCAAGAGGGAGAAATGGGCTGTACGGTGGTTTTGCAGTCTGAGACTGAAAATTGGTGGTTTGTTTTTCCACCATGGCTTTATTTCAGCCAAAGTAAGCATGGCTAAATCTAGAATCAAGTATCCACAAAAACATGTTGCCAATTTCTGAAAGTGATAAAAAAAAAAAAAAAAAAAAAAAAAAAAAAAAAAAGGCATTTCTTCTAACATGTAGAAATAAGTATTTAGGACCTGTGACCTATTTATATTTCCTACTGTGATACATTTTGTAAAATTTCTTTCAGTGCAACAGTTGTGTGTGTGTGTGTGTGTGTGTTGTCTTGAGAAGTGAACAAATATTGATTTATTTACACTGATGGAAAAACTTACCATGAAACATTTATTTTCATTATATCAGAAGAGGATATGCCTGATACTTTTAATAATTAGTTTCAAAATATTTTTACTTTAAGAAAATATTTTTATTTTAAAAATGGAATTAGCATTACTATTGAGCCAGAATTAATAAAACTAAGATAATACAGTCCTCCAGTTGAGCACTTAGTCACATCCCTGTCTTTTACCATCTTAACAGAGCACACTGTACATCGCCTCATTTTCTATTGAGAGATATAAAATTATGAAAAACTCTGTTTGATTTTAAGTACACCTATATCTCAATCCCTATTTCTGCTCTATTTGGAATTGGTAACACAAACTGTTATGCGTTTCCAACCATATATAGAGAACATAAGCCTGATACAAAGTCTTTACTGCAGACTTCCAAAGTCAACAGCTTTTACAGCTTACTAGATTCATTATCTCATGATGTTCTAGTTTGGTTTTCTGTTGCTGTGATAAAACACTGATGGATACCAACTTCTAGAAAAAAAAAATGTATATATGGTTTTCGTGGTACAGCTCAGGATTGAAGAAATTCATGGCAGGAACTCATACAGGAATCTAAAGACAGGAACTAAGGCACATAGTACAAATGAATGCTGCTTCCTTCCTTGATATCCTTGGCTGATCAGTTACCTTCTTTATATGGCCAAGGACTACTTAAGAACAGCAAAGTCCACAGTGAAGTAGACCCTGCACCATCAAAACTAATCCAGAAAATGACCTGCAGACATGCCTTTAAGCCAGTCTGGTAGAGGTAATTTCTCATTTGAGAATCCTCCTTCCCAGGTTAGTCTAGTATGTGTCAGTTGGACAAAAACTAACCAGTGAACACAGCAACTGGGAAGACAGTATATAAGGAAAAGATGTGATTTTTGATTTTCATTAGGTAGGTAACAATTAGAGATACTAGATATTCAAGGTTCTGGGATCTGGGATGAATTACCGGGGAAGGGCTATAGATGTAACCTACGGTATAAAAATATCATCTAGTACCAAGAACATTTCATTTATTTCCTGGAAAAAATTAATCTGCCTTTTCTCTTTCTCCTAATACCTGGTTACTAATGGATACACTAGCACTTGTAAGACAATCTATATAATCTTGTTGTACTTTTTTAATATATAATCAAAAGACTGAAAAATGATGGGAGGCTCTGTGAAATAGTTTTGAGCAGATAAGCACCTTGTGCATATGAATAGTGTGGAAAATGCACTGGTTTTGGTGGTTTGAATATGTATGGCCTCCAAAACCTCTTATATTTGAATACATGGTCATTATTCAGTGGTGTTACTTGACATGAATTAAAAGGTGTGGCATATTGGTGGAAGTGTGTCACTCAAATGGACTTTGAGGTCCCAAATGCTCAAGCCAAGCCAAATGTCTTTTCCTCCTGCCTATGGAATCAGATGCAGAACTCTCACTTATTTTTCCAGTACTATGTCTGCCTGCATGAAGGTATGCTTCCCGCTATAATGATATTGCACTAAACATCTGAACTATAAGCCAGCCCCCAACTAAATGCTTTCCTGTATGAGAGTTAATACAATGTGGTCCTGGTGTATCTTTACAACAATAGAACATTTACTAAGTTGATACCAGGGAATGGGATATTGCTGTGACAGGCCTGACAGTGGTTCTTATTTTCAGAATGTTAACTTTGGGAGTTGGAATTAGGAAAATGGTTTAATACTTTAAATGTTGCTCAATGGGACATACTAGAAGAAGCAGGAAAAAAGTGGTGCTCAGAAAAATGGAGATTATGATGGCCTATCTCAAGAGGTTTCAGAAAAGAAGAACATTAGGAAGTAGCTTAGGGATCATTTTTGTGATATTTTAGTAAAGAATGTAGCTGATTTTTGCCTTGGTTCATAGGCCCATACAAAGATGGTCTTTGCTACATTTTAGGTCCTTCTTTTCCCCAGTCTTTACTGTGTCTCCCACCCAAGTTTCACCCTGAAACACTATATAGGAAAGGAACAAGGATAGATGGGAGAGAGGAATTGGAAAATTTCCAAATCTAATTACTTTTATTTCTTCTTTTACAACATCTGCTAGCAACCACAATAAACTTTACTAAATGACCAATGACCACAGACCCTTGTTGCTCAAGGCCCTTCCATTCATGTAACCTCTTAAAAGTTCCCAGAGTTAAAACCATTGTGGGGTGGTGAGCTATGAGAGACAGCCAGTGGCCTGGTTGAATGAGCTTGGAACCCCAGGGACTCCCATGGGATGGAGGGTGTTCTGGTTCTCTCAGCTTCAGCCCTCCACAGCCCCTCCTACAGAGAGGTCTATGGCTATGATCTCGTAGGAATAGTGTAGATGAAGCATCCCCAAGATCTCAGACCAAGCCAATAGAGGTTACCTGCTGCCAAACCTTAACCCACCCCAAACTGTATATATTAGTCCAACTCAGAAGTAAAGTGCGTGCAAGAATCATCCCATTGAGAATCATCCAGTTGTCCTAGAGCTTCCCTTCTTCACCAGCTAGCTGGAGTCTCACCAGGGGCACCTCACAGGTGTACCTCACCAGCTTAGCAAGAGCTGTAACACTGGGAAAGAGATCCGATCTTTTCCCTGCTAGCTAGCTGGCACCTCCTAGCTCAGCAAAGAGCTGTAACACTAGAGCTGCAACACTTCGGAAGAGGTCAGCTCTCCTGAAACACCTTCGGGACTCTCCCCTCTCTGGAGGTCTGGGAGCAGCAGAGCAACGAGGTCTGAGGTAGCAGTGGACTCTCCCTGCTCACACTCCATCCCCGACCACCGTCAGATAGAGGCAGTGGCAAAGGCAGTGGCTGTTTGTGCTATGTCCTCAGCCAAGCCGGAGATCCTCGTGATACCCCCTTTCCAGATCTGGGCCCCACAAAACATCATAAAATTGCAGAAATATTTTTGGAGCTGGCAAAACCATGCTTCTGCTAGAATGCAAGGCAAACCATAGTTTTGCCAGTTTTGTCCAAACCATAGCTTTGGACAGTCTGAAGCATCTCCATATCTCTGGGATGCCCGGGAGTACACTAAGAACCCATTTTTATAATATTTCTGTGTTTTTGTAGCAACCAGAATCCCAAAATTCTTTTAAAACTGTCATTCCATTAATATATTGGGATGCTTGATCATTTGGGCATTGTGTTACGTGTCAGGTACTAAGAGATGTAGTTTTGTTGGCATAGGTGTGACCTTGTTGAAGGAAGTTTGTCACTGGGGGTGAGCTTTGGGGTTTCAAACGCTCAAGCCAGACCCAGTGTTTCTCCCTTCCTGCTGCCTGTGGATCCAGATCTAGGACTCTTATTTATCTCTCCAATCCCATATCTTCCTGCATGCTGCCATGTTTCCAGATATGATTACAATGGACTAAATGTCCAAATAAAATCAAGCCACAATTAGATGCTTTCCTCTGTAAGAGTTGCCATGGTCATGATGTCTTTCTCTACAGCAATAGAATGTCGACTAAAATACCAGTTCAATACACGGGAAACACACTGTGAAGTCCAATGAAAAGAACAGACAACAAGCCATCATATTTAATTCTCTAGTGTGGGATAATTGCTCCTGGGTAATTTTGACACAAGGGATAACAGCTGTGGATGATCACTTTTACTAAATTAGAACTATTTATAAAGGTTAAAGACAAAGGATCACTTATGACCCGAATGAGGCATAAGATACTTTTGAGAGAATAAGAAATTAAATTTCATTAGTCATTATTTTTTCTAACTGTTTAAGACAAACATGAATGAATTATTTAACCAAATAAAGTTTTCTAGTCAGTTGTTTTCCTGTTAACTCAGGAGTTGAGAACAACACTGACCTACATTTAGCTGAAGCTTTAGAAATAATTCCTTTAAAGTGTGTTGTACATCTGATGGGACCAAGGTGATATTGTAAAACCCATAAACACTTATCTTGGGCTCTATTATAATATGGCCCCTCTTCTCTTCTTGCATGAGACTAGAATACATAGGTGAATTAGGGTAAGAGGTGGTTCTTCCCCAGGTCATCTATGAAAGCTGCTCTTAGAATTCTGATCACTACCACTGTGAGGCTTTGTGTGACACATGGAGAGTTATAGATCCATAAACACTGAGTGTTCACAGTAGACGTGTTCTGGGAAGAAAGGCTGAAGGAAGCAAATGTGAAAGTCATGGAACACCATAGGCATTTGTATGGGTGGAGAACAACAATGTGTTCAGTGTGATGAGTTTGTAATGGGAAGAAGACTTAGACTTTCTTTTTCACATCAATAGCACAGAGGATTATAAGTGAACTATCCTCTTTTGGAAATATATAAACAAAATACAGAAGTCGAATTAGCACCTTTAGAATCTGACTTTGACATTTTCCTTTTGACTTTTCTTATTGTTTGTGGTTCGTCTTCACCAATGCCAAAATGTACCCCCTCCTAATGAGCTGTATCCTGTAATTTCATTTCATAGAACTGTCTTTCCCTTATCAGTGGATTCCTACTTCTCTTTTGTTTGTTAAACTGCTCATCATCTGAGAATTGAATACTCCCCACCCCACTGTGAAACTGTCCCTTCTTTTCCTAGGGAAAGCTGCATTCATTTGCTTCTGTGTTGTGGCTAAAATTCAAATTGCCTTAGCTATGTTAAATTCTGAGTCTCACCTAACATCTCTCTCACATTCCAGCCTTGAGTCTCCTAAAAGAGAAACTGTGGCTGCAACAATTCTAGAATACCTCCTCAGTCATGCTGTGTTTTCAACACTCTTGATGTTTTGAACACATTTCAGGTGACTTGTCCTTCTCAGGTCGAGCTCAAGTAAATTAAATAATTTTTAATTTATATGAAGCTTTCATGAGCAAGGATATAAACAGCACAGAAGTCTTGAACTTCAACTTGCCAGGTTTAAAAGGCCTGACTTCTTCTGATCTTTCCCAGCATACTGCAAGAAGCAGGACCTGCTTTCTCTGATGGGTCACTATGAACTAACAATCTGAACTAACAATGTTTGTAATAATTTTGGAAAGAAATATTATATAAATAATATATCATATTTCAGATGCCAATATGACTTTGTACTCAGCTTATTTTAAACAAGCCATAGGGATATATATTGGTGAGGCATATATACAGTGGAGCAAACAGATGGCCGTGGGCACCTTTCTCATTCATAAATAGCACACTCTGACCAATTATGGAGAAAGTGTGAAAAATGCATGCAATACTTTCTTCTGTTGCCCCTATTGATGTTATTTACCATTCTTGTCCTACCCTCCAAACACACACACACACACACACACACACACACACTGACACACTGGTGGGAGGCAGAAAGGAAGAGAGAGAGAAAGAGAGAGAACGAATTACATTAACCAATGTCATTGTCCATGGAAGAGGGATCAGCAAAAGTGGGGTTTTGTAATTCAGGCACCAAAGAGCTTTCTAGAGTAAGTAGGGGGCTAATTTTGGGGATTATTTGCTTTTCCAGTTAACTCAAAGTCAAAGCTCTTATCTCTTGGATGAGATTTCCCTTGAGACACCTCTGTGGACATTGGAGAAAAAACCTAGTGTTTGAAACTGAGATTCTTGCTTCTATTTCCCCTGTGATACTGGGTTTATGTCTCCAGTAGAGAAAACACAGTAATCCAAACCATGTTATATCTTCATCTGCCTCCCCCTGCATGTAGAACATGCCCTTCTCCAGGCAGGGATAGTTTCAACTGTCGCCTGTGTTTCTATTCAACATTATAGTATTTGTCACAAATGTCATACCAAAAACACCTGAGAAAGGAGATTCTTGGCCAAATGTAATTGGCAAAGGCTTTTCCAGAGAGTGGATGTTAAAACTCTCTCATAGAGCCTGTAGGCAGTGTTCTGTAAGATAATTTAGACCTCCTATGTAGAGAAGAGTGAAGATCAAAGGCAAGGGGTTAGAGGCACATAATCTATGCTAATAGGAGGGAGAACAGGCTTCAGTAGAAAATACTTCAAAAGGAAACAAAACGTGGCCCAAGGAAATGAACACCCAGTCCTTGGAGATTTAGCACAGGGCTATAACAACCTGACATCCTGTCCAAGGTCCTTAGGGCTAAATCAAACATTGACAGCAGTTAATTCATGTCATCTTTAAAGACCCAGGTATTATTGTGGATAAAATTGTACATGTGTAAAATTGATATATTTAATACTAAGGAAAAGTAAATAATTAGTACAATATGAATAGATATTCATACATAGATGTGTAAGCAATATTTTTAAGGCCTGCTAAGTTATACCTATCTGGAAACACACACAGACACAACCAGGGATGTATCTCCTAAGCAATTCTATATCTAGTTATGTTCATAATCAAGTTTAATAATTATAGTGTATTACATCAATCAGAATTAAGGAATTGAGGTTGACTTATGTTGCTGGCACAAAAAAAAAAAAAAAAAAAGAATGAGATTTGAAGAAAGGAAGAGATTGCTGGGGAAAAAGGAAATCAAAGAAAGTAGAAGTGACTGACTCATGGCCTGGTGAGGTTTACAGCTGTCTTTAAGAATTACAGTAGGCCTGATCACTCTCTAACTAAATAAGTAGAAGTTTAGAAATTACATGTATAAACACACACACACACACATATATATATATATATGCATATATATCACATATATATCACATATATCATATACATTATGGGTTATTAAATTCAGTCATATATGAACTTGTATAACATTATTAGCTTGGATATATAGTGTACTCATTACCAATATTATGCTTTACATTTAATATCTAATATTTACATTTAGTATGTTAAGTTACATATTAAAATGTTAATATGTAACTTAACATACTAAACAGTATGTTTTTATATTCTTGCAATGGATTAATAATAGATTTCTAATAAGGACCTAATCTTGGTGTGAGTACTAATAGAGGTAGGGCCATATTGTATCAATTTGATTCACACTCATGTTGTAAGCCCAGTCTGGTCTTGAACTCATGATCATACTTCCACAGCTTTCCAGTGATAAGGTTACCAGTGTGAGTGTGCAGTTATGCTCAAGTATAAGTTTTCATTCCTTAGAACATCTGTGTTCATAGAAAGTTTCTTTATAGGGGTTGGAAACTCTTGGTTAACAATCTGAGCACAGTGGAAGATTGAATATCCTTAAAACAGGAGAGAGCAGTGGAGAATTTATCAAAATATAACTGACTCATTGGTTGGGGTCACCTTTACAACTGCATCTGTGTTCTCTGAGTGTAGATGTGGGATAAAACTATAAGATCACCTGACTGACGGATGATAATGAAATTAAAATGAGGCCAGCTTAATATAGGCCAGCACAACCCCTGATTATTAATCTGATCTGCCACCCTGCTTCTTCTTATGCAAAAGACAGAAGGATGATGAGCATTCCATACAGGTACATAAGTCTAATGTGGTGCTTGACATCACCAAAGCCATGTCTTTAACCTAGGAGACAACTCTAAAGAGAAAGAGGAAGATTCACATGACTGGGCCCCACAAAATTTAATCTCAACATCTGCATATGAGCTTGACTCAAGCTTTTCCTCCATACTATCTTGTCTACAATGTATACTTGTATAATATACGTATTTGCAAATAGCATGTGTGAAAAAGCAGATGGCTATTTAGTTCTCTATGGCCATCTCCTCTTTTCAGATGCAAGTTTATACAGGAATTGGTTATCTTGGCTGAAGAATGCCAACACAGCAGAGGCAGAGTGCTTGAGCTGTGTGGGACTTCTAACCATTTGCTAGGAATAAAAAGGACCACCAGACTCCTACACCAGACCTTCTTTGTGGAGGGGAGAAACTATTCACTTGATGGTATTTGATTTCACAGTTCCCTATTGGTTTCTGTAATGTTTTCAACCATAACAAGAAACAGGCTTCAGGAGACTACATAGTTTCTCTAAGTGTATATATACTAGCAATAAGAAAAGCTGCTCACAGATCTTCTTGTACCCACTGAAGTTCATTGCATTTTTCTACACAGGTATACAGAGGTTGTAGATTTTTCATATTTTATCTATAGCTTGGAGGCATTCAGGACACATTTGATAGTTTTTAAAATAATTTTATTTATTTTAACTTTATTCATGAACACAATACCTTGAGATCATAGACATTGGCTGAAACCTCCCATCAACTTCTCTGAGGCACCACTCCACATTGTTTCCTGCTTGAAATGACACCTTAATCATTTAGATTTCATTTACTGCCACTTACTGTGTTTCATGTGCACTTTTGCTCTTGGAAACATTTATTCTCGCTGAGAATGTAGATATAGGAGTTGTTTCTATTTATGGACAGTTTCTGGCATATGCTTTGGGAGCTAATTGCTTCAGGCCATTTGAGCCCCCAGGGCAGTGTCTATGGAAATGATTAAGGAAATGGTACCTTTATACAGGATACTGAGAAATAATTTTCATTAAGTCAATTGCCACTTCAAATAGTGGTTTGAGAATAGAGTTATTCATAGTCTGATCCATTTAATCAGAAGACATCCAGACAATATGATTTTCTGTGTGTAACTATGAGCACATGGGAGTTAGATCTCAGTAAAGACACCCAGGTGAAGATTTGGAGCTTATCTGGAAGATTCAGAGAACATCAGTATAATCTTACTGCAGGATAATCAATCCACAAGCACTGGCATCCACTGGATTCTATATTTTGTGTGTGTGTATAATCAATGTTATTAAGAAGCTGTATTTCAAGATAGGAAAGGAGCAATAGTGAAGACTACTTTTTGACAGTGGAACTGTGAACTTTGGTCTCTGTGCATGCTTTTGCCTTTGTAAAGTGTGAAAGAATACTTGGAAGGATTCAAAGAGTCAATGAATACTCAGGCGCTGTTTAATAACGCTTAGCTGTTCTATTCAAAATGATGGCATATGCCTACAGTCTCAGTAGTGGTTAAAGTCTAAAAGAGGGCCAGCCAGATATCTCATTGAGCAGAATTCCAGCCCCAATTCTGAGGATCTGAGTCTAATCCTTGTGACCAATATGGTAAAAAGCCAGAACCAATCCTGGCAAATTGTCCTCTAATCTCTACACATGCACTAGACATCATGTTCACACACACACACACACACACACACACACACACACACACACACACACACACGTAATTAAGCATTAAAGGAAAAGACTCATCTCAAAAAAGAAAAGTGAAAAATTTTCACTTTTCTATTTAACAATCACCAGATCAGTCACTTGCTGAGCCTCAAAAGTAAGTGAGTGCAGAATAACAGAATGAAAAGCAAGGATGAAGGTAGAAATATCTTCATTCTCTCAATTTATTCCACACCTAACAAGATCCCAGCTGCCGGGTAAAGGCCAATGATGACATGGTCCAGCAATTTATAGATTCTCTCTCATGTCCACTTTGGTTTACCTTTACAAAGCATCTGTTGAAGATACACATTAATGTGATTCTCATACTTAAATCTACTTCACATTGCTACTTTACTTTTTCTTGTCAATTCTAACTTTGGTGCATCTGAAGACTTATACCTATAATTTTCTGTTAGTAATCATGTTGTTCAATGAAATGTTATATGCAAAATTCAAGAAACTGTTTTCTTTCAGTCAGTGCCCTCTCCTTGTTCCATCCACAGTAATGGGAATTCTTAATTTTGTACTTTTTATTGCTTTACATTTTTATTTCTATCACATCAGTCAAAAATGTGCATTTGGGTATTTGATTGTTTTTCTAAGAGAATTTAAAATGATCTCATTAAATCTTCAATCTTTGGTATCCTACTCTTAATTGAAAATTATGCAACCATTTTCATTCACTCTATTGAACATATCTGCAGTTCTTCTCATATTTATACCATGATATTCAATATTTATTAAATTATTTAGTTATTATTTCTGACAATAAAAATTCAGCTGCTACCAGGTTTTTGTTAATTCATTTTGTTTTATATTTTTAAAGACTCTATTGATTCATAACTTCTTAAACCTCTCAAAATTTTAATTCTCATATTCTGTCATTTGGGAAACCAAAGAGTACACTCTCTGATTTGTCTTTGCCTGAATGTTATGAAGAGGGAAACCTTCTCATACGCTTTAGTGGGATTTTTTTTTGTCAAAACCCACATATTAAGTAATATTCCATATATCATAGTTATTCAGAACTGTTACTCAAACAGAAAACTAAGATTTTAAAGTTTAAATGCTTACTCCTCTCTTCTACAATGACTTTGGGGACAGAAACCATTGGTGCTAATGCAACTGTGATCTCTAATTGTTCCTCAAACTTGTAAAATTTAAAATGAACTGACACACACACACACACACATACACATACATACATACACACACACACACATACATACATTTATACATATGCACATATGTGGGCAAACACATACCCACATGCATGCACACACACATATGCTCAGACCATTTTTTAATGAATTTGCTCTTTGTTATTGCTTGTTTGGAAAGAGAGAGTTATTTGTATCTTACAGAAAATGGGGTAAAAATAATTAAATTTGCTTATTTGAAATCATACAGTATAAACATTTGGACAAAAATCTAGAATTGAATGAAAGTTCTTCTGTGCTATACTCTTATTTTACAGAGCAACACTAAATCAAACTGAACACTGGGAATTATAGATTTTTGAGGTCACAACTTGAGAGAATATCTATGGTCAAAACTCAGTGATTCAATTTATTATTACCCAGCCTTGTGAGATAAACCTTAGCAATGGTTTACAACCTATGGGCCATAACCCCTTTGGGGGTTGAATAACCATTTCACAGGTGTCACACATTACATATTCTACATATAGGATATTTATATTATGATTGACAGCAGCAGCAACATTATAGTTATGAAGTAGCAATGAAAATAATTTTATAGTTGGAGTCAACACAACATGAAAGCCTATGTTAAAGGATCCTGGGATTAGGAATATTGAGAACTGCTGTTTTAGTGGACCATAACCATATCCCACATTCAATATGTTTACTTGCAGGTTGGCAGCTAATTTTTGGTTCAATAGGGTGGTTTTGTTGTTGGGTTCACCTTTCCAGATTTCAATCATCCGACGAAAGTTGGTCTGTTGGCTTGAGCTAAGCTGCCTTATCTTTCCTCTTCTCTGGTTTTCAAGATTGTTTCTCTCAAGATGTTTTATGTTTGGATGCATGAAGGATCTTCCACTTCACAGTCACTTCTTCCATTTAGCAATAATCCTTTTTTTTTGTTTGTTTCACATCTTTTATTGTTATACAGTAAAGTCTCAATTGTAGAAGACCAACTCACTGACTCATTGTGCTTTTGCTTATCTCCTCTGAATTTGAACGGTGAGGTCACAGTTGATTGTTTACAAATGCGAGTGAAAGAGCTATAAACATTCATGCACATTCTTTTTTTTTTTTTTTGAACATATGTTTTCAACTCAAATATGTAGAAGAATTATTGCATGGTTGTATGACTATGTCTGCACTCCCTCTATCTATCCAGTCCTGTGATCTCTGTCAAAAAGATAAAGCCAAGGAACAACACAGAGGAAAAGATAAGCAGAGTTTATTTTGGTGTACAGTAGAGCATACTCTCACAGGATGAACATGGTCAATGGCCAGGTAACCATTGTGTTACATTGTGTAGGCAGGGTTGTTTTTAATTAATTTAGTGTCTCTCTGACAAGCATCTTTTTAAGAAATACTTTGGCCAGTCCAGGTGAATGACAGGTTTGTTTTATGTGCCTCTTACAGAAGAAAAAATGGTAAGACCTTATTTTTTATCAGAAAACCTCCTCCCACATAAGTTTAAGCTTTACGATTTCCAGGTTTTGATAATTATCTATTATGTTCTGGACAGTTCAGGATTTCATATATTCTCCTATGGCAGTTTATTCAACTAAAAGTTATTTTCTTTATTGTTTTGTTTTATTTTGGAGATTCAAATATCCCACTCTGGCCTCAAATTCACAATCCTAATAGAAAAATTTTCTTGACCACCATTTCAAGTTTTTGTTATTACCCTTGGCTGTAGCTACATTTTTAGAAGTTGAAATTTTGTTTATGGTTCTAGTTTTACTTGTAAATTATTTTCAGATGTTTCCCAAAATTTCACAGAACATGAGACTTGTAGTTCTAGTATCTGTGATCTATATTATGTAATCATAACAATGATGTTTCAATTAAATATGTGAGGCTAAGAAGTACTCCACAGACAGATGAAGAAGCAGCAGTTTTTTAGTAAGTGTGGGTTATCTAGGTCTCTTCCTCAGTATCCAGTGCTAAAGGCAGTTTTGGTTTTTAGAGTCCTATCAGAATTTTTAAGTAGCTGTACCAGCCCTACAACTACTAGAGGCATGTTGAAAGGCAAAGGAAAACAAATGCAAGAATTCTTTCAGCTTCTTTCTTCACCAGCAAATATAATGTCATGTATAATACCCATCTATATTAATCTAAGCAAATGTTACATTTTCTTTGGTTGGACTTTTATGTATACAGCAATGTTCCAAAATTTCCATGGCCCTTTAGCGCTAAACATAAAATACAGTCTCAGACCAAACCCCAGCACTCCCATTCCTTGCTTTCTCTGATATAAAATGCTTCTCTATAACTAGAATAAAAATCTCTAAAATAACATTGCTTTCCTTGGAAAGATTAGAGACTGTCTCTAAAAAATGGAAGCAATATAATCTTAAATAAGAATAAATATCAATTCAGTGCCACAATTTAAAAACTAATTCAATGGAAACTCACAAGAAGTAAAATAAAAAGATTAAAAGATACTCAGAGAGGAAATATTTATCAATGAATGAAATGGAGAATTTAAAATAATCTAATATACTTACTCTTCTAGGAATGGTAGGACAGATATATATATATATATATATATATATATATATATATATATATATATATATACAAAAAGCATGAATTCCACAAAATCTTTTTAAAATGACTGAATAACATTTGCAGCAGAATATTGGCCTATCATGAAATGCTTTACAGGTTGTAGATTTTAGGAATGAAGGTTTTTTATGTGTTTGTTTGTTTTTCCTCCAACTATACATGTTCATTAGGAAGTACAGAGTTATTGATTTGCTGGTTTGAGGTATCAAAGCAAGGATTGTGGACTAGAAGTATAAAGGAAGATTTAGATGGGAAAACTGGAAGAAACCTTAGGAGAGATCATCATGAACTGTTCAGCTTTATATGGATATATATTCTTTGTTCTTTGTTTTGTGACTTTTCTTGGGGAAACATGGAAAGAATTTTATTAATCTCAATAAGATTCTTACGGCAGACCAAGGAAATGATCCTATCTATATCTGAGCTGGTTAAGCAATAAATTTATTGGAGATAATTACAGGAGGGTTAATCTCTGGGTTGGTGGGGGAGCATACATAGTTCTTAGGCACCCACATTACTGAAAATATCACTCTGCCTTGATAGCACACTGAAGCTCCCTACGAACAGCACAAGAGTTTCTTTTTCCCCCCAGTTCATTACTCATATAAGGTCATTAAGGTGCTATGTGGTTCTTCTTACTTTCAGATAGGGTGAGCCTGTTAATTTGGATGAGTTTCTCTACTTGATTTAAGAAGCAAAAGTTTAGTTCAAAAAAATAGCTATACAATATGTCTATACTAGCTTTGAAAGTTTGGAGTTTGGTCTTTCCTCCTTTCAGCCCCATGTTTCCAGAAATAAGACTCAGATGCAAAATATATTTATAAATACCTTGGCCATGTGGTTAAGCTTTTCTCTGACTAGATCAAAATTTTCAATAATTTAATTACTTTAATATTCTTTCTGTCATGTGGTTGGTTACTTGTGTGTCGGTACCATTTGTCTGTCTTATCACATCTTCCTGGGTAAATTTCCTGTGCTTGGCTCTATCCCAGAATCCTTTCTGCCTTTTTGCTGTCCCACCTTCTAGACTCTCTTTTCATATAGGCCATAGGTTTTATAATTGAAAGGAAATTCATCCATAAACTACACAAGTTACTTTCTCTATAACTAATCATGCAAGTTCTTAGGAGAGGCAAGGCACTTGGTTAAGAAACAGAACATGAAAGAATTCAATAAAAAAATCTAAGGTGGTGCAAATCACAGATGGGTGGTGGTAGAGAATTTATACTCTGTAAAACCAAACTGCTTGTTGAAATGACAAAAAGATGAGCTTCTGTGGAGCATATGAAAATTGAGAAGAAGATTTGTATATCTTTAAGATATTCCACTAGCAATAAAGATATTAAAATTAATATAAAACAATCCTATTCCCCAAAAAGATACAAACAAAAGTCTAAAATATATCCACACTAATTCAGAAATGACCAAGACACTGAAATGATGAGCCTCAAAACCTAAGAGACTTATTACATTGATTTTAATAAAACACACACTAAAATTAATGATGATACATGGGAAAGAAATATAATGTAATTTACAGACACTGTAATTAAATAATTACCAAATAGAAAGTAGGGAACTGAAATGTTCAGTAATTGAAGTAGAAAACTCATTGGGTATGTCCAATATCAAGACAAAACAGACATAATACAATCATAAAAACAGAAGCATAAACAGAACGAAGGGAACAAGTCCTAAGATTTGACCATATTAGTTTGTTCATTATCAGTCAACTTCACATCAAATTCGCTTCATTGTCAATAATAAAGAAAGGAAAAAGAACTCTGCAAATTAAGAAAAAAACCAAAAACAGTGTTCAGATCCAAGCAACAGAGCAAATGTTACAGATAGGTGCAGAAAATAACAAAGACCTGAATCATGGTCACAATGTAGAAATCCAAGGTTAAACAGGAACCTTGGAAATAAGAGCAATGACAGGAGAAACAACTGAAATCACCCTGAAAATGATGGAGTCCAGGGAAATTGGAGACGACACAACCCAAATACTGAAAATTGTGTTCATTCTAAATATTTGAGGAACTGTCTACAATTACATTTGCCTCCCTTTCAACTTTCCTGAAGATAATTGACTTACTTCTGGGTCTCAATGCTTTCCCACTGATCTTTCTGTTTACTTTTGTGATAGCACCATGTTATATCCATGAGTATTGCTCTGTAATATTAACAACACTTATAGCATCATTCTGATTGCTCAGGATTGCTTTGGCCTAGCAGTGTTGTAAAACTTCATGTAAAATGTAAACTATTTTTCTATTTCAATGAAGTGTTCTGGAATCATGACATGGAATGCAGTACATCTGCAGGTTTGCTTTTGCTGATATCCCTGTCTCCACAGAATTGTTTCTTCTCATCCATGAGAGTGGAAAATCTTTTCGTCTTCTAGTATCAACCTTAATTTCCTTCTTCAGTGTTTTCTATTATGCATTGTAAAGATCTTTTTCTTGCTACGTTAGGTTTATTTCAATATAATTCATTGGTTTTAAGGCTACTATGAACAAGATTCTACCCCCAACCCCCGCTCCTCAACATGTGCCAAATATTCTTTCTTAATGTAATTGTCACTGGTATATAGAAGTATACAATTTTTTTTGTATAATATAATCTTATATTCTGCCACATTTCTAAAGTGTTTGTCAGTTTATGTTTTATCTTGATATGTTTTGTTTAAATGAGTTTGTAAGTATCCATTCTATTTTATGACATAATTTGAGAAGGATTGACATTAATTCTTTTTTGAAATCCTCGTAGAACTTGAAAATGAATCAAATTGGGCCAAAGAATTTTGTGCTTGGGAGATTTTAATTACCACTTCAATTTCATTGCTTAGAATAAATTAATTTCAATATTTTTGTTTCATCCTGGTTTATCTTTGAGTATCATAATCATCTCAAATTATTCATTTCATTGAGACTTTTCTAATTTACTGGAATGCAAGTTTTTAGGTAATTCCTTAATATTTTCTAAATCTACTTGATTTGTATACAAATGTTATGTCACTATATCCTAAAAACTGTAATGCAGTTCAGTGTGATATACATAATAGCAGTTCATATGGTATTAATAGTAGAGCTAGTAAAATGTGAATTGCAACTATAGTGCTTTTAGCTTTCATACTATAGGATCAGCTACAAACTGATTTGAAAACAGACTATAATTTGATTTTCATGAATAACAACTGAAATGAATGTAAAATATTTTGTCCTGTAAGCCAATAGAGTGCTTAGTGTTGAATGTTAAAGCCATTATATTAATGAAACAAATGATAACAGAAAAATGGGAACCTAAAATAGAAAAAAGAAAATAGACCTAACTACTAAAATGACACAAGAACAATTAAATTAAAAATAAAATTGTTATGAATAAACATAGTAAAATATTTTCTACTCGGGTTACTGAAATTCATTTTCAAAGAGAATTCTTATGTAGAGAGTAAATGATAGAAAATTTTCATTGAGCAAACAATACAAATGACAAATGGACTGAGAAAATTATTAGAGAACTCACACCTTTCATAGTAACCTCAGTTAGTATGATGAAATATATTGGGGTAACTCTAACCAAGCAAGTGAAAGACTTGGATGATAAAAACATTAAGACGATGAAGAAAGAAACTGAATATTAAAAGCTAAAATTTCTTCTATGCTCGTGGATAGGTAACATTAACACAGCTCTTCACAGATATTGAAAGGACAATCTAAACCAGGATTGCTTAACCAATTCTAAATAATAAAAGAATTTCTGGAAGTATCTCCATTCTCAATTTCAAGTTTCACTACGGAGCTATAATAATTAAAAACTGCATGTTATTGGCCTCAAAGCAAACACATTGATTAACTGAATTTAACTGAAGTCTAAACATTAATCTATACAGATTTGGAGATCTGAAATTTTATGAAGATGCCAGAAATTCACACTTAAAATAGACAGAATCTCCAACAAATCATACTGGTCAAACTAGATGACATTGCATAAAAGAAACCCAATAAATCTGTCTTTATTACCATGAAGAAACTTCAACTCTAAATAGATCAAAGGCTTCATCATAAAATAATATACACTGAGCTTGATGGAAGAGAAATTATTGAATAGCCTGAACACACTGCACAATAAAATAGTTTCTGAATAGAATACCAATAGTGGAAGTACTAAGATCAGCACTTAATACATGGGATCTCATGAAAATGAAGAGCTTCTGTAAGGCAAAATGCATTATAATTTGAACAAGCAATGGACTATAAAATAGGAAAAAATTTTTATAAACTCCCTATCTGATAAAATGTTAATATCCAAAATATATAAAGAACCCCTCCAAAAAACCTAGATAAGAAAACAAATGATCCAATTAAAATGTGTGGTACAGATATCAGCTGAAAACTCTCAAAAGAGGAAACTCAAATGGCTGAGAAATTTTAAATGAATGTTGAGCATGCTTAGTCATCAAGGGGAAACAAATCAAAACTACTTTGAGATTTCAGCTTATACTCATCAGAATGGCAAGGACCAATAAAGCAAATAACAATAAAGCAAATGACAGTTCATTCAGGGAGCTGTCATTTATTGATGGTGGGACTACAAAATTTTACAGCTACTATGGCAATCAGTATGGCAATCAAGATCCAACTGTACCCCTCTTGGGTATATACTTAAAGGACACTTCAACCTACAACAGAAATACTTGCTAAACCATGGTTTTTACTCTTCTGCTAATAATAACCAATTATTAGAAACAACCTAAGAGTGTCTTCACCGATGAATGGATAAAGATGGTGTGGTATATTTACATAATAACATATTAGTGTATTATTAAAAATAATTAAATAATAAATACAAGTAAATAGATAAGCTTAGAAAAATGTCATCCTGAGTGAGGTATTCCAGACACAAATATGGCATGTATTTATTTATATTTATTTATATATATATATATTTATGTATATATAGATATTAACTGTCAAGTCAATGATAATCACTCTTTAATTTGTAGAACCACAGAAGTAAGATACAGAATAAGGGACTAGGGGTGACAGATGTCGCTAGTAAAGAGAAATAGACTACATACTTATGAATAAATTAAGGGTCTAGAACAGCAGAATCAAGCAGTGGAGGGTGGATGGGCAGTGAAGAATGGCTTATGAGAGGAGTGTGATGATGGATAAAATGAAATACCATTTGAGGAGTAGTTTGGAAACCCAATCCAGTAGAAGATTGTTAAAGTATATACATATATGTGGCTTATCTAAATGAAATTGCAAAATAATAAAAAAAGACAGAGCTCCAAATGGGCAAATCTTGTAATGAAGTGAAGCTTACAGTCTTTGAAATGTTGAACTGTTGGATTGTTGGCCAAAGGAGTGTGACAGAACCAAGACTACTGTTGGTCTCTACACACTGATAACTCATCATTATTGCTGAAGACATATTTATCTTCCTGAGTGTAGAGAAACCTAGTTAGTACTTATATAGAACCTCTACCCTAACAAAGAGGCTTTACAGTGTTCATGGTAGTGGAAAGTACTCTGAATGCTACCAAAGGTAAACACCAACTTGACTATAAATTCTTTGATCTATAATGAGGATCGGACTGCAAGATTTGTTAGTATAATAATGGCACAAAAAATGTGGGTCTAACCAACCAGCATCTAATATGAGGGAAAACCCACTCCTTGAGATGGAGCCCATATTTGACACTGTTTGAATATTCAATATGCTGGGACTAGATAGCCCATGGATCAGAGTATAATCAAATGCTACTTTTCTACTAAAGAAACATATCAATAAAAGACTCCTAATAATATTTTGCTTCATATCAGTGTCTTGCTCTGCCATCATCAAAGAACTTCCCTCCTATAGCAGAAGGTAACAAACTCGGAGACCCATAGCCAGGAAATATGCAGAGCATGAAGAGTCCTTCAAATACTAAACCTTAAACTGGATGTCTACATCAAGTTCCTCCTCTTATGGATCAGGGACTATAGTTCCTCATGTGGTGGTAACCCCAACCATAAAATTATTTTTGTTGCTACTCCATAATTATAATTTTGCTACGGTTAGGAATTGTAATATAAATAACTATGTTTTCTGATGGTCTTAGGAGACCCTGTGAAAGGGTAATTGAACACTCAAAGGAGTCATGACCCACAGGTTCAGAACCAATGTACTAGAAGCTGAAATTAAGCCTTCTGCAGAGAAATGAGTTCTCTCAACAGCTGAGCCATTCTCCAGCCCGAGTTCAGCCTTTTATATTTTATTTTTTATTGGGGTATTAGAAATCAGGTTGTTTCAGATTAAAACTAATGCATTTGGCTTATATCTTGGTAAAGATCTGCAGTTGGGTCACCAGCACTGGATCAAAGAACATTTTTTAGACATAAATCATCTTGATGCTTTGCATAAAATAGTGCATGAAGAAAAAAAGCATTGAGCTATTAGGCTCTGTGTTCTATCACCAACATCAAACAACAGAAATTAACAGTTACTGGACATTAGTATAACTCAACATCAATGAATTCAATTCACTAATAAAAAGACAGACTCACAGAATGAATGCAAACCCCAAATATACCTTGCATATGGTGAATAGAGATTCACTGATAAAAGTTCCAATGCTTGAAGCACATATACATTTATAAATGTGTTTTGCTTTTAAAATGAGGGCATGACAAAATATTTCCAGGCATTTGACCAATGTAACATGTATTTGGAGAAAAAACCCTCCCAGTATGTTTAGGGAAAAACAGAAACTTATCTCTACAAGGTCACCAGAAAATATTGAGAACTAACATACTTCATGATGAATTGACCCACTCTCCCCATTTTGAGTCATCTCTGTGCTGGAAGTCCTATATAAGACGAGAAGAGCAAAATAATAAAAAGAACTAGGTATAAAGGAATAAACAACCTGTTCACAACATATGTCTGTTTATAGAAAACACTAAAGGACATTATACATGTATGTGTATACACAATATTAGAATCAATAAGCACAGTGAATAGGTTTATAGAATATAAGGTTAAGATGCAGCAATCAATAACACATTTAATCACCACAACTATCCGAAACCAAATTGTATGGACTCCATTTATAATAGCGTAAGAAAGCCCACAGAGCTTGGGGCTAAATTTAAAAAATGCAGTTTGGCACAAAGTATAAAATAGTGCCTGAGAATTAGAATAGGTGAGTAAATGGATTTGTAGATCAGAGAATTGATGGTATCAAATGTTAAAATTTTTCTCTTTTACTGAAGATTTAGTAGAAAGTCACTAATATTCCCACATACAATTTTTATAAAAAGTAACTATCTCCTTCTAAAATTTATCTGGAGATGCAAAGGGCCATGACTAGTCATGACGATGAACAAAACCAGAGGTACTTCCAACCAATCAACACTTCTTATTTAGATCACATAAGAAACTGTAATGTGGATATAATTATAACAAAGACATCAGTGGAAGACAGAGCCCAATAGCTCAATGTCCTTTTGTTCATACACTATTTTATGCATATGTGTGTGCATATGACTTATTTTTAGCAAATGTGCGTTGATCCAGTGCTGGTGACCCAACTGCCAGTCTTTACCAAGAAATAAGCCAAACGCATTAGTTTCAATCTGAAACAACCTTATTTCTAACACCCCAATAAAAAATAAAATGTGAAAAGTTGAACTCAAGCTGGAGAACTGCTCAGCTGTTAAGAGAGCTCATTTCTCTGCTGAAGACTTGATTTCAGCTTCTAGTACAGTTGTTCTGATCCTGTGGGTCATGACTCCTTTTGGTTGTTCAATGACCATTTCATAGGGATCTTGTAAGACCATCAGAAAACACAGATATTTATAATACAATTTATAACAGTAGCAAAATTATGTGGTAGCAACAAAGTAATTTTATGGTTGGGATCATCACAACACAAGAAACTATATTAAAGGGTCACAAAATTGAGATGGTTGAGAACCACTATTCAAGTACCTTCATTAGGTGGCTCATTCTCACTTGTAAGTACAGCTCCTGGATGCCAATGCCTTCTTCTGATCTCCATAGACACATGCACATACTAACACATAGGAATACACACATACCCAATAAGTGACAATAAAACTGTAATTTCTTACAATAGTGGATAGTGACTAATTAAATATTTCTTGGATAAGTCTCTGAAATCAATAGCCACATAAACAACAGCAATGGAGTTTCAAGGTAACTTCTAGACTTCAGAAGAATATGAAGCCAGAATTTGCAAACTATTTACAAATTATCATTTGACAGAGCCTTGTGTTCTGAACACAAATAAATATATACACACATACACACACACAGACACACACGTTTGCATATGCACACATGCACACATAGACACATATATAAATGAACAATAGTGTACAAAAAGAAGGTAATGTTGCTGCAAATAGTTTATAAGGGCTGTAAAATTTCCAAGTTCAAAGTAGAATAAAATAGACTGGATGAATATAAACAGAAGTAAGTAACATAAATATAAATGTATGAATACCAACTAATAATAAAAAAATCTTTTAAACTGTATCTAAGTCACATGAAAGTATACATTTAATTTGCAGTGTTTTAAGCAAAATGATAAATGTTTAAGGAATAATAATTATATTTCTTTCAGAGTGTTGTACTCTACTTTGCAAAGAATCAATTAAAATTTATATATTGTACAATGTCAATGTACTTAACACAACTGTTGATATAGTGCACTTATTGGAAGGTGTTAATTATTGTTGGTTTCTGGTAATGTCTTAAAGGCATGATATGCCAGAGTTCTGATGGTATTTGTGTATATAACATTTTCAGACTTAAAATTGCAGAGTGTGGTTATTTGCTAAATTGAGTTTGAAGGATTTCACATTTGCCTAGGATTTTGTGATCTTTTATACAATAGTATGTATCTTACCTATATATCATTTTTGTGTTTGATTTTACCTGTTGGAATGGGTATTTTACTATATTTTGAATTCGTTCACTCTCAACATTGACTCAGTTCACTCCTCCCAAGAACTTTTTACTCTATCCTCTAACTCTGATTTTAATTACTCTTGGGATTCTTTATTTTACAATTTATTATAAATTATATTTATATTTTTAATATTATGTAAAATTATATGAAATTATATGTTATATAATTGTCATATAATATTGCATAATAAATACTATTATATTTGTAATTGATATTCCATTTCATTTTACATATTATAGAATAAAATATCAAATATGTTCATCAATGAGCTACTCACAAATGCATAACACTAAATATATGACTCCATTAAGGTCAAGGAGGTCAGTTGGTGGAGGACTGAAGTTGGTTACATAGACAATGATGGATATCCATTTTAAAGAAAATGTGCCAGACAGTTGAGGGTCAAAGTAATTCATCAGATCTCTAGAATGCTTGTACTTATTCCCAAGAATCACAAATGGTAAGTACATTATGAGTATTTATATATGTCCTCACATTAATATAAAAACACAGAAAAATTACATGACAAAATAAAGAATTTTGTAGTGTAGTCAAAGAATTTATTATAAACATTTAAAGATGATGTTAAGTCAGAAAAATCTTAATTTAAAAAATAAATTGACTTTAAAATAATCATCACTAGATCAAGTAAATGTATTTTTTATGCAATGGACTTTCAACTTGACAAAGCAACATTTTATATTGTATCAGAGCTTTTAAGTATGTTTTAATTAATGTATATTAACAAACAAAATCATAAAATATAAATTATATCTGCATGTGCTTACAAGAAAGACTTCATATCTTCAAATATGAAATTGAATATAGATTGCTAAAAGTATATTAATCAGTCAAAATGAAACAAATTGTACCATAAGACAAACATATAACATATATTAGTATATATTACATAAATATAATAAACCTTACATGTATTATATTCATATTTGTACATGTATAATTCTATTTCAGTAGATGAAGTTATACAAAAGAGGAAATTCATTGTATCAACATAATTTCAAGTACTTTATATGATAAAGAGATTATATAACTAAAAGTATAATACAGGTTATATATAAATATACATATATAATATATAACTAAAATTTTTAAACATACAATATAGTTAAAATATGAAAAAATCTATAAATTTCAACTACTTGGCTACATGTGAACGGGCACTTGAATTGATTATGTATTTTTTGTAATATAGAGTTTCATTTTTTTCCTTCTATTGATAAACTACATTTTTGACAAATGTAAAATTACTCTCCAATAGTTTGTCTGGTTACTAAGATTCTGGGGCTGCAAATGACAACAGGCCAAAGCACTTTTTCTGAACTTACATTTCTATCTAGTCTGGAACAGAGAAGCCTTGTTTAGTCAACTTTCCCACAAGATTCTTTATAATGGTGCTTCAATCTTCATGGTTCTGCAGAGAGCATTGTCCCAAGAAGTGCTCTAATATAGATTAAATGTACCTACTAAGCAAATTCAACTTTGAACTATTACAAAACAACATTCTTTTGCAGTGTTGTCTCAACTCTTCTGACCTCAGCAAAGTATGTGTTAAAAGTAAGTTGTATTTACTATTTTTCTCTGAGTCTCCTATACCCCATCTTCAAGTACCTATGAAGCTCACTTTAGCATCTGCCTTTAATGTGCCATGTGGCTCCTGACATGAAATAAAATATTAATACCTTATATTTTATGCTGTAAATAATTGATACTGTTATCGCATGCTCTCTAAGTGATATCTGCTTTTAACTTATGGCTGTACTTTAGATCAAGCTGTGTCTCCTTTCCTCCTCACATTTGTGGGGATTTCAGAGGAAAAAGAAACAAAGGAGAAACTGTGATAAAAGCCATGTGTTTACCTGAATATTAATGGTATTGTTGCAGTTGGATGTGAAGCAGGCTGAAGAGATGCTTACAGGTTCAAGGCAGGCTTGTCAGCACTGCCTGGCTCTTTCCACAAGGTAACATCTAGTTTTTGTTCTGAAGACATTTGTCCTCAAAATCTCAAGCTGAAGGTACACATTTTTCAGAGTGAGTATACTAATGGATTATTTTTTGTGTGTCAGAACAAATATTCACCTTGACAATTGTCCCTCATTTTATTTGCTTTATGAATTTCATATTTTGCATCTGGACAGAAAAAAAAAGAGTGGCTAAAGTCTTAGGACCAAACAGGAGAGAGGGAATATGCATCAATTTTTTTGTGTGTGGCAGTCTTCTAAGTTCAGCTGCCAGTGATGGCTGCCTATGTATAAAGAATGTTTATAGATATTTTTAAAATAATTTTTAAAAAGCATTACCAAAATGCTTGTTACACAACAGATTTACTATCACTCTTTCAGTCTCATTCTTCAGTACCATCTTTCATGTTCAGATACACAGAAACCAGCCTTTCCTGACACACTTGCATATGTAAGCACTCTAGATATTTCTCACAGTCCTTTTCTTCAGTATCCAAAAATCTGTGTCAGTGATATCCTCAACACAGTCCCAAATATCGCCCTCCTTCAACCTCAATAAGCAAATAGCTCTCACTGTCAAAGATACTGTCACATATTATCCTCCTTCATCCTCGGTCCCAATACATAAAACTTATCAGTGTCAATTAAAAAATAGCGACACTTCTCCACCAAAGAAAATAGAGACACTTCTCCACCATTTGGGTATAAGGACTGGAACTGGAATCCAGGACACACATACAATTTTAGTGGCCTCTGAACAAAGAAACCAAGAAAGTAGATCAGGGTTGTTTTTTTTTTTTTTTTCAATCCATTGGGTAACCAATAAAGATGACTGTAGACACACCAGAGTGTATGGCTGTAACCAAAACAGGTCTTTATTGTGTGTGTGTGTGTGTGTGTGTGTGTGTGTGTTTTACATCACAGAAAACATTGCCTGGGAAAAGAATGAGGGCTTTTTTTCAAAAATCTTTAAGAGAGTTTTACAAAGAAGTCACTTCCCTGACCAACCTGACCCAGAAGCACTCAGTAGTAAATACAATATTGTCAAGGTATATCCAAGATGCTTGCAGTGTTTGTGGGGGCAGGCTTGTTTTAAGGTTGCTTTTGACCTGTTGTTTCCTTCAGAAAATGATTACTACAACAAATACCCACAAGTTATGTTCTTCTGAGTCAGGGGCATAGAAGAATCTATAATTCAAGATTAAGGTTATGTGTTAGCCTAGGTGGTAAAGGATGATTATATGCAATCCCCAAGTCAAGTGTGTTTGTTTATATTGTTCTTCTAAAGCAAGTTAAAGCTAAGCAGGCTACATATACAATAGGATAGCAGCTTAAATACATAGTCTTAAATGATCTCCAGGGGTATTATTAACTTTTCTGTGAGGTCTACCAAGAGTTCAGTTTATGGGACTCAAGAGGCATTTTCATGAAAACGTATTGTTAAGACAGGGAGGCAGATGTTCATGCATCTCCACCAGTCAAAGATAGTTGTTATATCTAGGTTGAGTAGTGGGTTACACCTCTGATTGAACAATACCAAACTTATAAAGCCTATGATTAACATTTTTAAAAAAAAATATATAAATGCAAAAAGGAAAAGGGGGCATGGGATAGGGGTTTTCTAAGGGGGGGGGGAATGGGGAAAGGGGATGGCATCTGAAGTGTAAATAAAAGATTTAATAAATAAATAAATAAATAAAAACAAAAAACAAAACAAAAAAAAGATTTAAAGGATCAACAAGCTCTGATTGGCAAGTGGAGAGAGTTACTAAGAAAATTTAGCCTTAGATATGTAGTTGGCCACTCAGTTGACAGTGATCAGGAGGATGATCTTTAAGACAGTAGTTTTCGATCTTCCTAATGCTGCAATACTTTAGGACAGTTCCTCATGGTGGGGTGACCCCCCAACAATAAAATTATTTTTATTGCTACTTCATAACTGAAATTTGGCTACTCTTATGAATCATAATGTAACTATCTGTTATGCGACCCATGTGAAAATGTTATTCAACCCCTAATGGGTCCTAGTCCACAGGTTGAGAACCACCGCTTTAAGACAAGTTAGACTATTTTGCTGTGTTACCCTAGCCAGGCTGTCCCTGGAATGGTCACTGTGTCCTACACTTTTTCATTCCATAGTCCTTTAACTTGTTTTGGTGAATATAATATTTTATGTATAGGTCTGTTCCTAAATTTTATTCTTTTGGTGAAAACCTTTTTTGGAAAGCATCATTGATAACATTTATTGTTGGGTCTTTAGGACCCTCAATGCCGTCATTGGCCTTTCCTGACAGATGGTCTATTTTCATGTCACAGGAGCCTTGTAAGGGCTTATTTAAGAGACCTAAAGCACATTTGAAGTAAAACAGATGTTAGACAGAAAAAAACGCCTTTGAGAAGAATCCACGTGAGTTTCACTTTGGCCTTATTGGTATTATTGCAAGATTGACCTCACAGGTGTCAAACAAATACAAGCAGAAACTAAATGTTGTTACAATGTTATGAATATTCAGTAATAATGAAATAGATCCACACAGAATATTAGCCCTAAACTCACTCTATGCTGATATAATCAAGTCAACAGATTAATAATGATAAAGATAGTCTGAGACTGAATTGTTAAAAAAGAGATGGTTTGAGTTGTGTTTGTGTATGCATGTGTGTGTGATATTCCTACATCTCCAGAAGTTTTATGTGTATATATATATATATATATATATATATACACATATATGTATTGAAACTTATGTTGCATTTGGGATTTGCATATATATATGCAAATATATAAATATATGTATTTATATATTTGCTCTGCTAATACAGAAACTAGAAAAAGGTCTATTCTCCTCAGTGCCACATTAGAAACAGAATTTAGGGACATTTCTTTAGGTACTGTGGTTTTAGCAACAGAGTCAGATATACACTGGATTATTTGAGATTAATTTCTAAACTTTATTTCTAAGGAACTAACCAAAATCAGAGAAAGAAAGGATTAACCTATCCTGATACACTGATACTATCTGTATTATATCTCTAGCATGATGATCAAGTTAGAATTTGCCAGTAGTGACATAACTCCTTTGAGGCCTGATGCATCATTGATCCTTTAAAACCTTTGTTTACAATGAATTAGACACAAAATTTTGATTGACCTGGTTAACAACCTAATCGCACACTCATATACTCTCAGATGCAACATTTTCTGATGTGAGTTATCTTATTCATTAAAAATTCTTTAGGTTTTGTGAAAATATTTAATATTTTATTACTGAACTAGTACATGTTGGGGAATCATCAAAAATAAAAGGATTAGGGTGCACTTTTTAAGAGTTATTTATTTTATTTTATTATTTTATGTGTATGAATATTTTCTCTACATGTTAGAAACATTTGCCTGGTGTTCAGAAGTTAGAACACATGGGATTCACTCTAACAGGAGTTACACATAATTGTGAACTGCCATGTGGGTGTGGGGAATTGAACTTGGGTCTTTTACAAGAGCAAAACAAAAAGAAAAGAAATGTTCTTAGCCTTTTAAACAACACACTTCCCCCAGGATTTAAATATTTTTGCAAAGTATTAAGTTCTGTTGTCTCAAAAGTTTTGGGCTGGTGTGAAGGCCCAGGTAGTAGCCTTGGGGATCTATAAAGATGTAAGTAACAAAGAACCTGAGCTTGCCTGGGAGTAGAACAGGTATACAATTGTTGGGCCTAACACAAGGTCTAATCTCCATTCTACCTCCACCCTTCAGTCACTTACACAGGTGGAGGGCACGAACAGGTCCTAGAGAGATTTACATACTAATGAGGTACCTGAAGGCCAGAGGTGGAGCCGATTAAACATTCCTCCCCAGCCCCTCCCCCCTTCTCCCCTCCCCTTTTAACTCAGGTCGATCCTGGGTTTTGAGGGGTATGCATCCAGATCCATCCACGATCCGCCATGTGAATAAACCAGTTTTGGAAACCCAAGGGCTTCCTCGTGTGTTGGGGCTGCGCCGCTATGAGGAACCGTGAGGAGCCAGGGAGAGGCTTTTAGTTAATGAACAGCCGGGCCCAACTTTCAGCTGGAGAAACCCAGAGCGTTCCCAGCCGACTACTCACAGCATGGCAGGAGGAACTGCGGGATCCCCAAGCCTTTTTTTTTTCCCCCACATACAATTTGTTCAGGGTTAAATATTAAACACTTATGAATCAGCATTTACCGAGAACCATGGACAGATGAAGGACTTAGGTGATAAATCCAGCAACTACTTAAGCTCATTCATGTGACAGAAAGTTGGGAAAACACAAATTACAGGATTATCCTTCCAGGAATAGCAGTCAGTTGTTTTTTACTTCACTGTAGGTAAGTTTCTTTTTAAATTACTCATAGTAGTGCTGGCATACCCAGAGGTGGAGTGGTGCATCTTTAAGAGGTTAGATGGGAGTTCAGTAGCCACCATTTTTAGGGTTGGCAGCTTTGGGACTGGTATGAAAAACTCAAGGAAATCTTCAATTAGGCCAGAAGAAAAGCTCATGCTAATGTCTTTCTAAGAGACCATGATACATCTCTTGTTCTTTGTCTCCTGGGAAAACAATACAAAGAGGTAGTTTTATCAAACTGTCGTTATTGGGAGGGTATTGATTTTAAAGATAGCCAAATTCTATGGGTAATAATTATGTTTGTCAGACCACTTTTAATGAACTTGATATCTAGTGTGTGAATAGAAGCATCAAAGCTGTGACTGGTAGAGGCATAGCATGTCTGTTGATAATATACTCATGAAAATATTGGTAGCAATACTTCTTTTATTTCAATCTCCTATTGTTAAGATAACAGACATTAGTGATAATGAATTCCACCAGAATTTTATGTAATTTTAAGACTCATAAGTAACAATTGATTTATATAAATACTATATAAAAATATTTGGGTCCCTTAAGTATTTGGTGGGGCCTTTTGCATCATCCAGCTTCCAAATAAGCCTGCTCATTATACATATATGTATGAAGTGACATCAGTGTCCTTTAAGATTTTTCAAGCTAAAAAAATAACAAAATTAATGTAGGTCAACAAAATTTAGAGTGCTGACTAAAAGTAAGCCTATAAAAGATGACAAAATATCCAGAATATTTTATCAAAAGCTGCCACGGGTCACGATGATTGGCAGTCATTAATTTAACTAGCCTTGTAATGAAAAGGCTTTAGGTGCATGTAGAAAGATAACTAGGTGTTGCTTATTTAAACCCTAGAATGCTTAATTTTTAAAAACAGAAATGAAAAGTCTAACAATGATAAAATATAAAAACCCATTTTGATCATTTATATCATTTTATATGGTTTTTGTAGCTATTGTCTGGTCTGAATAGTGAAATACAGCCTCATTATTGGTTCAGATAGGCCTCAAATTGACTCCATCACCAAGGCTGGCCTTGGGTTAGAAATTCTTTGGCCTCAGCTCCTTGAGGTTGCTGTTACAGATATTTACAAAAGTTAGTCTTAATAAAACATTGTATCTTTGGCATTTAGTTGAGTTTCTAAATGATCAACTGACTATACTGTGAATTTCCCCCCTTCTGGGAGCTTATTTAAATAACTTGTAAGTCATTTTCCATTAAAAAAAAAAAAAAAAACAACCAAACCCAAAATAACTTTAATTCAGAAAGCCACTGGAAGGGACACTCCTTTAAAGACGAGGTAAACAAGGAACAGTAATACTTAGAGAGGGAGAAAGTGAGACTCCTGACAGCCCAAAGGGCTTAAAGCAGTAGTTCTCAACTTGTGGGTCACTGCCCCTTGGTGGGCCATATATTGGATATCCTGAATATCAAATATTTATGTTATGACAATGAAATAATTTTAAGGTTGGGGGGTCACCACAACATGAGAAACTAAATTAAAAGATCGCAGCATAAAGAATGTTGAGAACCACTGGCAGAAAGTGTCCACTGCATGTATGGAATGATGCAAATATCTCAAGAGGAACCAAATGCACAGCATGAAGTGATATTGGATGAAAGGGTCTGCTTTGAATTATAAATGTGCATCTTACAAGGTAGCAAGAGCTGTAAAGAAAACCTCTTTAAAATTCAAATGAGCATAGCTTGTAAATTTTTATAAGGTGGATCAGGACTATATGAAAAAGTTTCAAATATTGGACACAGCTCAGGTTTGCACTAATGCAGTGATGCTCGGTTTCTAGAAAATCTACTTCTGATTTTCTTCTCAGTGGCGCCAACATCTTTATGCACACTTGCCATTTACAACATTGCGTATCATAAACCTTCTGCAACAATACTCAAACTCCTTGAAAACATCTTTGAAAACTGCTCAAGCCTTTAGTGTTGCTACAGAATTATTTTTCAAACAAAAGTTTATTTTTTTCTCACACACATATAATCAAATACATGCACTATGCATTAGGATTCTTTTATATTTTAGTCTCTTTGATTTCTAAGGAATAGAAAAACCTAGAAAGTATGTAATTTTATAGGCCAGTATATTCTGGATAAATATAATAATTTATGCAGACATTTCTTCTCTAACAATTGGTGTTTCTGTAGTTAACTTACTTAGAAGTGAACAAGTATTTCATGAGAATATTTGTTAACATAATAGTGTATTGAAAACTGAATTACATAGTATATTTATTCCATTTGTTATTAATCTAATTTATTCACTGTGAATTATCTCCATCCTCAACTTGAAGGCATTCAGAATCACTATGAAAACACATCTCTGGGTGTGTTTGTGAAGAGGTTTCCAGAAAGTTGTAATGAGCTAGGCTGAACCACAATGTTGATGGAACCATTGGATGGCTTGGGCCCCAGCTAAAATAAGGAGGAGAAATTGTACATCAACATTTATCTGTTGTGTTGTAGACACGAGATGACCAGCTGTCTCATGCGGCCTTATCCTCCTTAACATGATTGACTGTACCCTCAAATTATCACCACAGACAAACCCTTAAGTTACTTTTTCCAATTATTTTGTCAAACAATGTGTACATTAACTAACACAAGAGAATTCTTAGCAGGATGTGGTCATTTCTGTGACAAAAGAGACCAGGTATATGGAAATTTAGCATCTGGGAGTGTTCAGAAAAATGGAAATGCTGACAGACACAGACAATGGAGGCCTCTCTCACAAGCGTCCACAGGAAACAAGACTCTATCAAGGAGACATATATGCTGCCTCCTGACAAAGAATCTGACTGTAATCTCCCCATGTGCCAGGAGCTTGAGTGAGTTGAAATCAGAACTAACGGATGAATCTGGTTGAGGGAGTCCCAAGACAGAGTAGAACCTAGATGTCCTGGATACTACACACTTGTGGCTGTCTAGATCTACATGTGAGGAAGCAACAGAATGAAGCAAAATTGTGAAAAGGGATCCAAGGACAGAGAAAAGGTTAAAGCTAAAAATAATAGGGATATTGAGAATGTTGTGTTTGTTACAGAGACCAGCGCTGTTAGAAAGAGCCCCCAAGTCTGTACTACTACAATAGGAAAAGTATTCTGAAGATAAGACTCCACCGATCAAATGTCCCAGCTTATAAGTGGGCAGGTTTGTTTGAAAGGAGAAAGTGTGAAGGAAATGATGTTGCCAGTTCAGTTATCTAGGCCTGCAGGGGCATTACAGCTTTGGTCCAAGTCATACAGACTGCATCTTGAGTTAATGATAGAACTTGGCCCCATTGTTCACATGATATTGAAGGCATGGGAGATGCTAGATTAAAGTATCATGGGGTATTGCATCAATGTTACAAAGAACTGTTTAGGTTAGGAAATCTGTGATAGCATTGGATCCTTCACTTATGAGTCAAGAAAAAACATACTGTGAAGTTATGATGAAGCCTAAGTTACAATGGAGAACCCAGGCTTTTGGGGGTGTCAGGATTGGGGAAGACATATCAAAGAAAGATGGATGAAGGAAGTGCAGGCAGCAGAATGGAAGAGCTAATTGTTCTCTAGTAGATGGACAGCCTGAGGGAGAAGATACATCAAAGCCCCATCTAGATGACATCATGATGATCCTTAGAAACAAGATACAGAGATGGAAGATTTGCTATCAGTCCTGCTGGGTTTTCATCTTGCTTTCTGATATAATCTTTCTGTATTGTATCACACTCTATTCTTGTATTCTGAAACTGCAGTATTGATTTTATTAAATTTTATATTGGAAATACAAGTTCATTTAAACATAAGCTTATTATTGTTTGAGGATTTCATTTATGCATGCAATGCTTCTGATCATGTCTACCACTCATCCTTTCCATGCATCAAGAACTTCCCTGTTCCCCCATCACATTTCCCTCCAATTTTACATGTTCTCTGTCTCTGTCTCTATGTATCTCTCTGTATCTCTTTCTGTGTCTCTCTGTGTCTCTGTGTCTTTCTCTCTGTGTCTCTTTCTGTCTCTTCTATCTCTCTGTCTCTCTGTGTGTCTCTCTCTGTCTCCCTCTCTCTCTCTCTCTCTCTCTCTCTCACACACACACACACACTCACACACACCATGGAGCCTACTTGGTGCTACCTATGTGCTTATATATGTAAGACCACCCAGTAATATTATAGGTACTCACAGATAGTAAATCTCCCTAATTCTCAGAAGAGACAATAGACTCTTCAATAATATTAGGACTGTTAAAGACTATAGAGACTTTCATAAATTAGGTAAATGCATTTTGCATTATGAGATGAAAAGGATGCTCTGAGGACTAAATATGAAGTGTTATGATATGGCATGTTAGTGGCAGGTTAACAAGGCATTTAATTGTGATGGTAAATCATCAATGGCAAAAGGAAGAGATTGACATAGAATCAACAGAGGAATGTATATCTGTGTTTGCGTATACATAAAGGTTTAAGTAAATTAAGAAGAATCACCATGAATGTATCATACATTTCATGGCTGAGGTTCTAGACTGGATAAAATTGCGGATCAGTTTTTATGCCTACCGTTATCTCTCTGTGCTTTCTGGCTGTGCAAATAATGTGACAGGCTGCCTCATGTTTCTGTAGCCCTCCCCCAACAGAATGCACTGGAATTCCCAACTGTGAGTTTGTAAGACCTCCTCCTTCATCTGAACAATTGTATTGTTGTTCATGATACTCAGGAAGCAGATGATGTAGCATTACAATGTAATTCATTAAAGTTTATTTGTTCAGCTATTTCCATGACCTAACTACTTAATACAGATAAGTTTATTTCTGTATCATATTTGATGCTGACTTTGATGATATATTTGTTTTGATTAAACTGCCATTACAGTAGTCTTATTTACAAAAGAGTGAGCCAATTAAAATAATTTTATTCTTAGGCTTAAAATATAGTTTTGACTGCTGAGTCATACCATGACGCCTTAAGACCTGCCATTCACTGCATATTAATATGACTCAATTTGTCAGCACACACAGCCAAACATCTAATGCTAACAAATATATAGAAAATATTTATACTTTGTAAATATTAAAACTTGACTATGTAGAGTAGCTTTGCACCATTCAAGTGTGTCTGTAGTAAGCCATGAAATCATTTGGGTCTATGCCAAAGAATAGTACATCTGGGGCATATAGCAGTTCTAGGTCTTGGTTTTTTTGAGACACCACCAGACTGACTTTCAAATTCACTCCACTAGTTTACACTCTACCAACAGTGTAGATGGCTTCTTCTTCACCAAATCCACATCAGCATTTGTTGTATTTCTTATGATAATCATTATGACTGTGGTGAGAGTCTATGTTATAGTAGTTTGCACTGGCATGTCCATGATGGCTGTGAAATATTTTAAATAGTATTCCTGGACTTCTTTTTTTTTCTTTTTCTTTTATTGGACATTTATTTATTTACATTTCAAATATTATCCTTCTTCCTGGTTTCCCCTCTGTGAACCCTCTATCTCATTCCCCCTTAACTCGCTTCTATGAAGGTGTTTTCCCCACCTACCCACTCTTGCCTTATCACCTTAGCATCTCTCTACACTGTGGCATCAAGCCTTAAAAGGACCCAGGGCCTCCCCTCCCATTGATGTCAGATAAGGCCCATTCAGCACCTTCAGTCTTTTTCCTGACTCCTCCATTGGGGTCCCTGTGCTCAGTCTGATGGTTGGCTGTGAGAATCTGCATCTGTATATGTCAGGCTCTGGTAGAACCTCTCAAGAGACAGCTTTATCAGGCTTCTGTCAGCAAGCACTTCTTGGCATCAGCAATATTGTCTGGGTTTGGTTATCTGCATGTGGATGCATTCCCAGGTGGGACAGTCTCTGGATGGCCATTCCTTCAGTCTCTGCTGCACTCTTTGTCCCTGTATTTCCTTTAGAGCAATTCTGGGGTAAAATTTTGGAGATGGGTGGGTGGCCCCATCCCTCAACCAGGAGGCCATGCCTAACCGTTGGATAGGATCTCAACAGGTTCTCCCTACTTTTTGTGGGGTATTTCAACTAATATCATCCTTATGGGGTCTTGAGAGGCTCTTGCTTTCCTGGCAACTGGGACTCTCTGCTTGCTAACCCCAGTTCCCCATCCTCCATTGCTACACACCTCTGTTCAATTTCCTGACCCTCTGTACATTTCTTCCATGTCTCATAACTGATTCTTCCCCTCTTTTACCCCTCCTCCTCTTCTCATCCTCCCAAGTCCCTCCTACCCTCTACTTCTCTTGTTTATTTTGTTCCCCCTAATAAGTAGAACAAAAGCATCCACTTTTTGGTGTTCCTTCCTCTTGAGCTTAATGTGGTCCCTGAGTTGCATCGTGGGTATTCCACACTATTTGCAGTGAGTCTATACCATGTGTGATCTTTTGTGATTGAGTTACCTCACTCAGGGTGATATTTTCTAGATCCATCCATTTGCCTGTGAATTCATGAAATCCTTGTTTTCAATAACTGAGTAGTATTCCATCGTGTAAATGTACCACATTTTCTGTATCCATTCATCTGTTGAGGGACATCTGGGTTGTTTCCAACTTCTGGCTATTATAAATATGGCTGCTATGAACATAGTGGAGCATGTGTCCTTATTACATGTTGGAGCATCTTCTGGGTATATGCTCAGGAGTGGTGTTACTGGGTCCTCAGGTAGTACCGTGTTCAGTTTTCTGAGGAACCACCAGCCTGATCTCCAGAGTGATTGTACTAGCTTGCAATCCCACCATCAATGGAGGAGTTTTCATCTTTCTCCATATCCTTGCCAGCATCTGATGTCACCTGAGTTTTTTATCTTAGCCATTCTCACTTGTGTGAAGTAAAATCTCAGGGTCATTTTGATTTACATTTTCCTGATGACTTAGGATGTTGAACATTTAAGAGATATTAAGGAATATTGATTTTTGCTTCCTGTTATTTTTGTTGTTAGAGGTGGAGTTATGTTTATGTGGCTATCTTCTTCTGGGTTTGTTGAAAGATTACTTTCTTGCTTTTCTAGGGCACAGCTTCCCTTTTTGTGTTGTACTTTTACATCTATTATCCTTTGTAGGGCTGGATTTGAGGAAAGATATTGTGTAAATTTGGTTTTGTCATGGAATATCTTGGTCTCTCCATCTAGGGTAATTGAGGGTTTGCTGGGTACAGTAGCCTGGGCTGGCATGTATGTTCTCTTAGGGTCTTTATGACATTTCCACAGAATCTTCTAATTTTCAGAGTCTCTAGTGAGAAGTCTGGTGCAATTCTGATAGGTCTATCTTTATATTTTATTTGACCTTTTTTCCCTTACTGCTTTTAATATTCTTTTTTTGCTTTGTGTATTTGGTGTTTTGATGGGGAGTGGATTTCTTTTCTGGTCCAATCTATCTGGAGTTCTGTAGGGTTTTTTGTATGTTTATGAGCATCTTAGGTTAGAGAAGTTTTCTTCTATAATTTTGTTGAAGATATTTACTGGCTGTTTAAGTTGGGAACCTTTGCTCTCTTATATACTTAGTATCCTTAGATTTGGTTTTCTCATTGTGTCCTGGATATCCTGGGTATTTTGGGTTAGGAGCTTTTTTCATTTTGCATTTTTTTTGGTCTGTTGTATCAATGTTTTCTATGGTATCTTGTACACCTGAGATTCTCTCTTCTATCTCTTGTATTCTGTTGATGATGCTTGTGTCTATAACTCCTGATCTCTTTCCTAGGTTTTCTATTGCCAGGGTTGTCTTCCTTTGTGATTTATTTATTGTTTCTATTGCCATTTTTGGATCCTGGATGGTTTTGTTCAATTCCTTCACCTGTTTGGTTGTGTTTTCCTGTAAGTCTTTAAGGAAATTTTGTGTTTCCTCTTTAAGGGCTTCTACCCGTTTACCTGTATTCTCCTATATTTCTTTAAGAGACTTATTTAAGTCCTTCTTAAAGTTCTCTATCATCATTATGTGATGTAATTTTAAATGAGGGTCTTGTGTTTCTGGTATTTTATGGTATGCAGGGCTTGCTGTGGTGGAAGAACGAGGTTCTGCTGGTGGTAAGTAGCCTTGGTTTTGGTTGCTTATGATCTTGCTTTGCCTCTCTCACCATCTGATTGTCTTGTGGTTCCTGAGTCCTGATGGCTCTGGGTGGGTCCCTCTGGGGCCAGACATTTGAACAGAAGTGATGGTCTCACTTGTGCTCTCAGGTGTGTCAGCACACCTGGGAGACCAGGTCTCTCCTGGTTGGATCTGTGTCCCATTTGGACTTCTTTTAAGAATTTTTTGTTCAGCTCCACAGCCAATCAGTTTGTTTGCTTAGTGTATAGTTTTCTGAGTTCTTTGTTTGTTCTAGAAACTAATTATTTGTCAGAAGAATAGCTAGTAAAGATTTTCTCCCATTCTGTAGTTTGACTCTCTGCTCAATTCACGATTCCTTTTGTCATACAAAAGCTGATTTGATGAGTTCCTGTTTGTCTATTGCTTATCTTATTCCCTGTGATATCTCAGTATTAGAATTTCTTACCTATATCTAAAACTTAAAGTGTATCTGTGTCCTAGTTAGGGTTTTTGTTGCTGTGATGAAATACCATGAGCAAAATCTACTTGTGGAGGAAAGGGTTTATTTGGCTTATATTTTTCACATCCCTGTTAGTTATTCAAGAAAGTCAGAAACCCAAACAAGACAGGAAGCTGGCAGCAGGAGCTGATGCAAAGGTTATGGAATGGTGTTGCTTTCTGCTTTGCTCTGCATTGATCAGACAGTATTGTTTCTTGTAGAACCAAAGACAACTAGCTCAGGGATGGCATCACCTACAATGGGTAGAGCACTCCCACACTTGGAAAATGCTCTATACACTTGCCTACAGTGAGATGGAGGCATTTCCTCAATCGAAGTTCCTTCCTCGCAGATGACTTTAGCCTGTGTCAAAGTAACATACAAGTAGCCAGCAAAATTTTTTATGATTTCTCCTGTCATATTCAGGATATTAAATTGTATGTTGAGATTATTTATCTTTTTTGTAGATTTTATTTTATATTATGGGAGGTAAAAATATCTAGTTTCTTTCTTTCTTTTATGCATGTTAAAATTCAGCTTTTTCAACATCATTCAAAAACAAGGCTATAGTAGCAGGTGTACTGGATACTGCTATGCATGCCTATAATGATAGGCTTAAAATGCTGAGACAGGAGGATTTTTAGCTAGAAAACAGCTTGGGTTATATAGGCTAGCCTATATCAAAAGGACTAAAGGGACTTTGGGTTGATTACTTTATATTTTTAGCAATATTAGGATTATTTAGTTTATTAATGCTCACTTGTTTTTTAGATAATTATATATCTATATATCTATCCTATATGTATATATAGTTTGAACTAGAATAATATCAAATATTTACTATGTGAACATATATAGATTTGAAAATACATATGTGGATATTAAAATACATATACATATATAATCCCTCATAAGTGGAACAACAAGATCTTCCCTTACAAAAGCCACAAACCGTCAATTAAAATGGCTAATGTTAGGCATGAGATACTTTCCTTCAAGTTATTTGTTAGAAATGAGATTTTGAGAGATCCTCAAAGCAATATATGCTATTTCAACTGCCTTTTGTTGTCTGCCAGAACTTAAAAGTAAGACTGAATTGCTAAGAAATTAAGCTGGTACTGTCCTGGAAATCCTCCTCCCTGATGACTGCCTCTTATAGTCTCTGACGATGCTACACTTGCTAAATGAGTAGAAGTGTTATCAATAGTTATACCCAATGTTACTATGAAACGATATACCTTGGCCAGTATGGGGAAGTTTTCCCGGTGGATGTCTTGTGGATAAACAACTGCCATATAATTCTACTTAAAGCCGGCTCAAGAGAAGAGAACATGCACCAGCTATTTTAAATCTATCTAAACCCCCATAGGTGAAGATGTTAGAAACTCTGGAGGAGAACTTTTACCATTTTTGCGTAATTGATATTGCATACAACTTCCTGCTAAATACTTCTTCTTATATCCATGGATTCAAGATAGAGGTATCATGGATTAGTGTCAATGTTGGTCCTTTTCAAAGACGTTTCTTTTCACAACAGATGTAATGTATTGAAGAAAACCAAAACTGATGAAAGCAAAGAAAATAAGTGACTATGAAGTGCCTATATCCAAATGAGACATCTATAAATAGAACTTTTACACTCAGGGTTTAAGGAAGATTGTGGAAAATGCACATGATAATTGTAGAAGTCAGAGGACCTGCAGGACTGCTAAGAAAAAGTGTTTAGTTGAGGGACAAAAACATTGAGTCCATGAACTCTCAATTGGGAGATTGAGGGAGTAGGGACCTGGGAGGGGAGAGAGGGGGAGTAAATAAAGGGGGAAGTATCATGTACTGGAAAGGACAGGATAGAGGTACAAAATGTCAGAAAATGGAATAAAAATATGTAATGGGGTCAGGGGGAGGTGAGGAACCAGGGATAGCCATTAGAAGGTCCCAGGAACCAGAAAAAATGAGAGGCTCCTAGGACCCAATGGGGATGACTTTAGCTGAACGAAGGGGAGAGAGAACCTGTAGAGACCACCTCCAGTAGATAGGCACAGCCCTCAGTGTAGAGATGGGGCCACCCTCCAATCTCAAAGTAACCCAAAAATGTTCCTGTTCAAAGAAAGAACAGGAACAAAAATTGGAGCGGAGACTGAAGGAAGGGCCATCTGGAAACTGCCCCAACTGGAGATCAATCCTTCCTGCAAACACCAAACCCCCAACACTGTTGCTGTTGCCAAGAGGTGCTTGCTCACAGGAATCTGGTATGGGTGTTCCTTAGGAGGTTCAGCCAACAATTGACCAATGCAGATGTGGATACTTGAAGCCAACCATAAGACTGAGCTCAGAAACCATGGTAGGGGAGCTGGTGGAAGGACTGGAGGAGCTGAGGGGGACTGCAACCCCATAGGAAGAACAATGTCAGCTGGCCAAACCACACAGTACTCCCAAGAACTAGACCACCAACCAAGAAGTGTGCAGGGAGGGATCCATGACTCCAGATGCATATGTAGCAGAGGATGGCCTTGCTTGATTTCCCTTGGTCCTGTGAAGGTTTGATGCCCCAGCACAAGCAGGGTGATGCTGGAGTAATAGGGCAGGAGAGGGTATGTGGGTGGGGGAGCATCCTCATAGAGGCAAAGGGGAGGTAAGAGAGAGCAAATGTGAGAAGCGGAGTTTGTAGAGAGATAACCTGGATGTGGGATATCATTTGAGATATACACAAATGGAATGATTAATAAAAAAAAATAAATTTTAAAAATTTTTAGAAAAAAAAAACAGAAAAAAATATAGCTGCTTTTACAAAACTACAAGAGTCAATATTCTAGTATGGATGGAAAAATGGCTCCTAAGGTCATACCTTAGTGGTAGAGCTAAGGCACCTGATGGCTTCTAAGGGAGTGAACAGTCTTCAAAGAAAGATAAGATCCATAAGAGTTATTTTAGCCAAGTCTTTTTAGTATCCTCATAGTCAAGTCTACATCATTACTACATCACTACATCACACCAGATCTCTTTATCTATGATTGATTAATTTATTATCTATCTATCTATCTATCTATCTATCTATCTATCTATCTGCTATCTATCAGCTATCATCTATCTATCAGCTATCATCTATCTATCATCTATTTATCTATCATCTATCTATATCTATATCTATATGTTCACCATCTATCATCTATTACCAATCTATCATCAGTCTACATTTTAAAATAAACTTTATAATAAAAGCTTGCCAATAAAAATACTTTATAAATAGAAATATTACTGTAATGTATTAAACTCACAAAAAATCATCATGAACCCAGATTAATGTATCCATTCAAACACTTGTCCTCACCCAAATTCTGTACATCGCAATGAACTTTTATATAGAAACAATAGGTATTATGAATCCATGGGACTTTGCTTAGGGTTTGACAGTTTTATTATGAATTACATTTTTATACATTTGTCTACAAAGGAAAAAATGAAAGAGTTAAACTAGAACAACAATTAGCTTTCTGTCACCTTTTGTTGTTCATGTAGTTTCATCATGCCCTTCCTCATCACACAACACTACGCTTTGATGTCTCCTTTAGAAATACCATACCACTGGTGCATTTATGTCTGCTTTTTTTTTTTCTAAGAAAAGTATTGAGTACTGTTTAAGAGTTTTGATTCAAACAGAAAGTATTCTAGAATGGCAAATTTTAGTTTTTTTCCTCCTTTCTCGTGTCTTGAGTATGCTGATTAGTCTCATTTCTAAAGCTAACTTTTAATATAAACAGGGCAATGTGAAGAACAGAATCAAGCTAAGGACTGAGTTATTGGGAAAGAGGGAATTCAGCTTAGTGAAGAATTGGATAGAAGTCTAGCAGCAATGATGAAGGATAATTTGTGTCATTTTAAGGCATTACTTACAGGGACTGCAATGTATTTTCCCTGAATACATTTTAAGACATCCAGATGCCATCTGAGATGTATGCTTCATCAAAACTGTTTGATCCTAGAATTTCTGCCTTATCCATGAATGCTAACATGAACAAGTATAAGAAGATGAAATCATACTTAATATCTGAACTTACTATCAGTTGCCATCCCAAATGAAGGTGGTAATACATTGCCATTCCTGTGAATTATTCAGAGGCTGAATGCGCAATAAATTCATTTTAAAGCCCAAAACTGATTACCACAAAATAAAAGTGTAAAAAGGAGTATCAACCACACACTTTACAATTGCATTGATCATAAGCACTTCTGGCTTTAAGATAGACCATGGGGTCTGTTGAAGATGAGTGTGGTTAATACCACTGAGTCCACTTCATGGGATTTAAATCTTCAGTGGCATATATTAATGTGGGGAACACCATACTTTACCACAGAGTAGATACAACTAAGCAGCTCACTTGAGAAACAAAAAATAAAAGAGCTTACACTTACACACAGCCAATGGTTTGCGTCAAGACAGTGAGAAGACATGGATGGAGGCCATGCAGAGTCCCTCAGCATTGTAAAAAAGCATTTTACAGTTGGATTTGTTTGAACATACATTATACTCAACATGCTCTGATTTCAAAAAATATAATAAGTATGTATGTGGATAAAAATAATTATACATTATTATTCTTATCAGGTAACAAAGACACTAAATACTTGGCTTATATTTCAAAGTTATCACAAAATTTCTTTCATCTATCTATCTATCTATCACCAATCTATCATATCTATCTATCTATCTATCTATCTATCACCAATCTATCATATCTATATCTATCTATCTATATCTATCTATCTATCTATCTATCTATCTATCTATCTATCTAAATATCTATCATCTATCACCAATCTATCATATCTATCTATCTATCATCTATCTATTTATATGTCTATGATTTTAATTCTGTCTCACAGTTGACAGGGACTCATGATAATTGGGACCTCTAGGTATTGGTTTTCACTCATTAATTCCATGGAAGGAAGACAGGGATGTGTATTTCTCTGGCATTTGTTTATTAAGAAGGGACAGATGGATATAAGCTTGCTGCCAGCCCAAAGACTTACAACATATCTCATTAGCCAATCTTGTCTAGTAAATATATGAAAAAGAAACTTAAAACTGAAACATTACTGTTTTACAATTTTGAACATAGTAATACAAGCAATTGTTAACTGCCTGTAGATGCATCTGTAAAGGGAGCAACTATACAGTGTGTGTTTTCTACTAGAATGGGTAGTCTAGGTAAAAAGATTAAACTGGTCATTTTCTATGTCTACTGAACAATTTACACTGTACAGAGAAAACAGTGAGGGGTAATAAACTACCCAAGGATATAAGTAAATGCCACACCCAGGAAAAGTCTACAGAGAAAATAAAACGTAATGGATGAGTGGAGGTGTCTATAGACCTGTGAGATATTAAACCCAACAACAATGTTCAAAGCTTCTCTGGTTCTTAATAACAACATTTAACCTTTAATATATGAGAAAGTATATGGGTTGGCAGTTTTAGACTTTACTTCAGGGATCTCTGCCAACAAGAAAAATGAGGTGAGCATCACTGTTTTCCCAAGTTCTAAGGATTCATTGTATGAATGTGTCCTGGAGGAAGGGTATGCTATACTGTACAATAAGAAAAATGTTATTTCCAAACAATTATGTTTTAGGGTAAATAATATTTTCACAGATGCTGATTACTTGCTTCCTGCCTCCCACTTCTTACCAAGATGAGTTTCAATAGAGCCAAGTGCTGTAGAGGTATCTTTATTCCAGCGTTATTCAAGGGACTATTCAAATTCTCTTCAGTTCATTCCAAAGGGACAGGAACTAGACATTTTTGTTGCACAAAATGTAATAATGAGCCTTTATTTTTGTAATGTATTCATTTCCCCATCTTGGATGAACAGACCTATTTCACTAAGTAAATATTCAGTGACCTAGACAGCTTTTCATAGTAGTATCAGAGAACTACTTACAGATATTATTTTCATTTTTTGAGCATCTGAAAATGATGTAAGGGAGATGATTATGGAACCCAGTATAGTACACTATATCTGGAAACATTCTAGGGACTGTACTTATTTACTTGCTTAGTCTTTTTAAGTGACGTAGCTAGTGACCCTCTATAAATTTTACAGATCATGAAAATTGGAAGTCTATACCAATGAGAATTGAGCAAAGCCTACTGTAATTCTACATGATCTGAAAATAGACCATGAAGAATATAGGGGTCAATTTTGCTCTATTATATATTTATTCAAAGGTAAATCAGATATATTAATTATATATATATGAAATGAGCACATGATATTAAAAATATCAAACACAATCTGCAGTGATCTGGTTAGAATATCCTATATAAATAAATTTTTCTTCTGCTCTATGTCTTATCTCTGCCTCTTAGAGCTTCCTCTCTAGTGTTTCTTCATCAACTCCTATTCACCATGGGGGATGTCTGGCACTGTGGGAGAATGCTGGGCACCATAGGAGAAGAATAGCATGAAGCACAGCCTGCAACATTAGAACACTCATAAAATAAAGATGAGTAACTTCATGAGCAGCATAATCTAATTTCTGACAGGAAATCATGCATCAGGCTCACTACTCTATCAGGATAGCAATAACAAGAAGCAAGAATTGAACAGGGCTATGAAGAAGAAATATATGAACTTTTTGGAATATAAACAAACATAAAGATATTTATGTGCACATGAACAGTATAAAGATACTTATGTGCACATGAACAGTCTTAGAGAAATTTTAACCAACATTGTACAAGTTGGCTCATTCTATGCTAACCAGTAACCCTTTTCCCCAGCTAACCCTAACCCTTTCTTTCTTCCTTTCTTCCTTTCTTCCTTTCTTCCTTTCTTCCTTTCTTCCTTTCCTTCTTCCTTCCTTTCTTCTTTCTTTCTTTCTTTCTTTCTTTCTTTCTTTCTTTCTTTCTTTCTTTCTTTCTTATTTCTCTCTCTCTCTCTCTCTCTCTCTCTCTCTCTCTCTCTCTCTCTCTTTCTTTTTTCTTTCTTTCTTCAGGGTGACTATAGCTATAGGTAAGCATCGAACATGTTAACAGGAGAGAGTGAAGCACCCTCTAATGGAATGAGCCAGTCTGCCAGTCTAAGGGAAAGTTGGTTAAATCACTCCATATCCACCTCAAGGGAGCCATATGTAGAATGCATAATTTACTTTATTCAAAAGACTATGGCATGGCCATCGTTCTTAGTACAGAATGTCCCATATTTTACCTTTTTATACCATATAAAATTCTTCATAGTCAAGCAATTCATTTAAATAATGTTAACTGCAAGGTTACTTCTTGACCAATAAATTAATTTTTTTGATATCTCTCTTTATATTAAACATGGTGATTGGCTGGGAAGCTTTGATTTAATTTCAAGGGTTTTAATTAAATTGCTGGGTAACTTGCTATGATGTATGGGTAATAGAGTATTTTCTAGAATACTTTTAAGTCAGCTAGAATTACAAGGTGCTGTATCTTCTATACCAAGAATGCCTCCAATGAGAATGTCAGGGCTCTGTTTGTTAGCAAACTATATGAAAAAAAAGCTTTATTATACCTACATTTCTGAGACCTACTAGTTTTATGATGTTCATTTGTAAAGAAAAGATGCAGGCCACAGGAGGTACCTTAATAGTCTATTTTAAATGGAAGGCAAGGGCATCTGTTTCTCAGATGAGTGACTCCAACAGGTGAACAGTAGTAATAGTAACCTGGCTATGTGATTGATCTTCATTCCATTTACTGTATTCAAGGTGTGACAATTATCCCTGACATGCAGGGTATCTCCTTAGATGCTTTTCAACATTTTGAGGTCATGAGATGAAATCTGATGAAACTTCACATCAGAATCATAGAGGGAACCTAATACTTTTTAACTTTAGGAACAAAGATTTGGATATTCGCACTCATTAAGAAACTATAAACTCCAAGGGGTTTCTGAGAGCAAAGAAAGGATGTAATAGTAAAGTTTAAACTACCAGCTACAAACATGTTGGGCAGATGAAAATTTTTTTAACAAAGCACTATAACTGGAAGGAGTGATTTAGGATTGCTTATTAATTTGTTTTATTTTGTTTTAGAGATAGAATGTGTGCCATGGATATTTTCTCTAAATTGTAGTATTCCCTCCTTGAGGGAGATAGAGACTTATAAAATTCAAGTAGTTCATGAAATTTAGGAGACTTCAGAAACTGAAGAAACTTATAAGACTCGTGAGATCCTCCCCCAGACACATAAACAGTAAGTAATTGCTGCAGCCAAAAAGCTTGTCTCCAGAGCTGCTGAAGTCACAGGGAATTCTAGAGATGGGGGTTTTATGAGTTATACCGATTCAAAATGGGGTTTTGGTGAGAAAGTACTCAAGGGACATCATACTCCTATAAATAACACCTCACTCTATTTCTCATAAGTAATCTCAACAAACCCTTCGGTTCAAGAAGCAACAGAACCAAAGAAGTATCTGGGAAGAGTATTTGTATGGTCTCTGGAATGGGTCATAGAAAATACACATGAAGCAAATCCATTTGAGAGTGGAATATCTGCAGAGATAATTCTAACTAATATGAATACTGCTCATCCTTGCTGCAGTGACAGTTGCATGAACACTGTTCTAGGTGAAAATACATACAGCCAGTGATGTACTAATTTGGGGAATACTTCAAGGTGCTGTGTCCTTTACCTTGTGTAGGGGGGCTTACCATCTTCATGAAATGGGTTTATGGATGTCAAGATGTGTCCAAAATTGTGGATGGACTAGAAAATGTCCTTAAGTCTCTATCAGAGGCATGTGTGGGATGGGGTCTTAAATATGAAATAGTAACGGTGTGCCTTTGCTACATGTGATAAGCTAAGACAACGATCTTGCCCCCTGCTTTGGTTTATGCTCTGCACTAGCCATTAAAATTTTAGGGAAAGCAGAAGAAAAAGGTGATATCATTTTGGCATTCCGTCTTTTATGACTGAGATGACAGAGAAAGTGTGCATCAATTTGATCTTTGCTAAGTATTAAGCATTCATTCTTGGGAGCCCCAAAATCAGAAATCATGAAAACAGTTATACAGTAAGAAGGAAAGATTCAAATACAACTAATACAACACAGTTCTTAGGTAAATTCTTTAATACAAAGGAAGGTGTGATGATTTCAATGTGCTTGTCCAAAGGAGTGGCAATATTAGGAGGTATGGCCTTGTTGGAGCAAGTGAGGCCTTGTTGGTGGAAATGTGTCACTGAGCCAGTTTACTCCTGTTTGCATTTGGAATAAGATGTAGAACTCTCAGTTCTTTCTACGCCATTCCTGCCTGTATGCTCCCATACTACTGCCTTGATGATAGTGGACTAAATCTCTGAACCTTTAAGCCAGCTCCAATTAGTATTGTCCTTCTATAAAAGTTGGCTTGGTCATGCTGTCTGTTCACAGTAAAATCCTGACTAAGATAGAAGCAAAAAATCTATGACTCACCATGAAGATGGGTACTTTAAATATGCTACAGTGTGGGAAAATAACATTAGATACTTTATCTCTAAAATTTAAAATGATATGTATCCTAATTTTATGTATAATGAATATATCTATATGTGTATATGGGTATGTTCATATGAGTGCAGTTGCCTCTGGAAGCCAATAAAACAGAAAGACACAGGATTTCCAAGAGCTGGAGTTACAAATGGTGGGAAGCTGCCTGACATCAGTGATGGGAAGTGAACTTAGGTCCATTGGAAGAGCATTGTATATTCTTAACCTCTGAGTCAACTCACCAACCTAGAACATTGCATATTCTTAACTACTGGGCCATCTCAAGACTTTTAAACAAGAAATATTAGAGTCTTTAACAGCTTGCCTTGTGAGAATGTAAGATATGGGAAACTGGAAGCAGTCTGAATGCCACTAAAGATGGGAAAGTAAATAATATAATGAATTTATTTTTGAGACACGAGCTGTTGCATAATAATAAGTAAACCAATCCCTGATGAAGTAGCTTATATGAAAAATTAGGGACACTCCGTTATCTTCAGCTGTGGTTCCCAGAAATATTGCAACTAAATGAAAACAGAGAGAGGACATCACTACTGTGGAGTTGGGGACTTTAGTCCATATAGGACCCAAGAGTTGGGCATAAATGGAAATACTGTAGGAATAGTATGGAGCTTCCATGGCTTTGAGCCCTATGATAGGACATGATCATTATGAGGCTCTTGTGGATCTGAAATAGTAAGAAAATTAAAAGGGAATGAGGGAAGGGTTCAATAACCAAAGATGTATTTCCGGGTCAAATGCAGCAAGATTTGTGTAAAATCTAAGTTCCTAAGGAAAAACTAAATGACAGGAAGCTAACTCCAGTATTTTCCAGTGTTCTTGCTGTTGCTATGGCAAATTCCATAGACAAAAGCAACTTAGGAGAAAGCAGGATACTTTTTTACAATCCTCACAGCTTCTAAACTCTGAGACCAATTTTGACATGGTCAAAGCAGACACTGAAAAGCCCCAGAGACCTTACACATTCTGCAAAAAGGTCTCATTATAGTAAACCAGCCTGCTAACTGTGGTGTGTCTTGCAGATTTTAAAAGCATTTAGAGAAACAGTAAAGATAGCATTTAAAGAAAATAAAGAAGTCACCTGGAATAGACATACCCAAAAGCCATGTAATAATTGTTTTTTTTCATTGGTCTGAATGGATATTGTATCTGGAATTAACAGACATGTCTACTAAGGTAAAAGCTCTACAAGAGGATCTGACTTTATCCCAACCAATTTCAGAACTTACTCTGTAACTGAACTGACAGTAATCCTGTTTGGGCTTCTTAAGTTATCAAATAGCAGAAATGAGACACCTTTTACTTTGGCTATTTGTTATACTGACAGTTCAGTCATGCATGACAATAATGGGGGCTGACTCCATAGTTACAGGGATTTTGTCTTAACATTCTTGACTCTATGACAGACAGAAACTAGGAGGTGGATGTAACCTTTCCTCACTTACACATGGTCATCTCCTTCTGTTCCCTATGCACCATATTCTCAAGACACTACGACCTTCAGATTTGTACCACATACTATATAAGAATGATCAACCTCTGAGTCAAGTGGGACATTTCAGCTTCAAAAAAAGAGTTAAACCAGTTAAAATTTTGACAAAAATCACTTTTCCATCTTAAACTGTAGATTGTAGAAACCTTTATACTGGTTATCATTGTACTACATGAATACAATACAGGCCATTTAACAGAGTGTAGATACAGATTTGGAGAAAATACCTGGTAGGTCTATTTTCTTAAAAATTTGTGTGGGTGGACATGTGTACACATTCATAGTGTTTGGAAAGTGGTCAGAGTACATTGTGTGCTAATCAGTTTTCTCTTTGCAATTATGTGGATTGTGGGATGGATCTCAGGACATCAGTCATTAAACAAATGCTTTGGCCTTCCCAGGTGTGTGTGTGTGTGTGTGTGTGTGTGTGTGTGTGTGTGTGTGTGTATGTGTGTGTATGAATATGTATAATATATATTATATATGTGTGTATCTACATGTGTATATATATTCATATTTTGAAATATAACTGCTCAATACATAAGAATACATATGTTACTTGTATGTGTGGTTACCAAATTCCAAATGGTAAGATCTATAAACATTTACATACCAATATACATACATACATACATACATACATACATACATACATACAGCTGAATAGTCTTGTCATTCTCTTAAGTATGCCTTTGTACTAATGGCTTAACAATTTTATTTATATGAGGAAAATCTATCCATTGCTGGATGCAATGTGTTTATCTGTATGCTAGAGAATATATTGGAGGTATATAAGATGATAACTTGACAAGAATGGACTGTGGTGACTTTGTACTTCCTAACTGGTTTTATTAGTTGTAAAGTTAAGGTAACTTTCCAAAGATTTCCTCTGCTCTTTAAAACAAACAAGATCAAGAAAACAATATGGAAGCTAGAAGTGGAATCAACTTAAAAGTCCAGGGCAGACATATGTTTTTTTTTTTTTTTATAAGTTTCAAAATACAAGAGCAATAAAGATGTTCTTCCACAGGTGGATGGATGAATAAACTGCATTGTTTATATGCTAAATGCAGTGGGTAAAAAATTGGCTCCTGAGTTATGAAATGATAACACGTGAAGCTTACATGCACATTCCTAAGTGAAAGAAGGTAGATTGAGAGTCTATGTTTGCTCCAAATATAGGATATTCTAGAAAAGCAAAGCTGTAGAGACATTGGGAAATGTCTCTACAAATGCAAACAAATGTAAGCAGTGTTTGCAAGGAGGATAGTGCCAAAGGATGGAGAGGCAGAGTATCAAGGATGTCAGGCAAGGAACTGTTCTTTGGACTGTTGTTGGAGAGAAAGCATTGCACATTTGTTAAAATATGTAGAGATCACCAGCACTGTGGTCATTCTTGACCAAAAAGTTGGTTAATAAATAATCAATGCTATTTCAGCTTTATAGAAAAATGTTTAGAAATAAGCATGACGTTAAAAATAGGAGCTGCTGGGCTAAGGCTGGGAAGGCAGCAGAGATACGTAAAACTTAGTATTGTCTCCTCAAGTTTTTTCCTCTGAGTTGAAAATTGCTTTAAAATATTATTAATTAGAGCAAACTGAAGGGGGTGTTTATTTAGTAAAGGTAATCACAATTTTTTTCATGGTTCCCCAGTCTACATCTGGTTTTCCTTCCAGATGTACTGAATAAGAGCAAACTCAAGCTGACCATTAGTTGCTCAGCTGAGAAGAGGCAGGAACCATGAAATCCCATGAACATTGATGTCAGTATCTGCCTCTGACCCTTCTACACCATTGACTCTAACAAGAAATGTGTCCCATTCCTCAACACCAAGATGATTGCTTTCTGACTTTTTTCCTTTCCTACTTTCTCAGTTGTGTAAGTGCAGGTTCTAAAGCAAAGTTCTTGTTTCTATTTTTGTTTAATGCTTACTCTCTTATCCACTCTATTTTAGTAGTAACTCAATCAATCCCACTTTAAAAATTAGTTTTTAGATTATTTTTAAAAATGTATGAGTGTGTGTGTGTGTGTATGTGTGTGAGTGTGTGTGTGTGCGTGTGTGTAAGTGTACAGCATATGTGGTTACAGAAGTCAGGAGATCATCATTTTGGATCCTCTGGAAACAGAGATGTAAACAGTTGTGTGCCACCCAACATGGATGCAGGACTACAAATTTAGGTCTTTGCAAAAGCATTAAAGTGCTTTCAACCACAGAGCCATATCTTCAGCCCCCAAATCACTTGGTTTAAAATCATCCTCTGAATTCTGAAGACCACTTAATGAGAATTGGGCCATCGGGTTTATGATCAAAAAGTGAAATTAAAACACCATTTCAACAAAAGAAAGAATATTGCTATAGCTTTATTCCCTGGTCATGGCCTTCAATATTTGTTTCTCATTTGTGGTCTATGAGTAAAGAATTTATCTGGAATTGAAATGTGTATTTAAAGTGACTTACTATAAAGCTTCTTACAGAATTGGTAACATACTCTGCTACAGGGCACTTAATTTGTGTATCTTACCCAGGAACACATTTTGCATAAGAAATAAACAGTAACTCACCTTTATGCTTGAGAAGTGACTAGGCATTGTACATTTTATGCAAGTAGACCACATCTAATTCAAACTGCTTTTAATAGCTTATATTTTTCTCCCAACAGCTGCTGCATGCAGTAGAGATAATTCTGAACTAGACCACAAGTGTTTATGTAAAAACTCTAGTACAGGGTATATTATCTAACATAATTACACGTTTGAAAGATGCAAATGTGCAACCCGAAACCCTGAACATCCTGTGAAATGTATTCTAATTAACTAATGCCTTGTATTTCTTGGCCATTGTTAGAGATATCATTTTATGGTTAATAACCCTGATGTGATTTGTGTGTGTGTGTGTGTTCCTGTTTGCCTCATGATGTTGCAGCTATGCAAATTTTTTTTCTGCTTGCTGCCTGGTGTGTATCTCTGTCCAAACATAACTTCTTGCCTCAGAAGGGTAAGAGAGATTGTTCATTCTGGAACAAAATGTGAATGATCACAGCCCAAGAACACAGATCTAGATCACCTCAAATTATATGTTTCAATGAGGCAGCAATTTGATGAACTCTTTATAGCAACTGAACAAACCAAGATACCTATCAAATACATTGTGGGCATTTTAGGTAGGCAGGTTGTAGTGATGGGGAAAACTCTCCTATAGGCTTTAGATGCCATTTGACAGCAGGATTAGCTTTGTTCAGTGGCAGAAAAATATGGATTTGTCAGGTCAATACATTCCAAATATTTTATCTGTTTGTCAGGATATTAGGTCCACCTTTATCTGGTACTCACAGAATGTTAGTTCTCACATATAACAGGGCAAGGAATGACTACTTAAGTATGCTAAGGAGAGTCCACAATAAATACTAATTACTCTGGACTTGAAACATTTCAATTTTTTTCCATCACTGGGGCTCTAGCCAATCACCCCGTTGTCCTTTTCTGACATTGTGCTCATTCAGGGACTCTTACATCATCTAGGAGATAGCAAAGACACAATACTATGTCCTCAACTATTTTTGATAATTTAAATAAGAAATATAGTCAACTTTATAGAAAAAGTGGTGATAGACTTCTTCATAGTAGGTTTAATAGTGCTTGACTTAATAGAACCTTATTATTATATATAAAACTTTTCTTGCTCAACCATGACCTGCCTTTTTACTGTTCTACATACTCTGTTTGTACCACACTCTCAAATCATACTGTATGTTTGGTTCTCTGAATTAATCATGCAACTCAGCTTGAGGTTTATGAGATGTGCTATTACATAGCCTTGGCAATAATTTCTCTGACCACTTCTAAGTTTGTAAATTACTTTTTATTTGTCATTATCTGTACCTAGTTTCCATTGTGGGTTTTTCCATTTGATAATTATTATTGACTTATATCCTGGGAATCTCTTTAGATGTATTGCACTTGTACATTTGTTCTTCCAATATTTTCTCAACTTCTGTGCAGCCTCTTAGCTTTCATAGCAACATTTTCTGAGTGTTTTTGTATCTTTGTAAACCATTCCAAGGTTGGACCATTCTAACCTTACCTTCAACCTCCAAATAGGATTCTGTCATCATTCATCTTGAGGTACTTAGCTGTCCACTGCTGTTGAGTGATAGTTTGCTGCAAAATCACGGACAATCACTCTTTTTATTTGTGCAATAACTCTCATTCCAACCACTAACATGGGAGAGAAAATCAGACACAACCACCAGCAAGCAAACATTCCACTAGGTATCGCAAGCATAAGAGCACGTGTTGACTTTCTCATTTAGCTTAAATATATACATTGTGGCATCATTGAAAATTTGGCCAATGTAAAAGATGTGTGGTAGAGACTTGTACTAACTAATAAAAATAACAATACCAATTACTTTTAGAATTCACTAAGTGTTTAAAAATGTATTCATACAATAGTTTTTTGGCCAGTGTCCATTTACAGAATATTAATTTGAAGATTCACCCAACTATGGATTTTTTAAAAATCTTGAAAAAGAATCTGTATATTAAATTATATAGACATTTTTCTTATCAGCACTCACTAAGTAATATGATGTAACATCATCTTATTAGATATTACAATGATGATCTAAATATACATGAGAGTTAGATATATGCAAATATTGTATCTGTTTAGTTGAGAGACTTTGAATTCCAAGAGTTCCTGGAATCAGCTACCCACAGATCTCAAAGCTCATTTTACTTAGTGGAAATAATATAATTCTTACTAAAATATAAGAAGTAAAAAAAGGACATGATGACACAATTGGAATGTGCTCTTCACCTGGGGCTTTTTAAAGGTAGCAAAGTGGCCAAATTAACCTCACTTGGGCCCTGAATTAAGACTTTACACTACTGACCCCATGACACAGATGGGTACATTAATGAAAGAATTCCATTTACTCTTACATTAAAGGAAACATCTTAAGCAGTATTCCTCCTGAATTATTCTTTTTCTCTATAATCATGTTTTTGTGACTATTATGTCATTTTCTTCACATCTTATCTAAATCTATGCTACGGTACTTAGTCTCTCTCTCTCTCTCTCTCTCTCTGTCTCTCTCTCTCTTCCCCCTCTCTCTCTCTGTCTCTCTCTTGAGCTACAAGAACTTTAAAAAGATCTGATATTCATTAATGACTTGTTCTGCTGGGCTGATTCAGCATTTAAAGCAGAGTTGCTTTTATTAAATATTTATTGGAAAATATTGATCCATACATATTCTACCATCCTAGAAACATTTTGACAGTATCCTAAATACTGTTTCCTACAAAGCTTTAAGGAGTTATTGCTGATAATACTTTCAAATAGTTGAATCAAATACAATCTTTTAATCCAATGATTCTTTTAGATTGACATCTAATTAGTATTTCACAATCAAGCCAATGTTATAGCTTTGGAGCATAAAAGAAAGGAATGAAATGAATTGTAATAATGGGTGTTTACTGATGATCAAACTATGGTAGGATCTGAATTGAATGCCAATGAACAATATATTATGGTATAAACTTCAGAGTGTTTATAGCTGATATTGAGAGAAATTCTTGCCCTATCAAGTGATATAAATCTCCCTTTATTAGTGGTAGTTGAATTAAAAGATAAAATCAAATAGTATTGCATCTATACCTTCATAGTCTCCACAACTGGAAAACAACAGTACATTTATTTCTTAAATAAGTGTTTGAATAACTGATAACAGAAAATGGAATTCAGTCAATGTTAATTTTTTTATTTCTATTTATTTTTCCGCATCTGTACTTTTACCAATACCAGCTCAGCACCTATTACTACAGACACCAATAACATAGCTTTATAATGGAAAGCATTGTAATAGGCTGTTCTTCACCCAGGGCTTCTTGAGAGAACATACCTTGGAGAAATTTCCAGTGCTCCTCTCTTTCTTGAATGTGGGGCAAGCTTGAAGAAGACTGCTTTTAGTCTGTTCTCATTAACTAAACTTTGTCCAAGCCTGAGAATTCTCTTCATTTCATCTCAAACCCACACTTAAAACATTTCCTTGTGTAATTCATTGATTTGTTTATACTATCCATGTTCTTATGTCTTCTGTTCTTCTCTGAGTGTTTATTAATGTCTTCTGTGTTTCAGACACAGATTCAAGCTATTAGGACTCATGATCCAGATGTGAACAAAATGAACCACAAATGAAGCAATGCAACAATTCCTTTCTTCCTAGCTCTCACATTCCTGGGGAAATATTTTACTCCCAGTACCACAGTGAGAGAGTTACCTCTATTACAGAAAAAAAGACACTTGTTCCAGACACTAGACTGCAGTATAAAGGCTAAAACCTGAATAGCCACATGATAATTTCTCTCTCTCTCTCTCTCTCTCTCTCTCTCTCTCTCTCTCTCTCTCTCTCTTCTCCATTCCACTTCTTGTGTGTGTGTGTGTGTGTGTGTGTGTGTGTGTGTGCATGTGTGTGCATGCGCTTGTCTGTATGTGTCTGTGTTTTTGGTAATTGCAGGTCTTGAGAGGGATGACAGGTTATCATAGCATAATAAAACAAATACAACTGAATGGAGACATTCTACAATTACAGTTTAGCAGTTTTTATTTTTCAACACTTCAAGACTTGAACTTCACTTTGGTCAATCAACACTTTATCTTTCCTGGAAAGACCATATCCATAGGGTCAAATTATATACCCCCATAAGTATCTACACATTTATAGTTCCTGCTTCAGTTCTGACCACATCTTCTTTTTTTTTTTTTTTTTAACATTCATGGCCTATAATTTTTCTTCCTCATCTATCCCCATTAGCATTCAAGCTCCAAAATATCACAATTAGTTTAATCTTATGTATTTTATGTTAAAACTCTAGGGATTACATCATGGGGCAGCACAGTAGAAGCTTGTGGTCAATATGTGATCTATGTATAGTTGATGTAGTATGAATTAATTTTATACTTATTCTTTGGGAAATAATTGCAAAAGTTATCATATAATGTATTAAATTATATAAATTTAAATTTCAGCTTGTACAAATAGTTTATTGTATAATTCAGATGCTCATATCAATAATGAAGCACTTCAGGGAAGATAACTTATATAGGAAAGATGTTTATTTATCTCACAGTCCAGGATACTGGATATTAAATCTCTAGGGCTCCATTTGTTTGTCTTGGTGAGGGCCCTATAGTGGATGGAATCACATTGATAATTTGTGTGAGATGGATGTCAAGGTGAAACAGAAGGCCAAAAGAAGGGGAGAGGGCCATCTTGCTCTTTCTGCTCAACTTCCACTCAGGACCACTAATTCATTCCATAGGAACAGAATTGATTACTAGGAAGATCAGTGGTCCCAGTCTACAGGTTGCCTGCAGTTTAGCTCTGCCTTCCAAATATATACTTCTTCTCTATGATGTCACTAGAAGACTGAGTGGATCTTTGGGGAATGAAACACATCAAAACCCCAGGATTGTTTGCTTGTTGTACAAAGCCTCACTGATTGATTGTTCCTGGATCTTGTGACTGCATTTGTGCCACATGAGCAGTGGGATAGTGGCAGACTGAGAAATAATACCTTTATTCTGTGTCCCTTTACCGGAGCCCCTTGTTATCCTCTCGATTAGAAACAGAGAATCCAGCCTTTTGACAATTCCCATATAATATTACTAGCCACAAATGTGTTGGGCCACAGTCATAGGCTTTCTGAGATGCATGAGGCCCATGGACACAGGCTGAACACACCTTAGTTACTGAATTATCTGTTCTGAATTTTAATTCTAGAAAAACAATCATTACTAATAAACTGAATTTATTTTATTCTTAATAAAGAGTCATCTACTATTCATCAAACCTGGGAACATTCAGTTAAACTAAAAGAATAAATGTATTTACAACTGAATAAAGTGAGACTCATATAAAATGTAAATATAATACTTCTGAGTTCTGATAATCTTCAACTTTACACTATAGAAGTAATTGGGAAAGGGATAAACTTATAGTTAGAATCTTTTAGAATGTTATGTATTTGATGTTTCTTTACAATGTATTACAAACAGTCAGGGAATTGATTTCCGAAGTATGACCTTCTTGTGCCTTTAAAATTCTTATAGAATTATTCATGCATATGATCTACACAAAAACTGAGAGACTCTGCCAGAGCCTGACAAATACAGAGGTGGAAGCTTGCAGCCAACCATTGGACTGTGCACAGGGACCCCAGTTGAAGAGTTAGAGAAAGGACTGAAAGAGCTGAAGGAGTTTGCAACCCCTTAGAAAGAACAACAATATCAACCAACTAGACCCTCACCCCGGGTACTCCTGGTCACTAAACCACCAACCAAAGAGTATACATGGAAGGACTCATGTCTCTAGCAACATATGTAGTAGAGGATGGCCTTAACTGGCATCAATGGGAGGAGAGGCCCTTGGTCCTTTAAAGGCTCAATGTTTCAATGTAGGGAATGCCAGGTCAGTGAGGTGGGAGTGGGTAGATGGGGGAATATCCTCATAGAAGCAGGAGAAAAGGCCCAGGATAGGAGGTTTCTAGAGGGAAAACCAGGAAGGAGGATAACATTTGAAATGTAAATAAATAAAATATCCAATAAAAAATGAAACTGGTTAAAAATTATAGCATGATGGAGTAGAAGCTACTGAGGCTCCATGTCTAGCTGAGGAAATATTGGCAGGTGACATTCTGAGGGACATGGTCACTTTCTTTGTGAACGTGGCCATTGGTGATCACCCATGCTCAAGTGGATGACCTTATAGCAATGCCGGTATGGATTCCAATAAGTTATAAATCAAGGCATGAAGTTGGAGAGAAATGAGTTGCGGAAATTCGGAGGATTGGAAATACAGAGTGGATGAATAGATAGCATCAAGAAACATTGACTGTAAAATTTCCATAGAAAATATATAAATGAGTTTCATGTCATCTCTGATTCATAGTCTCTTCCTCTCTAAATATTACTCATATGTAGAAGAGAGACTTCAAAATGGCATATTTACCATAGTTTTCTTTTTCTAACTCATACCAGGGACATGCTGTTTAGAGTATCTCATGGTGCAAGGCAATATGTTGCTTGAACCCAGGTCCTATTATTTCTGAGTCCATTTTGTAAGAGAGAGGTTTAAAAAATGAGATAATGAAACTGTAGAAAACTCAACCACAACTCAACCACAACCCCAATAAAATATCACTGTGCTTAACCAACAGAGCACATTTTAATGCCCTGCATAACAAAGCAGGGTGAGTACCTTGCATTCCTACCAGCAGCAATAAACAAGGATGTGCAGATATCTCTGTGGGAGGATACAGAGTCCTTTCAGTATATGGCCAGGAGTGCTATAGCCAAATCATGTGAGAGTTCACTGAAGAAACCACCTTATAGATTTCCACAATGGATGTACTAGATTATTCTCTCAACCAGCAATGAATAGATCTCTTTTTCTAGATACTCTCCAAGATTTGCTGTTGTTTTATTTCTTCGAGTCATCTTTGTTTTACATTTTCATTTGCCTCTCAATTATGGCAAATGATATTAAACACTTTTTATAGATATTCATTGACCAATATTTGTTTAGAAAGTTTTGTTCCTTTCCTGACTCATTAATTGACAGACAGATATTTTTGGTTTTCTACTTTTGCAGTACTTAGTATGTTCCAGGTCTCATCCTCCTAGCTGAAGTTGAACTTGCTAACACTTTCTCTTATTGCACAGACTGGCTGTTCTTTCTGCTGATAATTTTGCTTTGTTGTACGGAAATGTTTTAATTTCATGTGGTCCAATTTGTTGATTCTTGGGGCTATTTCCAGTGCTATTGGAGAGGAGGTAATTGCTTACTGCAGCCAAGTGAATTACATTTTTGACATAGCCTGTTCGTACTGTTACTTTCATCTAACTTTCTTTGATGAGAATTTTAAGAACACTCTTTGCCTATTCATTGACTATTTCCATTCATTATTGATCAAACAGAATATTTATGTCTTTTATTCATTTTTTTCATATACGAACTGCATCTTTGTAATTGGTAAGAGGATGTTTTACACATCACAAATATTAAATCATTGTTATTCAATTTGCTATTTGTAGTTTATTTGTCTTTTTTGATGTTGGATGTTTATAGATTCCAACCCCGTCTTTGTACTGATGAAATAATCCATATCCTTCATATAAGTCAAAAAAAGCACAGGTTGGTGGAATTTTGGAAATTAACCAAGAGTAAAAAAAAAAAGGCAAAAACAAAAACTAACCAATAAATAATGTCCAATTCAATAGAGAACAAACAGTTTACCATATCTTTTGAAATTTGTAAAGCTTTTGAATATTATATTTGGACAGAATTTGTCAAAAGGCTAGGGAAAAATATAAATTCCAATTCAATTTCTTCTTGAAGCTCAGTATACACTGGAATGACTTGACTGTACCTTGAATTTGTTAAAGGGGTTAATTGAATTATGTGGCTTGAAGCAGCAGAATTTCCAGGCATTTGTCTCCAGAGGACTTTGAACTTATTAACCCTTTCGACAAAGGGTGATGGCTCCTGGGATCAATTAGTAAGCTACCTAATTAGATTTGATTAATCAGCTCTGAACCATGGCTTGCTCTTAGAGAAGTAAGGCCTTCTTAGCATAAGATCTCTGCTGACTAGCGTAGCCATGTGTGATGGGTAGTATATAAATGATAGCTTTGACCACATATAAACATTTTATACTATGAGGAATACATAATAGAGTTTGCAGACTGGATTAATTATGCAAATTATAATTATATAATTTGCCCCTTCCATTTTCTCTATATCTTCCATTTTCTTCCATATCATCCACTTCTTCTCAGATTTATTGTCATTTTATACAATTATTTATGTAGTATAAATTTATCTTGCTGAGTTTCTTTAGTTTAGCTTGTATCTATATGTTTACAAGGTTGATAACTTGGCAATGTATAACCATCTGTGGGGCTTGTGTTTGGAGAACACTAGTTTTTCCTCTCAGAGTATATAGTTACCTGTAATTCTTTTTAATTTTTTTTAATTTTATTTGTATGAGTACAGTGTAGCTGTCAGACACACCAGAAAAGGGCATCAGATCCCATTACAGATGGTTATATGCCATCATGTGTGGGCTGTGAATTGAACTCAGGACTCTGGAAGAGCAGTTAGTTCTCTTAACCACTTAGCCATCTGTCCAGCCCCACCTTCAATTCTTTGTATAGTGGTGGGACAGGTGGGATTCCTGTCTTCCATATTAGTGTGACTATAAACATTGCTATTTTGTTTAGTTCTTTAGGAAGCTATATAGTTGAGGTGGCATGTACATCTCAGGATTTCTTTTGCTTTGATAAATATCATGGCCAAGAGCAACTTGTGGATAAAAGGGGTTATGTGATCCTACCTCTTGTCTATCATCTAGGAGAGTCAAGAAAGGAACTCAAGGGAAAAAACTGGAGGCAATTCTAAAATGGAGGCCATGGAAGAGTTGAAGAGTGCAGCTTACTGGCTTGTTTTTCTTGGCTTGCCCTGTTTACTTTATTATACCACCCAGGACCACCTGTCTGCAATATATAGGGTCCTTCAACATCATTAAATAATCACAGTGCCACACATATTCACATCAAGGCAAATATTATGAAGGCATTTTGTCAGGTAAGAATTGCTCTTTTCAGATATGTCTAGCTTTATGTCAAGTTGACAAAAATCAACCTGTACACCCAGCACAAAAACAACAGTCAATCAACAAATACAATTGGCATTCACTTGTCAATTCTCAGAGACACAAATTCATAGCAGGCAACAAAGGGTAATTAAAAGTACCTGACTTAGGATCACTTTGGATGGTTTTGTGCAGCATATCAAAAAGGGAGTCCTTTGATGCCTGGTTTATGAGATTTATTAGACTCAAAAATAGATTTGCGAACATTGAAAGGGGGAGACTTCATGGGGCCCCACTCACAGCCAAAAACTACAGGCAACTAAGAAATGCTGAGTGAGAGAAACAGTGCTCCCTAAGGATGAGACTCTTAATTGGTTATTCAAGACCAATTGGTCATCCCTGAAATTATGTACATATAAGTAACAGTAAACTTACTTATCAGATTGTCTTTATATAGAGAGATTTGTGTATGTGTGTGTAATAGCTAATGGAAAAGTTTAGTTTTGAGACAGAAAGTGAGGGAGATTACATGAGAAGAGCAAGAAAGAAGAAAGGGGAGAAGAAAAAGATTACAATTACATTTAAATTTTTAAAAAGCAAAAAAATGAAATAAAAACCTATGTAATATAATGCCCTATGTCTATTTCATGCATCATGCTAGGGACATGAATATGACAAGATATAGTTTATTTTCTTGTGTCCCAAAAATTTATGAAACAGTGTAGGAGTCAGAATGAAGCCCATGATGGCAGCATCCGTAAAAGAGATATAATAACATGGTGTACAAATACAGATGTAAAAGATACCATCTGTCAGAGACATCTGTTAATTTTTGCCTGCCCAGTTTCTCTTTCCTTTTCTGGTAATTGCACTCTGATTTTCTTTTGGAAACCCATGCCTCTTTGGGTCTCAATTCTACATATGCTGAATGGCTTTACCCAAGCTCTATGGTAGACACATCATCTGACTTGGGTCAAGAAGATCATGATGAGATTATTCTGAGCATCACAGAATCACACCTATTTTTTCAATTTTTCTCTCCAACCTCCTTCCCCTCCTCCTGTCATTGTTGCATTGAACTGGTGTAAGTCTGTGGATGTGGCTGACAGCCAGTTTTCTCATAGTCTAAAAGGACTCTAGCTGTGCAGTGTGACTTCCTCGGTAGAAACACAAAGAGAAAGAGGTAGAGAAAGACACTAAACCCTCTGTCTTCACTTTGGATCGAACCATGAGAAGAGTCAAATTCTACCCTAGCACTTTTAGTTGTATGGGCTAATAAAGGCATTTTTACTTTATTCATTTTAAATTTTACCTATTGTATTTAAAGAATTATGTATTACCTATTGTATTTGAAGTATCATTGCATATAAAGAATTATGACCTATGCATGAATAAAATAATTGTCTTGAGTGGAATTAGTGTTAAACCAAACAAAATCACTACCTCTCTTATCGCAACCATTCTTAGCATATTCATTAGTGTGAGCATCAGCATCATCAGATCTTCACTCCTTGTCCATACAAACTTATGCTGTTCTAGGGTCTTTCAGTTCTAAGCCCATGTGTCAAATGCTCATGGATATTAGTTCCCTGTCTCTCCCACAATTAACCCTAGAAAGTAAAGACAAAAGTGAAGTGGTAAGTCACACTGATCATTACATTGGGATAACAGTCATTTGAAGAAGCCTAATAAAATCAGAAAAGCTGTCTGACATCATCAGCTGACAAAATATGGATGAATTATCTGTGTGAATCCTGCTTGTAGAAGCCCTAGGTGAATCTGCATATGTCTGAGAAAAACATATTTGTAGTTTTAAGAGATAGGATTCTGGGGTATTTTGTTATGTTGAAGGTACACCTATATGTTATGTACAATTTCTACAAAAGACATTTTTTGTCATTCTGCAGTATTCTAATATTTTATAACTTACAGTTGACTTACTTGTTTCCAATTGTCATGCCATACTCAGAGAAAGGCATTCTACATTATGGAAACATATATCAGATATGCATCAATTTAAGTAGAAAGAACAGGACAAAACACAATATTTCTATAGAGAACAGAACCACTTAAGTTTACTCTTTTTCAATGAAGGTTATCTTATTTCCCTTTAAGCCAAGCAACTTTCTAATGCACATTGGGTCTTGTCATCTATGGTCATTATGTCAAAAAGTTCTGAGTAACTTTTCATAGTTCAGCTGAGGTGACCAAGAACATATTTCCTTGTGATAAATATGTTGCGCTAATGTGTACTTGTCAAGGAAAGATTTTCTACAGCTGTTTAAGAAAGCAAGAAACATTTCTATTTAAATCAGCTGCCATGTTGTGTGTGTTTGGAAAATTTTGTATTAGGCTGGGTGCCACCTAAGAAATGCTCCACTTTTTACAACTAGTTGTGAATTATGACTGGCTAAAAGGGAAAGAAGCTAAAATTAAGGAGACATTCTATTGTGCTGAAAATGTTGTGATTGCAGTTTATTTCAACATCTCAGAAATGTTATGAGGTATGCATTATGCAATATTTAGTTTAATGGAGTTAAATATTGTATTACTTGGTGTTCTCTAGGGAAACTCCAGAAAATAGTACATAGATGGAAACACAGTGAGAGAGAGAGAGAGAGAGAGAGAGAGAGAGAGAGAGAGAGAGAGAGACTTTTACAGAGAGACAGAGAGATTGTAGATGATAGAGGACCAGATGAGAGGACTTAGAAATCAACTCATTTGTTTGTGAGACTTGGAAGTTCTGTACAGATGACAGATCTATGATGGAAAGATGAGAGAACTTGTTAGAACTCTCTCCTGTAACTATAATAAAGTGCTATAGACACACAAGGTACCTGCAACATAGCTTGATGTCTAAAGGCTTAAAACCTTGGAAATTGATGTAGAGATATCACAATGAGGATAAGTTCAACAACAGGTTTGCAATGAATGCTCTGGAGTTTAAGCTTCAAAAGAAAATAAAATCTGACTTCTAAGGCTAGAGAAGAGGGGCATTGTCTCTCCATAAGAATGTAGAGAATTTCTCTCTTCTGCCTTACTTCTCCCTGGCAATGGTTAGATGCCACCTGCCTGCCTGGGCCCTAGGCCAGCCTCCCTTCTGCAATCCAGTGATTCAGATTTCAGTGTTTCACAATTTCTCCCAGTAAAATACCAAGAAATAATACTTCACCTACAGAAAATATTTTATAAGGTCTCAGCATTCATTGATCTGGCCAAGCTATTTTCTAAACTTAACAATGTGAATATATAAAATAGTCAGCCCATGTATAAGTTAAATTAAAATTTAAACAATAGTTTCTCCAGTTGTACACTTCAAATGAAGGCTCATATAATTAAGACAAAAAGAACAAGTGGCTTACATTTAAGAAGTATATTTGATTCACAGACCAAATTCTTTCTATCATCTTAGAACAGGTCAATATAGTCATTTTTCTCAAATCATATGATAAGCAAACAAAGAAAGCATACTCAGTTTATTTTCAGGTTCAAAGTGTATTATCTAATACTAAATAACTGTAAGTAGGATATTTTGAAAATTATTATGAAATTCAAACTTTTTTCCATCCTCACTACAGAAATACACAATTAATCTTTTTCCCTCATTGCATATAACTATCACATTTTGAAGTAAACTAGACAGTTGCTCAGCAGTTCCCTAAAATATGTAACTGATAACCATGTTAAACGACCATGTAGGACAACATACCTCTCTCTAGAGCCATTTGCTGTCTGGAGTAAGCTATGCTCCTGGATGCATAGCCAAGGTCCTTGAGCTTAGTGATACTTTTCAGAAACTTTTGCCTGGTGCACTGAGATGTTTTCCAGTGCTTCATTATTTTATAACATTGTGGCTTATTTGGTTACTCAGTTTAAGGGGAGAGAGTGTTGCTATGTATCCAAGGCTTTCCTGATACTATGTACCAAAAGCTAAATGTAAACCCATGGGAGTCCTCTTTAGCCTTCCTAATGCTGGGATTATAGGCAGAGACCATTGTACGGAGGTGTTCATTTGATTTTGAAGTATAGAATGTTGAACCAATTTTGGGGGGAGATTAGTGTAAATGCCTGTTCATTTCAGATAAGGCATCAATAATGAACCAAAAGAAAGAGTCTAAACAACTGTAATCTGGTGGACCAATAAGTTTAATTGGTGTTATTCAGAGAGCATTGATAACAGGTTACCTATAGGCAGATGGGCAATTTTAAATTGCTACATCACATAAGACAGCATCTGTCTTTTAGTAATTGTTAGGTACTTATATGACTGTTGAGAGGGCACAAGTTTTGTGTTTCTTGTATTCTTCTTCCTGAATCCCTGCTGCACTATCTTGTGAGGTGTATTTGAGCATCTCTTGTGTTGCTGTGTGTTCTTCCTAACCCCTTCAACCTTTCTGTAACAGGCTACTAGTAGGCCCAACCTTATGGAGGTCTGGTAGACAATCACATCTGTTCTGATTCCAGTATGATAGCTGTGCTGTAATCAGATGATAACAGTCTGCACCACAGATGAAGTGTCAAGTGAGTTTTGGTTGAAACATTTCTTCTTATTTCTGAAGGCATACTCAGCTTTAACGCAGCGTGACTCTTTGTGAGATGGGGTTGAGCATTATCCACAGTTAAGCACATCAGAAACCACATGTATGCATTGAATGTGAGCAGTTGCCTTTCATAAAGTATGTGCTGGGGGAAAAAATAAAAGCATAGAAGCTCTTTCAATTAGATCTCTGAGTGGGGCCATTTCTCTCTCTTTGTCCTGAGGCTACAAACCAGGATGTTTTCCCTGCAGAGAAACTTCACCAGGCAAATCAGTGCAGCAGTGGCTTTTAAATATATCAACAAAGTAGAGCACAGGGCTGATTGCATTGCATTAGTCTTCAAAACAATTAAGCATGATACTAAATCAGAGCAAACCACATTTCTGAATTTATCTACGGTGTAATGAATAACATCTGCATCGGCAGGGGGACAATTCATTCTCTTCTGTAAAGTACAACATGCCAGTGATTGGATTTTCTCTTTCTTTATGCAATATTTCTTTATTATTTGGTAAATCTTTCTTTTTTAGAGTCATGCTTGCTCTGGTAGGCATCTTTATCATGCTCCTGTCTAAGTTCTTAATTTCATAAAGCAAGATTCTGAGAACAGAGAAACCAAGTTATAACCCCAGAGTTTTCAAGGTGAATAGCAATAAAACTAGGCTTAGGATGTGTAGGAAGCAGGGCTCTGCGAATATGCCTTCCTTCCTACCACATCCTTTACTAAGAACTAGGTCCAGATGTTGGAGGTGATGCAAGAGTATCTTGTGTCTTTTACTATTCTGTGTTCTAGTTAAATCTATAGTACAAATAAAGAAGTCCATTAAGCCTTGTATTTAGTGATTAGAAATATATGACCTTTGAGGCAAAACTTTCATCATTAGGAGACATTACCAGGTGGTGATATGAAGTAGTTAACAAAAACAGGAATAAATGAATAAGGGCACCCCAGAGTCTATCCTCCCATTTGTGGGTTTCTTCAATCTATTATTATGAAGGCCTGATTGATTAGCAAGCCTAAAGATTTCCTGTTTACTGATAGCACAGTTGTGATGTACTTGGAGAAACAGGAGTTTCTTTGAGTGAGGTTCATGTGTACCAGACTGGCTTTGAACTCTCTATCATTATGAACTACTGACCATTTTATCACTACCTTTTGAGTTCTGTAATCTCAGATATATTCTACAATACATGGTTTATGCAGTGCTAGGTTAAACTTAAGATTTCACATGCCAAGCAAGCATGCTATGAGCTGACCCACATGTGTAACCCCAGTTATGTAAATTAATATTTATGAAACTGAGAATCACCACACATGCTGACTAGATTTTTTTTGTCAATATGACACAAGTTAGAGCCATTTAAGAGGAAGAAATTTCAATTGAGAAAATAACCTCCCTAAGACTGAGCTGTAGGGAAGCAAACCTGTGGGGCATTTTCGTAATTAGTGATGGATGGGGAAAGGCCTAACTCCTTATGGGTAGTACCGCCCTTGGGATAGTGGTTCTGGAAGCTGTAAGAAAAGCACGTTGAGTAAGTCATGAGAAGAAAGCCAGTCAGAAGAATTTCTTCATGATCTCTGCATCAGATCTTGTCTCCATATTCCTATTCTTGACTATTTGATTTCCTGACCTGAATTCCTTCCATGATGGCCTGTGAGTGTAGAAATGTAAGTAAAGTAAACCCTTTCCTCCCCACATTGCTTATACAATTCAGAGTTAAAATGTTTGTCTAGCCTACTCGACTCTCAATTCAATCTGTAGACACACACACACACACACACACACACACATATATACACCATGGCCAAGAGCAATAATGAAAAATAAGAGATTGCTACAATGACTACGGTCTAGCTGACCTAGTTGAATTTCTATCTATTCTTAGTCCTCTTAGTATTTCAGGACAGGCTCCATGGAGCCCAGAAATTTCTTATCTGTAAGGTAAGATAGATCTAGTGTACCTGTAAGACAATGTTCAAGTGTTCCTAATGCCACCTCCAACTTCATTGTAAGGCTATTTGAATGCTAAGTCACCTCCATAAACACACATGCACACACACACACAGGGGCAATGATAGTTGACAACTCTCATGGCAATGACTGAAAAGTATCATGAAAAAAAAAAAAAAAAAAAAAAAAAGCAATGGAACCATCCCCGAATTTTCAGAAAATCTTCAGCCGGTAAAAATATGATTGATTTCTTTTTATTAACATATACTTCTTTTATATTTCCTTCAACAGTTATCAATAACTTTCTGACCCCTGAGAATTGAAAAATTGGTTTGTGGGGTTTTCTTCATACTTCTCTGGTTATTAGCAAATAATAAAAGTCTTTTTAATCCTCAACTGATGTTCAATATTTTCATGGATACACAGGTACAAAAAGAAAAAGACCAGAGGAAAATTAGAAGTAATCCATTACAAATATGAATGAAAATGTAGTCCTTATATTTTATACTTGTTTATATATTTAATATACCTCTTTTGTGTGTGTGTGTGTGTACATGCCCAGGAATGTCTGCCAAGTTGCATGACCCAAGGTCAGAAGACAGCTTCCAGAAGCTAGTTCTCATTCCAATGGACATATTTTTGCAATTGAATTTAAAGCATCAGACTTGGTAGAAAATATCTTATGTATAGAACCAACTCACTAGCCCAGAGATTATCCTGTATTCAGCTTAAAAATATTAAAACATTTGAATTTTGCATTTATCATATTTCTTATAGACCAATAGTCTAAAATGAACTTTGTACCACTGTAAGGGCTTTATACCTGGACTGAAGTTATTAATCTTTCCTCACAGTGTAGAAATGACCATTTTAAACTATCATCTGATCTGTGTCTCTATGCTCACCAAGTTTTTTAAGTTTGGCTACATAGTTTGCAGTCAAGAGATTTGGTTTCAGTTAGATATGCATTGTATCAGAGAATGTTTAACTAACGTCACAAGTATAACAGATGTTTCAAGTCCCAGGCACATAGTTTCAGGACTGTGATGACAAGCACTTAATGTCTTAACCCTAAATGAATAATCAGAATAGACAGATTTATTCAATTCAGTACCTCCTTAATACTGAAATGTCTCAGTCTATCTTTCAGCACTTGTAAAACAAAAATCATATTTCAGTTTGAATTGCTCTGTGATTCTTACTATGACTAAGAATTGAGATTCTACAATTACTAAGAGTTTTATCACTCCTCTTCTGAGATCAAAAGGTAGTCATTTATGTTACGGAAGACAAATGATAAAAAGTTGTTGTCCTTTTAAAAACCCTCTCTTCTTATGAAGAATTAGAGAAAGCCAAGACATAAAGTGAAACTTAAATTCAGATATGGTTTCTATCCCTATTACCATCGTCACATTAAATGCAGCTGTCTGTAAGCTGCACTTTCCTACCTGTAACTAGAAATAACTTAGTATTTCTCTTATCTTCAACTGGAAAGGTCTTTCCAACTGAGTGCTATAGTAGAACCAATTTAATCCTATTCCTGACAAGTTTACAAATAAATGAAACTTAGGCTATGCTTCCTTTCTTTGGCTTTGGCAGGTACTGGGGGTAACCTGTAATCTACTCTTCTAATTGCTGGCCCGGCTACCTCCCCAGTGGTATACCTCAAGTACTTGTTGATTCTCCTGGCCCTGTGCTTGTGGTTCTTCTCCCCTCAGAGCAGTTCCCTGGCTTCCTTCTCCCCTTTGTTCTCCCTCTTCCCCACCCTGCCAACTCTCTCCTTACTCCACCAGATAACTCAAAACTCACTTCTAATCTCTACAGTAATTGACTGCAGCCAATTTGATTTAACTAATAGTATAAAATTAACTATCTTAGTCAGGGTTTCTTTTCCTGCACAAAACATCATGACCAATAAGCAAGTTGGGGAGGAAAGGGCTTATTCAGTTTATACTTCTACATTGCTGTTCATCACTGAAGGAAGCCAGAACAAGAACTCACACAGGGTAGAAACCTGGAGGCAGGAATTGATGCAGAAGCCATGGAGTGGTGCTGCTTACTGGTTTGCTTTCTCTCGCTTGCTCAGCTTGCTTTCTTATAGAACTCAGGACTACCAGCCCGGGGATGGCACCACCCACAATGGGCTAGGCCCTCCCACTCTTGATCATTGATTGAAAAATGTCTTACAACTGGATCTCATGGCAACATTTCCTCAAAGGAGTCTCTCTATGATAACTCCAGCTTGTGTCAAGCTGACATACAAAACCAGCCAGTACAACTGACCCCTTGTCATCTTGACACAAAAACATATCACTATTAAGCCTCAACCCTAGATTTCTTATTCATCCTCAAGATCTAAATAACTTTAAAAGTCTCATAATTTTTACAAATTATTACATATTAAAATTTTAATCCCTTTAAAATATCCAATCATTTTTGAAATTGAAAGTCTTTTTACAATGAAAAGTCTCTTAACTATGGGCTCCGTTAAAATACTCAAAATATCATGGCACAATCACAATCAAAAGCAAAAACCAAACTCTAACCTCTCAATGTCTGGGATCTTCTGGCTCCTTCAAGGGCTTGAGTCCCTTCTCCAGCTCTGGCCTTTGTAGAACAATAGCTTGTCTTCTAGGCTCCAGCTGTCTGTACTCCACTGCTGCTGCTGTTTTTGGTGGTCATCTCTAGGCACTGGCATCTCCAAAGCACTGCTGTCTTCTCTGCTGCAACAGTACTGCACTTTCACAAACAGCATTTCATAGGCTCTTTTCATGGTTCTAAGCCTCAAATTCTTTGCATGACCCTTTCAGTCCTGGGCTTTCAACTGCCACTGAGGCTGCACCTTCACCAATGGTCTCTCCTGCCCTCTCAGAGTGCCAAGCATCAGCTGGTACCCCTTCATGTTTCAAAAACAGTACCATCTGAGTGACTCGTATACATTACCAAGTCCAACTGTAACATGAGTTACAACTGTGGCTGCCTCTGGAACACAACTTTTCTGTGCTCTCAGGAAACACTTCCCAGAGGTTTCACCTCAGTGATGCTGGTCTCTTTTTAATCACTGGCACTATTTTTAGTTCCAGCTAACCAGCATCAGTAGTCCCACTAATGCAAAGGTTTCGCTTTAGTAGTTCTAGTATCTTGTTAATCACAGCTGAGCCTTCAGCCCCAGCTAACCAAAACCATAGAATCTTCACAATCAAAACAGCAACAGTGATGATAAAAGTCTTTATTCTTTTCTCTGAAATTTCACAAGCCAGACCTCCATCTTCTGTACTGTTCTCAACATTATTTTCCATGCTCTTACAGAACATCCTTCAGAGCTCTTAACACCCAATGGCTCTTCTAGCCCAAAGTTCCAATGTTGTTCCACAGTCCTCACAAAAATATTGTCAGGCTGTCATGGGAATATTCTGAATACCAATTTGTCTTAGTCAGGGTTTCTATTCCTGCACAAAACATTATGACCGAGAAGCAATATGGGGAGGAAAGGGTTTACTCAGCTTACATTTCCACATTGCTGTTCATCACCAAAGGAAGTCACAACTGGAGCTCATACAGAGTAGGCACCTGGAGCAAGAGCTGGTGCAGAAGCCATGGAAGAAGATGCTTATTAGATTGCTTCCCTGACTTTTTCAGCTTTCTTTCTTATAGAACCCAGGACTACCAGCCCAGGGATGGCACCACCCACAATGGGCTGGGCCTTTCCCCCTTGATCACTAATTGAGAATATTCCTTACAGCTGGATCTCATGGAAGCATTTCCTCAAGGGGGGCTCCTTTCTCTGTGATAATTCCAGCTTGTGTCAAGTTGACACACCAAAACAACCAATACATTAACAAACAACACAAAAGATTGTAAATGTGAGAATTCACTCCTAGGCCTAGACCTTTAGGTACAGAATTAGCATTATAATACATATCAACAGACTAAAGTTCAACAGTACACCTGGGGCAGTTCGAACTCAATGGAAACCAATCTCATTTTCTGTCTCTTCCCAGCCTATATTTTGCCTATAGCTTCGATTTTCTTAGATTGCAATATGATGGTAATTCTAGTAGATTCTAGATATCTACTAGAATAAAAACAATTTTTTCTAGATATATGGAGGAGGCAACTGGCCTTTCTATCCTGGCAATGTATACACATCAGCTTCTTACAATATTCTCCTGAATTCTCAAATAATCCATATTCTTTCTAGCCATTAATACTGCTATTCATCATTTATCACTGAGCCCACCAAGGCCATTGTAGATTGGGTTCCCCTTGTGGGTAACTCGACAGTTGATCTCCATTTCTGTAGTTCAAGAATCCCACTGTGAAGTTCAGTAAGCATACTCACTAGTATTTCCTGAATCAGCATCTAAGAGTGCCATATATCAGGAACCCTTCCTGAGTAATTCTGGCCAGAATAGTAGTAGCCAAGTCTTTATTACCTCCTAGAGGAATGGATAAACATATTCTTCTGTTAGATCCTGTTATCAGTGTCATAGTCTACAATATTTCTGTGCTTACTTACCCAGAACAAGCTCCATGAAGCCTGGTTTTGAGAATAGAAGGAACAGATCTGTGGATTCTTGGTATTACATGTAGCTTCAAGACATGTTTGCTTCAGTCCTCAAACCAGAGACAGGCCAAACTGACTAGGATTGGGTTCTAGGAGCATGCGGGTAATCAGTAAGTCTGGTAAAACAACTCAAAATGTCTATAAATGTACAGGTAATTGGCATCCTTATTGCAAGTAAATACCCTGCTTATATCTGCTATGTAACTTTGGAATTACTAACTAAAAACAATAACTGGTATTGATTTAATCTACCTTCCAATATCTCAACTGTAGTTATTTTTCTATTATGCTATTTGAGCAGATTAGTCCAGACTGACCTGAGTCTAAGATGATTAGATATATTTTCTCCTCTTACTATCTCCATTCTATGTCCCACCAGTATAGGCAAGATGAAGATGAAGGGGTGGTGCTTGGTTTTCTACTAACATCTCTTAAATGGAATACCCCTAATCTGAAGGGTTTAAATCTTGGTTATTAATAATAATTTTTTGATTAGAGGGTGGAAGCTGTTTCAACAATATGTGTTTTGTTTCAGTTGATGTATGAAAAGTTTCATTCCTGAATTTCACTATTTTTGCTTGCATTTATATTAACCTTTGATGATTTTTTTTTTTTTTTTTTTGGTCAAAGCAATTTTATAGTACATTTTGTTAGCTTCGTGTTTTGATTTGTAGTCTTTGGGACAGAATATGCATTTGTGGCATCTTAGCATTATTAAGTAAGTAAATAAATAAATAAATAAATAAACAAAATGCCACAAAAGCTATAGCCACACTGGACTTTATATTGTTAACAAGAAGTTCAGTTATCAGCTCCTTCCTTCTTGGGTACATTCATTCACTGAAAAATAAAGTGGAAAAGTAAAATACTTCAGTTTATTTGAAAAGAAAAGGGGATTGGTCATCTACATAAGTTAAAATAGGGAGGATGAGCCAAGGACTAAGTGAGTCTTAAAGTACAAAATGTGGAACCTGCTTTCAGTGGGCAGTAACATTTATGAATAATGGTTAGATGTCACAGTGCTTCTACTGTAGTATAATTTGAGACATGGCAATTCCATATTCACATACAAAGGCAATCACACATGCAATGCAGGCATGTGCACATGAGCACGCGCACAAACACACACACATGTGCTCTCTCTCTCTCTCTCTCTCTCTCTCTCTCTCTCTCACACACACACACACACACACACACACACAAATGTAGTGGTGTTCCTATATTTAAAAACAAGGCTGAAAATAAATCAATCAATAGCAATACTTTGAAAATGACAAATCTTCCTTGATTTAGTTTCTAAACAAACAGGTTTGCTTAGCAGTTTCTTGGTTATCAATTGTTTGATCGACTCAATAACATACTAAAGGAAAGGACCCTAGTGAATGAAACCTTCCTGTAGGTAGAAGGACACCATCAAGTGCTCTCTTAAACTTTAGCACACTTCTCCATCACCTAGCCACATGACTGCCTTGGAGATGACCTTAAGCAAGGCGAATGAGATAGAAGGAATACTCATACCTTTAATGAGATGATGTACTTTTTTCTTCCAGGAAGGCAACTTCTAGTGCCATTGTTAGATGCATCCTCATTCATTAAGTTTCACTAAATCTGCCTGCTTTCGTGGGTTACTCAGAAAAGTATGGTCTTTCTTTTTTCCTTCCTTTGGTCCCTTGTTCTTGTTGTGCTCATGGTTATTGTTGTTTTCTGTTGTTCTCTTTTCTCTTCTCATTCTTGCTCTATTGTTCTCCTTCTCTTCCTTCTTCTCCCTCCTATACCCTCCTATACCCTCTCCTCGTTCACATTTGTTCTTCTCCCCATCTTTGTTTCTTTCTTTCTCTCTCTCTCTCTTTCTTTCTTTCTTTCTTCCTTCCTTCCTTCCTTCCTTCCTTCCTTCCTTCCTTCCTTCGCTTCTTGCTTGCTTGCTTTTTTCTTCATCTCCCTTCTCATGGTAAAACTACTAGCTTGTCCTGTTTTTTACTTTGTATCTTCTAAGATTTGTCTTGGAGCTTTTTTTCTGAGTCATTTTTGAATAAGACCCAATGTTCACAGTAATATATTGAATTTCCTAAAATTTCTTAAAACAGAATGAGGCCAGAAATAAAGAAGACATTGAAAAAGGAATTGAAAGAACATGGATGGAAAAAGATAAAAGATAGTTAGATTTTGTCTTATTTACTTATTTACTTATTTATTTATTTGATACTACCACACTATGAGCAAATTGTCCTTTTAGTATATGCACTTATAGAGCATATCTTCTTATTGATTAGTTAGTGTATTTATAAATAGGCATGCACCTAGGGGAGGTTGCATTCTTGGTTGTCACAATTATATGCAATGACCAAGATTTATTCAATAAGAAGATACAGTTCTATTATGGACAACTTTCTCTGTACACACATGTATATATTTCTTTCGTAACTTTCTCATACTTTAAACTCCAGACATATAATGTATTTTACTCTGGCTTTTCTCCCATTAAGTCCTTAATTTAAAAGTAGGTCAAGAGCACACAGTTAAGTCATAGGGTATTGAGTTACTTAATATTGGTAGTATATCTAGTATGAGGTAACATTCTTTGGAAGTAGAGGTGGCAGACGCTTTGCAACACTTCTATTATAGTAAAAAGGGACCTATATCAGGAATTTGGATATATTAGTATCTTAAGAGAACCAATTGTGTGTGTGGGGGGGGGGTGATTCTTTTTGGAAAATCAGGTTAGCTATGTACTAAAACAGGCATTATATAAAGTATCAAATACCCCTTCCTATCATAGATAGACTGCTATAAATTCTTACTCTGGTTTCAGGAATTAAAAAGGCATATCATTGTCAGATAACTGGAATTAATAACAAAAAGTCGGTCTGCTTTATATTATCAGGGCATGTAAGCCATTTTGAATGATCTCTGGTAAAGTAATTCTCTCTTGGATAGAGTATCCATACAGACTTCTCTCTTCTTGTTATGTCACTTACACTTAATAAATCATGTCTACATTAAAATTTAAGAGTAGATATATTATCTGGAGGTAAGAACCTTGACTGCAAACTTGGAAGTTTATCAATCTAAGCACCAGGGGACATGATTATGCATTTGATATTTGAAAGAAGTTATTTTTGAATAATGATTAATTGCGTTCTTGGGTATTAACTTCAAGATTATTGTGACAAATATGTATGTTAAGAATAGGAGATCAAAAAGCCCTGTGCTGTTGCTAGGAGAATTCAGGAGTTAACTCTCTTTTCATCAGTATTATAAATTTTATGTCAGTTATCTGCTAGATATTGTATCATTGTTATTTTTATACCTTTAAATATTTACATCATGCTATGGTTAAATACACGTATTCCTTATAACATGAATATATCCAGTTTTTGTCTTCATCATTTACCAAAACTGAAGAATGCATAAAGAGGTTAAGTATTCTTGTTAAAGGCTTCTGAGCAGAATCAAGTAAACTCTAGACTGTAGAATGGATTTCTAAGGAATACATTGAAGTTATAAAGAAAATAGAAGAGAACATAGCAATGCAACTCTGCCTGTTTTGCCAGAGTTCTGTAGACACCAGGGACCTCAGGTAAGCCCTTCCCTACCCCCAAATCCCTGCCTGGCAACTTCTTAAAAGCACACCCAACAGGAGCAAACTGCATTCCATACCTTAGGTGGATTTTCCCCCATTCACCCCAACTCTGTCTTCTCTCCTAGACACAACATTCCCAAACTTATGTGACACAATGATTGAATTTCTAAAAGGAAAGTTCCTGTTACTATGTGTCTTCCTTAAAAAGTTGGTGAAATCTTATATTAGCAACTTACACACATCTGAAAGCTCTAGAACAAAAAGAAGCAAACACACCCAAGAGAAATAGAAGACAGGAGAGAAAAAAAACCTCAAACCAGAAATTGATAAATTAGAAACAAAGAGACCAATACAAAGAATCAACAAAACCATGAGTTCATTTCCTGAGAAGATAGACAAACACTTAACCAAACTAACTAAAAGGCAAAAAGAAATGTCCAAATTAAGAAAATTGGAAATAAAATGGGAATCATAGCAACAGACACCAAGGAAATCAAAAAAATCATTAGCTCTTACTTGAAAAACCTGTATTCCACAAAATTGGAAAATCTAAACAAAATGGAAGGGTTTTTTGTTTTGTTTTGTTTTGTTTTATTTTTTGATAGATACCATTTACCAAAGTTAAGTAAAGATCAGGTAAACAATTTAAATAGCCCCAAAACCCCTAAGAAAATAGAAGCAATCATTAAAATTCTCTCACACAAACAAAAGCAAAACAACAACAACAGCAACAAGGCCAGCACCAGATGGTATTTGTGGAAAATTTTACCAAACTTTCACAAGAGGGCTAATACAAATACTCCTGTATTCCACAAAACAGAAACAGAAGAAAACTAATAAATTTATTTCATAAGGGCACAGAAAATGGCAATGTCAACCCAAAATATTATGTTGACACAAGCTTGCAAGAATGAACTTTAAAATTCTTTGGAGCAACATCCACGCACTTCTTAAATATTTACTGAGAAATTGCAAATTTTCATTTCAGTACCAGTTTCCAGTATAGTATCTGCAGTGATGGTAGTAGAATATAATTTCTATTCTTAGACAGTGAGTGGGCACAGGACATCCTGCAATCATATAGAAGTGAACATTATAAATGTAAATTTCTCAAGTGTTAAAAAAAAATAGTGCCTCAACCGAGCGGTGGTGGCGCATGCCTTTAATCCCAGCACTTGGGAGGCAGAGGCAGGTGGATTTCTGAGTTCGAGGCCAGCGTGGTCTACAGAGTGAGTTCCAGGACAGCCAGGGCTACACAGAGAAACCCTGTCTCAAAAAACAAAAACAAAAACAAAAACAAAACAAAACAAAACAAAAAAAAGTAGTGCCACAAAGAAGGGCTACCTAGAGAGCTACAAGGAATCCACATTTTAAGGGCAAGGAGAAGTTAGGCTTCAGAATGAGGGAGCTTCAGAAGTTTCAATGAACACAGCAACCATGAGCTGAACATGGAAGGATGCAGTCAGTAATGAGTGTGTGATGGGAACAACAAACTTGTTGGTGTCACTGGAGTTGTTGGTGCCATCTTAGTCAGGGTTTTACTGCTGTGAACAGACACCATGACCAAGGCAACTTTTATGAAGGACAACATTTAATTGGGGCTGGCTCATAGGCTCATAGCTCCAGTTAAGTATCATCAAGGCAGGAACATGGCAGTGTACTGGCAGGCATGGTGCAAGAGGAGCTGAGAGTTCTACGTCTTCTTCTGAAGGCTGCTAGGAGAAGACTGGCCTTCAGGTAGCTAGGAGGAAGGTATTAAAACCCATGCCCACAATGACACACTTCTTCCAACAAGTCCATACCTACTCCAACAAGGCAATATCTTCTAATAGTGCCACTCCCTGGGCAAAGCATATTTGAACCACCAGAAATGCCAAGCATAGACATTTTGAAATATCAGTACTATCAACCAAGAAAGGGCAGCTGGCTCTTATGGGATACCTGTTACATACTTGACATACATTACTTTATTATTCTGATGAAAGTAATTATAAAACTACATATTTTAGGCCTTTACCATTTATATGTTTGTGTTGAGAATTTTTGAAGTCTTCATTTGCCACCACAACAATGTGTTCCTTTAACCTAGAATATTACTGTGTGGCTGAATCATATTTCATGGGAAAATTGGATACTTGTTCATGTAACAAGTATTTATCAAATGCTTAACATTTATCACAGACGTTTCTGAGTGATTCATATAAGTCTGCTCTTTTCATATTCACAATGTGACCTATGAGATCGACTTGCTATTATTCTCATTCCATACATAGGGATATTCTTGACATAGATATAAAGTCAGTGGCCAATGATCACTTAGCTTCATCAGAAGCTGAGCCATCTTTCAGGGTCAAGAATTCAGCTTGGAGTCTGTCTAGTGCTACTCTCCGCAATGGTTTATATGACCAACATTCAGGTTCCCAGAATGAGCAGTCAGCATATACTTCTATATCATTTGTCATGCGGCAAATTGTTTATAACAGGCATCTGGTTATTACTGTGTACTCCTGATACTCAGAACTTAGCTGGACATTCACACACACACACACACACACACACACACACACACTCATGAATGTGCCATAAAAACTTTAATAAAATTTACTATTTATAAAATAGTATTTATAAAAATTAGTTATAAAATTATTAAAAATAGTATTATAAACATATAAATAAATCTATATATGTATATATATTCATAATTCACTAAGCCAACCTCCACATCCCAACAAGACTGGTCAAAGATTCTTTGCCTCCTCTCTAAAGACACCCCAACTTCTGTGAGTTACAGTCTGAAAGAAAACTTTTTAACTCTCTATCATTATCTAAGCAAATCATACCCAGGCATTCTTCTCAATATAGAAGACTTTTGTTTGCTTGCTTTTGTAGCTAGTTCTCTGCATTTAGCTCCAGAGAATGGATAAAATTTATTTCTTGAGGCACCATTAATCTGTTGGCTGATAAATAGGATACCTCCCTCCTTTAGCTCCTTTTATCATTAATTGATGAGAACAAATGTTAGATTTTTCTCATTGATAGAGTATTCAAGCATTCAATATTCATTGTAACCATTGAAACTATATATTTTACTTGATAATACTAAAGTACTATATATATGTATATGTATATATATACATATATACATATGTATATCTGTATACATAAATATGCACAATTTGTATTCATGTTCATGTATATAAGTGCAGATGTCCATATGCACCCATACATCTCCTATAGACACACATACATTAGAAGTAGTATGTCTAAAATTTCATAACCTTACAGTTATTAGTACTCGGCAAAATAAATGAAAGACTTCTAATCATAATATTAGAACTTGTGGAGCTGTAAACCTATATAAATTACTTCAGACTTACCCAGATTTTTGAAATTCACAGTGCTTGGTCTACTCCAAATGTGCAAACCAGTTCTTTTATGCCTCAGACCTGGGAATTGTAGAATCTTCCACCTCCATTTATTTACAAGTACTATTAAGCAATTATTTAACCAAGACTGTCTTGTATGACTTTTAGGAATTCTGCCTCCCCAAATCAGTAATAAAGTTCTCCTCCCTTTTTAAATTCTCAGATTAACTTCATGCTTCTGAAGCCTTTAGAGTGAAACAATTCATGTGAACTTATTGTTCAATACAGTCTGCACTTGGAAGCATTCAGAAAGACACATACTCCTAGTTTCTGAGGGACACCGTAGCTTTTGGGACTCCATAGAAAGTCTTCAAGTCTATAGTGACCATCTTTGATGAATGTGGATATTTGGAGAACTCCAGAATTATTGTACTTAATAATGTTGTCGTGGTATATACAGTCAATCGCTAAAATTTGAAATGAACTAAGGATATCATTTCCAACCATGAGGAGACACCTGTGAAACAATCTTCTTTCCCCTAGGCTCTCATTGAGTACACAGAGACTCCCCATGTATGTATGGCATATATAGGCTTCAATAACTCTCAATATCCTATGTCCTATCATAGGTGTGACACTCTTATTCAGAACACCATGTGGATTCCTACATCACACAAGATGCATTTACAGTCCACACTTTGAGCAACAAAGTACCTAAAAATGAGAAGCAGACGAAGTGATTGTTCTGTCCTAGTTTATTCTACTTTTGCAATATCTGTGAACTTGATACTTACCAAGAAGTTATCGAAACAGGGATAAAGAGCCAAATGGTTTATCTGTTCCCAGTCCTCTCTATTTTCTGTTCCCTTTTACACTAGAAGTGAAAGATATTTTACATAAAACATCTATGCATAAAACACATGACGCTTTCACAAAAGTATCTTATTCTAAGTGGAAAGGAATATCAGAGCCACCCCCAAAACACAACCTTTATCCTGGAAACCTAAGGCTCACTAGGATACCATTTAAAAAAAAAAAAAAAAAAAAAAAAAAAAAAAAACACTTTTCCCATGCTGGCTTTCTGCATAGCTGCCTCAACAATTTCTCACAGCCTCCTAATAGATACCTTGCTTGAAATTGCTGTTTAAGTCAAAACTCCCAGTTTCCTCTCAATGAATTGAGAGGTAATGCAGTTTTAATTTTAAGTCCAATTATTTCTTGAGAGATGAATAGTACAGGGCAAATCCTTGCTTAGGGCCAAAAGGGGGTGATGAATCATTCACTTACATGATCAGATTGCTCTAAGTCCCTCTGGGCCTCTCAGAAAACAGAAAAGCGTAGTTAGAAACAGCCTCTTTGGTGAAATATTAAATGGAATGAGGAGTCAGGGTAGATGTTGCTGGTATAAGACAGGATATTTAAGCTTTGCTGCAGTTAAATAAAGGTTCTGTGGCTCATCATAACAAAAAACCTTATTCTTGTTTATACTTCTTGTCAGCTCAGCTCTTTAAGAGATCCTTCCTATTACAGTTATTTAAGCAACAAAAGTCAGTGACTCCAGTGTAATACAAACTCTTAGCTCATTACCATGCAGGGAGGGAGATGTAGTGAGTATGGCGTATGTATGGTTCTTTTCATAATTTATAGACCACTACCAGTATGCTGAAGCAAGTTTTCACAGACAAGGTAGAGCAATGTTGCATTTCTTTTCCCAAGGGGAGAACAAGAAACCACAGAGGAAATATGATCGTTGATTGATTCGATACTCACTGCCCTGGCTTTTTCTTTTTCCCTATATGTCTCATTAAAAATGAAGCTTAAGGCAAATGTGATAGGTATTAAGTGACCACGAGGCATCAAGTGTGGCTACATCCATGAGGATTTAAAACTCTCCATTTAGTGGGATTGAGAAGATAGCTCAGTCTATCAAGTGTTTGTCCTTCAAACATGAAAATCTCGATTTGATTCCTCAGATTCCGTGTAAGAGTCATGGTGGTATATACTTGCAATCCTGGCACCGGAGAGGAGAAAACAGGCAATCCCTGGAGTACAATGGGCAGTCAGTCCAGACTGCTTTGGAAGTTTCCTATCAGTGGAAGAACCTTACTCATAAAAATCAAACTAAAATACACACAAAAAACAGTAGAAAATATTTAAGGGATGATACCTTAGGTTGACTTCTGGTCTTCACACGATGCATATATTTGAGTAATTTAGACATAGGTATACCTGCACAGACTTGGACATGCATGAACTTATACATACACAAATAAAATAAAACCCTCAAGAGATATCTGGCTCAGCTGTAGAGTTCTTATCTGCTATGTGCAAGGGCAGGAGTTCAATTACCAGCATCACAAAAAAGCATAAACGGATTGAGCTTGGCATGGTGGCATACATTTGTAATCCCAGCACTTGGGAGGCAGAAAAAGTGTTCAGGTTGATGCCACACTAGGATACACAATGAGACAGATACACACAAATGAATGTTATCAATGATGTGGGATTTGTATTTCTTATTTTATATTTGCAATGACTCATAGAAGCTCAAAGCATTTTCTGAGATCACATTCCTGTAAACATTGTCAAAATCAAAATTACTTGTGTCTAGGCATAATCAATAAAGAAAAAAATAAAACCAGAGATGTTAAAAAAAAAAAAAATCCAATGATTGTATTCCTGATAGCAAGAGATATGTATAAAAATACTACAAGTAATTCAACCTTTCCTGAAGCTTATTATAACTATAAAATACATCACAACTGCAGGAATATATGATCAATAGCTATCAGTTGTATCTTAGACTGACACCATTGCTTATTTTTTAAAAAAATCATCTTAGTTAGAATTTTTGTTTCAGAATATCTTACATGTTCCTTCTCTTTTTACATTTAAATTTAACCTTACTCACACATATCCTTATTACTTTGTACATTCATTCTTCTATAAATGCCATAAATCTTTTTAAGATATCTTATCAGAGTATTAATTAGGTCAATATAGCTAAGGAGTATAATCAGGAATCTTGCCCAGAAATGTCATGTCCCAAAGCCTCTATTTTCTCACCTCTCAGAGCTGCATAATGACCTGGCAGATGCTTTGATAAATTTTATAAACCACAGTTCTAATTTGAGGGGCTTTGAGGTTGCAACCAGAGAGAATGCAGTGTGAATGACCAGACAAGTTAAGCAAGAAAATCATTTAGATATAAATAGATTAACCCAAAGTACCCTGGGTGAGCATACCTGTAAGATTAGCATCTTACATTGATTGTGTATTCAAAGCAACAACTTCAAGATGTATAATACCTCATATAATTCACTTTATATCTCTGAGAGATAAATTTAAGTTTTAGGTTTCTAATCTTCTAGTATTATGATCTGAATACTTTCCTTAAGAATACTTAAGGATTTTGCTTTCCAACATATATACTGAGAAGACATTTTTATTTTCTACATACTTTTATTTTGAAGCAAATTTAAGAAAAAATTAAATGGGATATGAGGTATGAAGTTCTCAGAACATATTATATGCTAGGTAAAGATGGGCAGACATGGTATGAGAAATAGTCTTTGATGCGAGATGCAGATTAGAGTCAATTCCTTATTGTTTAGCTACAGAGAAATTATAGGTAGCAGAGAGAACCACGGACTTAGAAAGCGAAGTTAGAAATATGAAGAAAACCATAATAGGTTAGGATGACAAGCAGTCTGTTGCAAAATGAGGATGAGAGCTCAGTCTTCAAGGAAGACAGGTAATACAGATTTTGTGTGACCCATGCATTGTTTTAGAAGTTTAGTGTCAAATATAACAACTTCAGTTTTATTGTTAGTGATAATTATGAAATGATAATGTGTATATGTGTACAAAGTTCATGCATTGAAAACATAATCCTTAATGCAACAGGGTTGCAAGTTGGAGCATGATGGGAGGTACCAAGATTGTTAAGGCTTCATTCCCATGGGAAGAGTTATGCCCTGTCTTCTGTTTGTTATGTTATGTGGAACCACAGCACTTATTTCTCTTCTGTTCTGACTTTCTGACTATATAACCAGAAGATGATAGCACCTTTTCTTTCAAGGCCTCCAGAACTGTACAATAACTATGTATCCCTTATAGATTAAGAGTCTGAGATTTCTGAAAATCTCAGCTCAAAATAGGCTAAAACAAATTAATTTTGAGAGAATCTTCTTCCAAATTCTCTGGAGGTCTTCAACATTACTTCTATATGACAAGCAACTCCCTCTTCCTCCTTGTTACTTCAACTTCCTCTTCAACCTAGTTACTATGGCTCCTATGTTCAACTTCTTGCTTGCTTGGCACACCTTAATCCCATTTTATAAAATGTGTTTTGCTAAAACGAGTTTCCTATGCCCAATAAATATATGAAATATACCCTGGAGGTTGTCTGTCCACTGTTTGAGCATACCTCAGTCCACCGTGAAAAGCCTGGGCAGAAACCTGCATACTGTATTCCCCTAAATTCTTCATTGCTCTCAAGAACACTGAAAGCCATGGTGTGGTACTGCTGCTTTGGTTTTCAGTACCAAATTGGAAGGTGTGTGGAAAAGGTGAGTAGGAGAGTGGGGCAGATCAGGGAAGCTGGTGATTGGGCAGAAGAAGAGGAAGTCACGAGCTGTTGTTCATCTCAGTGCTGGGACAGAGGGAAGACAGTGAGGCTTGAAGTAGCATGGGGGACTGCAATGATATAAATGTTAATGGTGGAACCATGAAAAATAGGGAAGTAGGTTCTGGGATCAGAGGGAAAAGTCATTCCCATGGAAAAAGAAGCTCTGGAGACTAAGTGATTGTAGGTAAGAGTGACTGCTGTCTTGAAAGATTCCCCATTGACAGACAAGCTCCTGATATCGTCAGAGAGGATAAGGTGAACAAAGTATTTAGGAGAAGAACAAAAGAAGACCATCCAAGGACTACAGATGCTGCAAGAAGACACAGGTGCCTGTTTTCCAAGATATATGGGTCTGTGGTACGACCCTATCCATTTTCTCTGGTACTGTTGTGACTGTAAAGATACAGGAACGTTCTAGTCTCTATAATAGCAATGATATATTGGGTACAATATATCAGCTCATCCAGGTTCCCATTCTAGAGCCCAGCAAAGGAAATACAGGGAATTTTTTTGAACCTAGAAGTTCCATTTGAAAGATTTCCTCATACCTGGTGGACCTATGATTTTTTGTATAACACTCACATAATGGGTTAGATAGCAAGAGTCAAATCTGTTTGCAGGTAAAAGTTCTCTATTTGTTTACTATAGCACCAGAGTTATAGTATTACATTGGTGTGTTGAGCTCAGCTTTGATTTGTAATTTTTTTTCTGAATGAGCAATTGTTAAAATGAATGAATGAGCAAAGGGGGAATAGAAAGATGTGTTGGCCTAGAAGAGGAACCCTCTTAAATATTTTCATTTGTAAACACTGAAAAAAGCCACAATGCTTCAAAAAAGAATGAAAGAAAAGAAAAAGAAAGGAAAGAAAACAAAAGAAAAAAGAAAGAAAGAACGAACGAACAAATGAAAGATATTCAAAACAAACCATGATTTCATCTGAGAGAGTGAAATTTGGGGTTATCTTCAACAGTCATCTTCTGGACTCCAGAGGGATGACTCCTTTAAGCAGTTATACCTGACAGCCTTATTTGCTTTGGCAATGCTCCTTCATATCTCCTGGCTTCCTTAAGTAAGGTAAGGACAGATCATCAGTTAGTTGCTTCAGGCTCTGAGGACTGGCCGCTCATCACCAAGGTATGTGGAAGCCTTTGACCCTGAATCATCAAATACTGCAGTGATAAACATGTTGGTTGCCTTTAAATGCCCTCTGCCCCTCCATTCCTGGTGACAACTGTCATGCATCCCTGGGTAATTTGAATGTCTGCTTGAAGCTACCTCCTTCTTGTCATACCTGGTACTATATCAGATTACCTGGAGCTAGGGAGAATTGTGGCTGAGCCGGCATCAGATGGACAAGGTGTATGATTTATGTAGAGATGGAGTAATAGGCAAGGATTTTAAAATTTGATGTAAAGCTGAAGAAATTCAATAAAAAGTGGGTCTATAGAGGCACGTTTTACTGTGTGTGAATGTTTTCATAAACACCTCTGAAGAGATAATACTGTACAGGTGAGTGTAATAAAAAAGGATTTTCCTTTTCCTTCCTGCCAATCTGGCCACAAACTCTCTGATGAGAGAGAAGTCTGGGCTTATTGGGACTGCTCTTTCTTGCTTATCTAGTTTCCTTTTTCAACCTTTCTAATCTTGCTCCCCCGCCTTTCAGATTTTATTGAATTTTTGCAAGAGAAAAGAATTTTGCTGGGAAGGATTTCCTAGAAAAAGCATGTTAACCTGAATTGCTGACAAATGCGCACCTCTGCAAACGCATAAGGAGTCACCCACAGCAAGGGTGCAGCCTTCTAATGAACCCCACTGTCTCAGGGGAAGCAAGAGAAAGGCATAGAGAAAGCTCTGCATGTGTTAGAGGAGACAATTACCCTGGAAAATGTCTAGTGCTAAAAGTTCTTGGGAAAACACACTGGATTTGGAGTTGGGTATACCTAGTGTTAACGCCTGATTCGGCTTTCCACCATCTCTGACCTCCCTGAGATCCTAGCTTCCTACAACCCCGACTTGATGTGAAATCATAGCTCATTTCTTTACAAGATAATTGGAAGAATAAATGTGGTGAAAGCAAGACTATTATTGTCTTGGTGTCGCAGTCTATATTATCTCAGTTTCCTATTTTTCCAAAACAAGAGAAGTTGCAAAAATAAAATAAGCTAAAATAATATGGTAAAGGGGCGAGACATTCATACTGGCCTGGGTTTCGAACAACAAAGAAATAATTAAAATGGGAGCGATCCCTGTTCTTTTCCCATTGTAATCTCCCTTTCTATATGTTTTATCTGTTCTATCTGGTTTTTATTCTTCCCTTATTTCACATAAAACTGTGTATGTGTGTGTGTATGTGAGAGTGTATGTGTATATGTGTGTGTGTGTGTGTGTGTGTGTGTGTGTGTGTGCATGTGTGTAGAGACTGAGTGACAGATTGAGACAGAGAGGTAGAGACAGAGAGTGATAGGTATTAAGGGACAAGACAGCTTGTGGAGGAGGAAGTTAGCAATGAATAAGAACAAGATTAATGACATATAAGTTGAAAATGCCATGATGCCCACTGGTTTATAGACTAAACTTAAATTTAAATTATCAGAAGTAAAATGTCTTTTAAAACTGAACTGAATACCTTCTGGAATTAATAATCTAAAATATTTATATTTTATCTGGGTCAATCACTATAAGAAATATAATTTTTTTGAGATTATAATATAATTGCATCTTCTCCCCATTCCCTCTCCTCTCTCCAACTCCTCCTGAACACATCCTCCTGTCAGCATTATTTAAAATAATTTCTTTGGATTTATCACATGTCTTCTAATTCCTAGTTACTCTTCTTCTTCACTCAGTAGTGGCTTCTGATTCCCCTCTGCAGGTTTGTCTCCTGATCTCTAGCTGTATCTGCAGAGAAGAAAACAGAAATCTGGGCTGGAGAGATGGCTCAGCCGTTAAAGGCTAGGCTCACAACCAAAATATAAGAAAACAGAAATCCTATATGAATATATTTAGCACAACCCCCTCCACACTCACTTCCTGTCATGTATAATTACCAGAGTTTTGTTGGGGGATAAATACAATGTTTGTGCTTATCATACATTAAAAATCTTAAGAAAAATGTTTTAGAGTGAGAACATATGTGGTCAGAGTTTTAATAAAATGAATTTTAAACAATTACAGAAAAATTATTTTATTTCCATTCTGAAGCAATTTTTGCCAGTTATAAAGTTTATGGGTTGTTAGTGAGGTCTAGATAAGCTCTTCTATATTCTATCTTTCCACTGCCATCATTCCTCTCAAATTGCTGCTTTTATTGGCATGTTAGCCACTTCCCTGCTCTATGTTTTTAGCCTGTGTACACTTAACTAACTAGGCTGATTTTTCTTAGGAAAAAGTCTTCGTGATCACCCAGTGATCAGCAAAAGGATTCTCACTATGAATGAAGTAGCTACTTAGATTTCTGAAGACATTAATTTCCCTTTAATGGTTTCTAGGTCCCTTGCCAACAAATCAAATGGGGTTTAATTTTCCTTTATGAAGTTTTCATTGAGCATTATACAATGAACTACAATCTACGTCTGGTGTTTCTGATTATCCTGCTAATGTATTATTCAGATCTCTTCTTATCCTAGCCAAGCTCACTGGAGGTTTCCTTTATTTTATTACCAATTACCACCTGTATCAGCTGAAAAAAAAATTGTATTGTTCCATTTATCCAATAATGCTACTCATTAGACACTTTAAAAGAAAAGCTGCCCAAGAAAGGATTGAAACTCCCTAGTAAATTGGGTTTAAATTCACTTTCTAAACAAATATGTATTTATAACATTAAGTCTACAATAGAGAAACCCAGATCCTACTATCAATAGAGTTCTGATTAAGAGGCAGCCAAACCTCTACTATAGTTTATTAATCTGCCCACATTTTTACCAGGTAAAAAATATCAGGCATTTACTTTGTATGATACGTAATTTTTAAATGGGATAGGATTTATTAGTATAATTACTGTCAACTAGCAATGCCCAAACCTCCCAATGTTGGTATTGCCTTGTGCATTCCAGTTTTTCATGCAGACCACATGACAAGACTTCACTGTTTATGTTGCTGGTGTTTTTCTCTTTGTCCCTGGTTTCCATAGGACTGTTCTATGTTCTCAGCTTGTAGAAGAATGTAGGTTTGGCCTGCATTTAAGGAGAAATGATCAAATTATATAGCGACCAAAACAATTCAGCTTTTGGCATGACCACAGCCAACATCTATGAAAACTGCATGAAGGCATGAGCTGACACAACTGCCTGTAGTAAGATTTGCATTGTTCTCCTAAGACTACAGAGCATTGCTCATTGCCTTGTGAGGCTACGTGCAAACTGTAGCAAGTGAAGTCAATGCAGAGTGCTGCCCATCATTATACCTGACCTCTCCTCAGACATAGGCATCAGCGACACCAGTGCTTTGGGTCTCCGAATTGAGGTAAAAAATTTTCTGAATTAGTTCTCATTGGACACCAGTTCTAGTTTGAGTCATGGTGACACATTCAGTAACTTGGCGGGAATCCAGACCGTCCTGAAAACTGCAGCCCGTGGAACTTGGATAGTACTTGAAATATGCACTAAATATAAAATTAAAGGATATTATCATTTTATTGTATTTTCATTATTTAAAATATTTTAGAATTTAAATATATACTGATTATATTCTTCCCCTTCTCCATATACTTTACCTCTTTCTACATACCCAACTTGAAGTTCTTTCTCAAAAACCAAACAAAAAACTAATATAGCAACAAATCCCCCAACACCAAGGAAACAAAACAATACCAAGACATAAAAAAAGAACCCACCATTGACAGAAGCCCTATCAAAAAGTAGCTAAATAAAAGCATCAAACAACAGCAACAAAAAACCTGTGGAGTCCTTTACATGTTGTTCAATTACTACTGAACATTAGGCCTACTTTGGAGCAGTTGATATATATGATATTGCTCTACTGAAGAAAACTGGTATTTTTCTATCCCAGCATGTATAAATGCCAGTTCAGTTGTTAACCTTTACCACAGTGGCTAGGTGTTCATTCATTCATCCATCCATCCATCCATCCATCCATCCATCCATTCATTCACCCACTCATTCATTCATTTAAAGAAGGCATGGGAATATCCCTATTTAAAGCATAATTGGAATAGGCAAAAGGGGGAAAAACTCACCTACAGGAAAAGTACCAAGGGAGCTGAAATGAGTTCATTCTATGGGATTTTGTTGTGTACTTTTCTTATTATTGTGTCAAAATACTTAACAGAGGCACTTTAAGGAATTGAAGGGCCATTCTGCACCAGAATGATAGAATCCATTTTGGGAGGAAAAGCATGACAGTTGACATAAATCAGCCTGTGATAGCAAAGTGTTTTGTGGGGATTGCTGGTATTTTTGCTGATCAGACTTTGTGGCACATGATCTTTAAGCAGAGCTAGGTTATAAACCTCAAGGCCCAACCATAGTTGCCTATTTCCCATAATTGCTGCAACCTTCCAAAATGACACTGCTATAAGGGGATTAACCATGCAATCACACAATCCTGTGAGGAACTTCTCACAGTCAAATCACAATGAGACTCCTTGGTGACCAACCACAAGTGAAACAGAACATTCAGTAAACAGCCATGTAGAGAAACATATTATGTACTGGAAATTAGGTAATGTGTTTCTGAGCTGTTCTCTCTGACTACAAGTCTATGTTCTGAGATAATGAATCTCTATCTGGCTATATTAGAACTCAGCACACAACATGCCAGGAAGGAAATGGAACCCCTGAAGAAAGTGTCCATTTAAATTGGGATGTATTTTTAAAACACTACCATTAAAGGGGACCAAGGTTTACCAGGTTTGAAGACTCAGGTTTGACCCCAGTTCTGATGTCTCTCAGCACAGAAACTTAATGGAATTAGTATTGGTAATAAGAAGTTATTATTATTGAATGCTGATCTAAGTTATATATGAACAGTTGTTCTTCATAAAATTCCTTTCAATCCATTGTGATTGGCATTTCCACTTCAAAATAATGAAAGCAAAACAAGAAAAATTATGGCTGCTCACTGTGATCCAAAGTAGCTCAGTTCCAGAGACTGGGCTTAACTCAAGCTTCAACACCACCTACTCAGTTTCAATGTTCTCATGGGCAGAAGGACTCAGCATCACTTGGAAGAGTGCTGATGTGATTCATTGTCATGCCTGCTGTGAAGGTTCTAGCTCACTGCTTGTTAAATTGTGATTACCTTTAAGTGATGGTCTGTACCATAGCATGTTTTGGTTGCAAGGGACAGAAAGCAACTTCATTTCACTGAGGTAGAAAAGGATCTTTGTAAAACATTTTCTCTTAATTGAAAAACCAAAATAAAACAAAACAAAACTACAATGTAATTTACTACCCTGCCACTCAAGGTAGTGAGTCCTACAAGAAGTTGGTTGTCCTGGGGTTATCTGAGGAAAACAATGAAACTTATTTATTAGGCTCATGTGAATGCTATTATTACTGTTTCTTTAACAAATATATACTAATGGACAAAATATCTTTATTCTCCCCCATCCCCTCTCTCTCTCTCTCTTTCTCTGTTATGGGAAAATCCAACCGACTCTACCATCATGGTGGCCACTGGTAGGTAATGGACCTTTATCATGAAGCATGTAGTAGTCACATCTGGATCCTATGGTTGCATCTGGATCCTATGGCAACACACGTTAGAAAGGGAAGACATCTTGCACCTTGCAGTTGTCTCTTATACTAGCAGTCATGTTCCCCTATTAAGTTACTAGAGACAAGATTTCATTACCCTTACAAAAGGAACTAGCACAGTGTGCATATATCCACACAGCGACACACACAGGCACACACAGACAACCAGGAAACAAAGTTGCTGATCCTTATGGCATAGCAGTGACATCATGGCTTTGAGGGTTTGTTATAGCTTTGTCGCCTTAAATTCAGGGCTGTTGTTGGTACAAGGTCCCAGCTGTGCCTTTATTGTTTCCAGCATGTTATCGTGACACAGAAGTACTGAGGAATCAACTTTGATTTGTCTTCTATGGAGAGAGGGCATGATATATTTTGGACTTAACAACCTCATTAGTTTAAGTCGTCTGAATCTGCCAACATTTGGTTTTTCTGACCTACATTAATGAAAATTATATAGTTAGACTGTGCATTAAAATTTGAGTATAAGTCACTTCAAGTAACTGATTTTTAGATTGTTTTAGTTATGAGGACAACAAGGTACTGAATTTTCATCATTACTGGGCTGCTTCAATGATTTTCAGGTTCAGTCCAGTGCTAGATTTGTACAAATGCCACATTTCCCTTCAGTTAAGATGGAGACTTAGTCATAGAAACTGACAAGTTTTGGATCTATGTGCCATTGTGCATCTCTGTTGTTTCTGTTCTCTGATCTAATGTGGTCAGATTATTGATATGCTATCATTAGGACTTACAGGGGGTTGAGCTTGGTGAAGGAAGCACATTTTGTTTCTTGTATGTTGTGATGGGTGTGACATGCAAAGTGTATTTAATTTCTGTCACACTGTGAATTGTGTGGTGATGGTAGGAAAAACAGGGACAGAAGAGGGACAATCCTCACATAAGATCACAAAGCTAGCTTCCGCCCCTGGCCCGGATACTGGTGGCTGGAGCAGTCTCCCAGCCAATCTGCTCCCCTCTGGAAACTGAGTCCGGAGGCACCCTAGGGAGGGCATGGACAGCAGAGCAGCAGAATACACAGACTTGGTGTTTCTACTCATCAAACATACTGAGCAGACCTGCCCAAACCTCCAATGTCCTGGAATTCCATCTGGATGCAGTGAAGACACAGCGTCAGAGGCTTATCAATTTACTCTTCTCCCCACCCCTCTTCTAATATCTCAATGCCCTTAATCAGCTTGAAGAAGTTAAAGAAGAGTCAGCACCCCTATTCCCTGGGCTTGGGGACCAAGGTGGTTAATATTGGTCTGTCTTTCTAGGGAAAAGTAGTGGTTTTTTTTGGAACAGGGAGGATTAGCTAGGACTCATTGCATAGCCATAACCTATTGGTAGAAATCTCTATAATTATTATCAAGATGAAGTTATAGTTTCTTAAATGGTACAAAATTTACTTTGATTTCAAATTTAAGGTTTTCATTGGTATGAGCTTCTTATTGATATAAAAGTGAGATGAATATTGATACTCTAATGTGCATTGTGCCTGTATTTAGGAATACAAGGCTTAGACCCAGTCCTTCTTTAACTTTTTTAACTGATTTGGGACGGTTAACCTATGAGTTAAGGGACTATAGCAAATTCATGGCTTTCAGTTTACTGTTAGGGTGTTTTCCATATTTTACTTAGAAATAGCTGAGAGGAGTTAACAGACAACAGTCCAGGTTACCTTACATGGATAGTTGGTTTTCAAAACTTCAGAAGTCCATAGAATTGACGTTACAGATATTTCTATATTAATGTTCATTTTTATTAGAGACCTGTCTGCTCCTGACAGCTTCCTGTCATGGATTCTAAGAAGAAATTGAGCATCCTTGGAGTTACTCCAGTTGTCTGGTGACAGCCACTAGGCAAGAATTGCCTCTTTCCATCTACAGACAAATTACTGTCCAGAAAAGGACACACTTGCAGAATAGTCGACTGATTATATCTGCCTAGGCAGAGTAATCAGCCCTTAATAATCCTGCATCACTAAGGTCTGTCAGATGACTCTGGGCCAGAAGGCTGAAGATTTGATGCTCCAGCGTTCGGTAGTATAGGGGCTTTCCAGGTGTTCAGCGGTCTCTATAAATTTGCTAAGTTTTAGAAGCTATGCTTTGTGCTTCCCATAATTTCAGTTAACTCAGTCATTCTAGATTTCTGACTGGATGAAGACCTATAGTCTCTTAGCCAATCCTGGCTATTTACTTTGAGAGAACAGATCTGAGTGGACGGTTTTCAGCTGACATTCATTCTAAAGCCAAGAAAAAAGCCAGGTTCAAAACTAAGTGCTTTAGTTAGGACAGATGACAGAGGTTCTGTTTAGTCAACAAAACGATGGACTGGGTATTAGGACTATCTTGTACCTCACCGGTATAATTAGGAATAACTATGCTCTAATTGCATTTTGAGAGAAAAGTTTTATTTTAACAGGAAGGGTGAAGCTAGGTGATGAGAGAGAGAAAGAGAGAGAAAGAGAGGGGGGACATGGAGGCAGATGTTCACATGTCTCCACCAGTCAAAGATAGTTTATATATCTAGGTTGGGTATTGGGTTACACTTCTGATTGAGCATTACCAAACTTATAAGGCCTTTGATTAACATTTTTAAAAATGTATAAAAGCAAAAAGGAGGAAGGGGAATGGGATAGGGCTTTCTTGGGAGGGGAAATGGGGGGAAAGGGGATGGCATCTGAAATGTAAATAAAATATAAAATAAATAAAAAAAATCACAAAGCTAGCCAATGTCACACCCCGGATGCACCAACAGACCCTACGGCCCCACGCTGTATACTTTTGACTGTCGGGGGAATGTGTAACAGTAGTAGCCCCTGACAGAATGTTTGACATAGCACCAGTGTCTCCTGGAGATCATGGTTCCTGGTGTCCTATGCTGAAATTACTCTTTTTTTTTTTTTTTTTAATTCCCAAAGAATACAGAGCATCAGAAATTGTGCTGTGCCACCATTTGTATAGTCTATATATTAGCTCTGTTGTCATGTCAGCTGAAGCTGAAGCAAACCTGAGAACTAGAATTAAGAAATAGTGACAACTTTGCCTTGACATAGCACCCCATTCATGTTATAATAGCATTCAGGAGGCAGAAGCAAAAATATCAAAGTTCAAGGCTTCCTTAACATTCATAGTGAGTTCTGAGCTACCAGAGAGACTGTCTCCAAATAGCATAAGCCTGGCAATAATACATAAAATTTCACGGTGATTTTAATAGCAGGCACAAGACCTGAACAAGCTTAAGCCAAATACCCCAGAACAGTGTGTGTGTGTGTGTGTGTGTGTGTGTGTGTGTGTGTGTGTGAGAGAGAGAGAGAGAGAGAGAGAGAGAGAGAGAGAGAGAGAGAGACAGAGACAGAGACAGAGACAGAGACAGAGACAGAGACAGAGACAGAGAGAGAGAAAGGTTCCATGCCTAGTTAAGGAAGTATTGGTATTTGAATATTTGATAGCTTCTTGGAAAAAGGAGATTTGGGTTTTTTTTGAAATTGTGACCCCTAAACAAGTCAGGATCACACCGAACACTATTTGGGCAACACAAATCACATTAAATATAACATAATATTAGGTGGGTAAGGAGGCAGAGGTGGATATTGGAGGAGTTAGGGAGTAGGGGAATATGATAAAACCCCTTTTTACTTTATACAAGTAATATTTAAAATAATATTTAAACTCTTGGAAGAAAATAAAAAATAGAACCAATTGCAATTTACTACCCTTGTACATACCAGTGTCCTATGTGTGTTGGCCCTTTTGAAAAGTTATATAGATTTCTAGTCATTTTCTGTTACAGCTTCATCCTCACTTTTGCTGTATTATGTGGTTCATCTTAATGATCTTCTAAATGGTCTCTATTCTTATGCATATATTTTATGATCACATGACCTCATGATTTGCTATGCCAATTTAACCTATGACATCTTCTCACTGCACACTCAAAATGAAGTTTTGTTGTTCTGAGGTAAAAAGGTCACTGGGTAGGCTTCTCTCCCTGATGATAGGCTCTTTGTCTCCAGACATTCCTACTTCCTGTTCATCATTCCTTCAGCCTTTACATCTCAGTGAACCACTTGCTGGGATAGTGAAGTACAACAGATGAGGCTTTAGGAGCAAGGACAGATAATAAGTAAAAAGGTATATATCATCTATTTAAAACCATGAAAATTATTAACATTTCTTTGAAGCTATAATATGGGCAATGAATCTCCATATAATAGGGTCCCATAGGCTGACTGGCTGCAGAGGTATCTCTTGGTTATACTTTTGATAATTTTGGCATGAATGAAATGACATATCAGAGCATCTCATTGATAAGGTGATCATAATTTCAACAAGGGTAATAATAGATACTTTACAGCGTAGATATTAGATCATGTATGTTGATAGCAGAGCTTGATCTGTGATGTTTAGTTTACTTCTTTCATGATAAACAGTTTGCAATTCTGAAATGATAGTGATTGCAAAGTTATATCCATGGTCCAGAAGCAGAAGACTGCAAACTGGTACATTTAAATCAGAAAAAAAAAGCAGGGTAGAAATCTAATGAATCCTGTGCTGGCTAGACATCATTCATAGAAGCCAGGATAGAAGAGTATCCTCCCGTCATTTCAACACACTGCCCCTTAACAAGGATGTGTTAGAAAAGGTTATCCTGTTATAGCAGCTTTGGATGGCACCTAGAAATCCTGATTCAACACCAACATCATATACATGCTGCCCTCTTTTCGAATGTATGTAAAAGCACACATATGTGAGTCTATACAGAGGGCATTATTTAGCAGAAGGATTGTTGATAAAGTTTAAAGGCAGCTTGGAATAGGAAGAGAGACCCTGTCCTTTTTAAAAATATTTTAATATGGTTTAAACAGCCCAATGACTAAACTACTCCAAAACCTCCACACCTCTCTTCTGACATCCCTGAGTTATTGCTTACTAAAATCTATATTCCATGTTTGCTTCCAAGTGAAGAAAACCATCACTTTAAATAGGGCTTGGCTATATAGACTTGTGGTTGAATACATTCCTACTACATGAGACTAAGCACCAGTTGCTGGGCCCCTCACATAAAGCTGCTGACACTAAGCATGATAAAGGACATCTGAGATACCCTTCTCCTTCAAGCAACTTGGGTCATTTAAGGTCTACTACTGATCTCAGCATGCTACTTGATTTTCCACATTTGCAATCATTCCTTTTCCAGAACAACCTGATGCCATCTGTGTGTGTTCCTACGTGCCGTTTCCATTAAGCAGGGCAGCAGTGTCAAGATCTGTTCTGTCTTATTGGATTTTTATTGAACAGCCAGCATCACATCTGTGGCAAGGATTATTGTAGCTGTCAGTATTATCATAATAATCAAATAAGAGAAATAAGGTCCCTCTTTCAGTGGGACCATTTGACATTTTGCATGTGTCTGTCTCCTTACCATCACTTTAGTCTGTTTAGAGATTGACTCCACCTGCCCTCCTGCCAATCCAATGCTTTCAAATATACATAGATCATTCAGAGAGTGCTGGGTAACATTCAAAGTGGAAGGGCTGCCACTGTGTGCAGGTAGAGAAAATATATACAGGGTGTGGTTTTCTTTGTTTCTTCGTTTCTTTGTTTCTTTGTTCCTTCCTTCCTTCCTTCCTTCCTTCCTTCCTTCCTTTTTTCCTTACTTTTTCCTTCTTTCTTTCTTTCTTTCTTTCTTTCTTTCTTTCTTTCTTTCTTTCTTTCTTTCTTTCCTTCATTCCTATTAATAAAATTACTTTATTTCAAAGAATTTATGAATAAATATACCACCCAGATTGATTAATATAGCTACTCAAACCATTGCCCAATCCCTCCATGGTCTCATTTTAAAATAGTCCTTACATTTATCTATTAGTTTATGTGGGTATGTATGAGTAACTGCATATATACAAGCTCAATGACTGGACCAATATATGTTTCTATTTCTTTTCAATTAAATTTAAATTTAAATATTTTTTATTCATTTACTTTACATCCTGCTTACTGCTCCTCCCGGTCACCCCATCCCACAATCCTTCTCCCTTCCCTGCTCCCTTTCTCCTCTGAGCAGGTGGTCTCCCCTCCCCAGGTATTCCCCTCACTCTGGCACTTGAAGCCTCTGTGAAGCTAGGCGCTTCCTCTTCGCTGAGGCTAGACAAGGCAACCCAGCTAGAAGAACATATCCCATGTAGAGCCAATAGCCTTTACGATAGCCCCCATTCCAGAATTTCAGGACCCACATGAAGGTCCACCTGCTATATATGTGTGGCCCAGGTCTAGCTCGTGTGTGCTCCTTGGTTGGTGGTTCAGACTCTCTGAGAACCACAAGTGTCCAGGTCAGTTCACTCCGTTGGTTTTCCTGTGGAGTTTTTCTATCCCTGTCAGGGCCTGTAATCCTCCCTCGTATACTTCCTTAATAGTCCCTAAGCTCCGTCCTCTATTTGGCTCTGAGTGTCTGTATCTGTCTCAGTCAGCTGCTGGGTGGAGCCCATATATGTCTATTTTCAACTTCTACTTATGGATCCAGTGTCTAAACTCAGGTTATCAGACTTGGAGGCAAGTCCTTTACCCACTGAACTTTCTTGCCAAGTCCATTTTCTCGTTCTTAAAAGCTTAACTTCACCAGACATCATTGCTACTGAAAGCCTCTAGGGGTAAGCTGAATTGACTCTTATTTCTACAGTATTGTATGTAGCTTGTTGCATTCCTTCCTCCTAATCTTTTGGTGACTTTTCAATGTAACTGTATTGTAAATTCTAGGACCCGTGACTCTAAGAAATACTCATGAATGAGGCTCATCTCTAACGAGGGATGTTTACTTGATAGAACCTGACTGAGATCTTGTCTAACCTTCCTAATGGTATCTACACATATAGAATGGGGACACAGTGCTGCTGCTTAATGAGGGGGTGGCTGACCCTTTGTTTTACTCCCTGGGTTTTAACAAAGATGGCCTTGGCTCAAATGTTCTCCCCAAGTCCACTCTTTCCAGGACGCCTTAGGTGAATTCAACTGTAGCTGTTGAATTCCAACATTGTCACTTTCTTAAGGGCAGAGACCCATGTCCTGAATTCACAAGACAATGTGAATGACCAACATTACCACACTCTCTGTCATTTTAACCATCGGCACTTAATTTTTCATATATAATATTGTTGCATTGTGACTTTGTATATGTGTTTGTATCTACTGAGTCCCATTTTAAGTTACTTTGATTGTGATATTTGAAATTATGAACTAAACCTAAGATTTTAATCTCCTAACAAAACTATTATATTGAAAATCATGAGATTTTATTAGCAGCTAAAGATAAATAATGGTCCCAACACAGTGGTAATTCAGCTTCCAGTGGGAAGTGGTAGAAGAATCTTTAAAAGTACCATGTGACCAGACAGTGATGACACAAATGTAAATAGAGGTTTTGAGCCTTGCAATTTATAAAGAGGAATGACTCATCTTTCATTTTTAAAACTATTTTAAACTTAATTTTATAATGTACTAGATAATTATTGTTCCTATTTTTTTAAATATTTATCTAATATGGCAATATAACAAGAGTTTAAAACATTAATAAATTGCTATAGTTTGGCTTCTGTTTCCTGAAGTGAACAAAAGATTAATGAGTAACTAAACTAATACAAATCACAGATGGAGATAAGAATTATGAAATTTAAAAAGAAAGAGGACTTAATATACTCAGTATAGGGTACAACTCTCAGACTTTACTAGGATGTTTAGGATATTAAAGATTGGACTGACAAAAAGAAGCAAATTATTCCTAGGTTTGAAACAAATTTGTTGTGGGAGCTGTCAGCACAGGTGTAGATGGCTGGGACACAAACAGAAGTTATATTTTTAAGAGTTAGTAAGATTTTTGTGAGAGTTTGGACTTAGCTTCTACTTATTGTGGGTCACCATAAATAGCCCCTTTCTGCAAAACTTGATAACTATGTTCTAAAATGGAGGTACTGCTGGGTTCTGGGATGCTTAGGAGTTTAACTATAGACCTTTTAGGCTTCTGTTGTATTTATCTAAGACAATTACAAAATAGACTTATGAGGATTCCCTCAACTTTAGATAAGTACTTCTTACAGTTCTGGATTTCCGAAATCCACAGTCAAAGTGCTGGTCAACCTAGCCTTTGGAGCCTATGTCATGGCTATTTTTACTATTGCTTCTCAGAGCAGACAGAAAACATTAGCTCTATTCTCTTTGTTGCCCTTGAGGATACTAGCCACATATCAGGGCTGCATCCTCTTTATCTTATTATAGTGAATTACTTCCTAACAATTCCACAATTACAATAGCATTGGAAGGTAAGGGCTTCCACATGTGATTTCAGAGGGCATCACTGAGTTTTTACTAATAAACATATCCAACTCATAACAGTTCAGATTATATCAGTTCTATATGCAATGATCATTGTTGTTGCTCATTTCACACAAGAAGATACCATTGTCTTCAACACATACTGTACCACAGAGCTCAGGAGGCAGTAGCAAGGCCCAGAACATGCCAAGGCCTTGCTCTAGGTCTTTGTTCTATTGGAACATGGCCTCCCGCTGTTCTCTGTAGATGAACTACATCTCTGTTGCTATCATATATTTGCTCAAATTGCTTCTTTTGCACTTAGGTCTAAGATCACATCAATTACTGATATAAATAGAACTTCTTGTCATACCACAAGTAATCTACACACTTTTAGTGTGTGCTTGTGATTATCTGTTTATCTCTCCAGGCAGATATTCCACTCAAGAAGGAAGGGCTAGTGCCTGGTTGACATGCTTGAAGTTCCTCAGATCTCAGAATAGCATGGAGTGAGCATCCATGTTTACTGATGACAGATGACAAAGTATTGTCAGAATTGCTGCTGTTCTAACCCAAGTCAAGTGATATTTAAACAACTCTAAGAAGGGTATAGATGTCATCTAAGGTTAGGGACTAATATTATGAAAAATATGTAATATTTTATGCAAGATAAGAATTTCTTTCTTTTCCTATGTCTTTTGGCTGTTCAACTAAAACAACTCCTGAAATAATAAAAACAATATATTAAACATAATCAATTCAGTTTAACACATTGAACTGAGCTTGTGGAAAGATGAAGTGTAGCTGTCTAATTAGAGAATTAATGTAGGAGGTAAATACTGCAGGAAAGACCCCCATTAAGTCCTGACTGACTACACTATTTCATTATGTTTTAATTACCCTAGGTGATTTGTGGTTGGAGACAGATGCCATGCATCATGGGAGATTTAACTACTGTGATTTTCCATTATGCTGAGAGTATTGGTGCAGGAGAGAGACAAGAGCTGAACAAAGCAGGTGTTTTCTACCATTGAGATAGGACTGAGACCTTACTCCAGAGAAAGTATACATTGTGGAGAAAATGAATTTTTTGTTAGGTGGTCCCATTGCCAAATCCATACAAATCAAAAGCACTGGCAAAGAGTTGACAGGAAGCTGGTTGAAGGAGAGTACACACTTGGGTAAAACCAAAAAGGCAAAAAAAAAAAAAAAAAAAAGAATTGGGGTGGGACCTATATCTTTAGAGAATGGAAGAGCTTTTGAACATTGACTTGGTTGTGTGTGTGAAAAGGCCTTGTGATTGTCCCAGTCTCTTGAACATTGCCTCATTTCTGAAGATGTATATCAGGTGGTGTCAAAACAATAAAATAATAAGAGCATGTACAGTATGCATATTTTAGAACGAATGTTAAGATTTACTCTCTTACATCATTGAAATGAGATAATTGGACAGTCTATCATCATGACAATCATTTATCATGCCAAAATTCTTTATAAATTATCCTACTTCTCATCATATTATAACATACCCATAACTCATAAGAAGTATAGTTGAGGTACAAGGCTTGTTCATGGTTCCTGAGCCATAGTAATGTAAAACAAAGCACTTGAAACAAATTAGTTATTATACATGGTTATGTTAGAAGGAAAGGTAATATGTGTCAACAAAATGCCTATTCTACAGGAATTAACTATCACTCTTTACTCAAGAAACAACAACAAAGCATACATGTATGCATGTATACTGGAACAGTAACAAAAACAAAGCCTTCTAAATTGAGAAGAATGTTATATTTTGACTGCAAAATGTCCCATGGGTTTATATTTTATCACTCAATCCTTGGGTGGTGACACTGTCTTTAGAGGTTGTGGAATCTTTGACACTTTAATCTTGCTAACAGAAGAAGACTGTAGGGGACAGGCCTTGAAGGTGATATCCAACACCTCTGTTGTCAGTTTCAGCTTTCTTTGCCTATCAGTCCACCAAGACATGAGGCTTCCTAGCTTCACTGACCACTGTCACAAATTCCACCATACCTTTCCTACTATGCTATATTACACACCATCGAACCATTGGCAAATCCTTCTTTTCTTTCATTGCTTCTTTAAAGTATTTTTTGTAAGAAAAATAGAACTAACCAAGGGTGCTATACAATCCCTGACTGTATTGAGTAGAGCCAAGGATTGCTTCCGTTTCTGCTACCGGTCACTCAGTGAAGCCTTCCGTAAGAGTAATGGAAGGTAAAGAGTGAAGTGATTTAAACAGAAAACCTAATGGACGAAAATGGAATCAAACCTTTATAAACCCAAGAATGCCTTTACCAACTAGCAATTGTTTTGTTGTAAGTTTATCTAGAACTTTGAAGACATGTCATATTTTTCTCTTGTAAACATATTGAACATAAAAAAACTTTTGCTCTGACATTAACTCTTACTCTTGAGGGTACGGAGAAGATACCACAGTTTTGTAAAGCAATCTGGTGATGCTAAAGTTTTCCACTAAGGTTAACTTTCTCAGACACTTGTTTCAGACAGTAAACAAATGAAGCCCTTCATGGAAATCTCAGGAAATATATTTGTCTTACTTCTTTTATTCTCTTGTTTAATCGAACATCAGGCTTAAAGTATTCAAATGTCACAATAGGAGAATGTGTAGAAGCTGAGAATAAATGTGTAAAGGATAGTTAATGACATTTCAAAATGCACGCTGATAGCAAGTAGAAATCAAATTAAGTTACAACAGGGTGCTATAGCTCTCAAATCTAAAACAATTTATATAGAGAGAAATTGGAACTTTATCAGAAACCCTCAGAGTAATTGATTATGAATGTGATTTTATTATTTTATTCAAACTTCAGGGAGGATGAATTCTGTTTACAAAAGTAAAAGAGCACCATTTTGAAATAAATACTTTCTGGAAGACAGGGGTGTGACTAGAAGAACAGACACTTTTCTCCTTATTTAGTTGATGATTTTGTCATAAATGCTAGTTCTCTGTAACCAAATGTTATCACCCCCATTGCATGTCACCATCATACTTGGTTCCATTATGGCAGCAGAGTTCCCTCTTGTCCCTGCCTGACTCCAGCCCATAAAAAGAAACAAGCTGTTCACGTCTGTGTTATCTTTTAATAATGGTATTTTAAATTACAGTTATTTGTCAAAAACTCTTAAACTTTAGCTGGGGATCTATAATTCTCTTGACCTACCTCCCCTGGAAAGGGCTGATGTAATTAGAAACATCCCATTATCAATCATCCAACTAATGTGCTCTCTCTCTCTCTCTCTCTCTCTCTCTCTCTCTCTTTCTCTCATCAATTACATTGGATCAAACAAACTGTATGTCCTTGTGGCTGCAGTGCTGTCATTGCTACTAATGGAATATTTAATATTCTCTCAAAAGGAATGTTCCTGAAGAGTCTTGTTTGCCACAACCAAATAGGAAAGGCCAGTTATTGGACATTCTTTAGAACTAGCAAGAGATTATAACAAGTATGGTTAAAGGTAGCCCATTTAGAACACAGCAATTTTTTCTGAATTTTTATGTTGCCCGGAGTTCATTTGCATTCCTTAGCTTGGGATATATATATATTTTATATATATATATATATATATATATATATATATATATATATATATATATATATATTCTTTAGCCATAAACCATAAGGATATATGCCGTCTTTCCTTTGTAGTGTCTGCTCAACCTTAGTGTATCTGCCTTGCCAGTCTATACTCACAGTGGGGTGAGAGTATCAGACTGCTTGGACTTTCCTTCTGTGTAGAAATCCATGTCTAGATAGTGTGCCTCTCAAGTGTCTCAACCTACATATTCATTGGCAAAAATCACTTTCTTAGGGCGATCTCAGTAAATGACTTCACATTTTCTTTTCTCTTTACTCATTATCTAGAAATGCTTAGGACATTGATGTCTAAGTTTGATTGACAGGAGAATAATTATTGGGCTTATAATACTGGAATTTATGGAAATTTATTTAGTATATTTATCTTAAGTCAAATTAACTCTGAACCCAAATGACCAAGTCATGGTGTAATCTATTTCTGATATCATAGGGACAATTGATCTTGGTTAGAAGCCAAGACCATGGTGAAATGCGGGAAAGGACTGTTGGCTTACCATCATAGTATTGACCAGAGACTCTCCAACCATTCTCCCTACAGCTTTGTCTGAGTGTTGGTGTCTCTGCCAAGTTTCTTTAAATTCCTTGGAACATTGCACAGTTAGAATGTAACTCCAAATGGGTACTGATCTAAACTCAAACCTACCATCATTTTCTTGAACACTTAAGTGTTTATTCTACAAATTATTCCATACTAACTCCTCTATTCTTCCCACCTATGATCAATCATCACTCGAATGTATTCTTACAAGTATTTGTTAGGAATGTTATAGATGAAACCTTTCTTCCAGACATAAAATCACACCTAATTTATACAACCGGAAATAGGCAAAGGGATCTGTACTGATAGAGAAAGAACTAAAAGTCATAGTGTTTCAGTAACTTTGTCAATGCCATAGCAATGAGGCTCTTGTGAAAAAAAGGCCATTGACTCTTGCATTAATCTGTGTTACTCTCTTCTATGTAGATGGGTTTACTGTTCTGATTTCACAGGACTGAGGGGTTCTCATGAACACTACTTAGAAACTTTTACCTAGAATAGACCAGACAGACTAAAGAATGTTAGGAACAGACCAGATACTACATACATCCTGAGTCTTATTCTGTAGGGAAAACCCAAAGGGCCTGCACACAGGTAAGTGTGGGCATGGGTTCCCTGTTGCGTTGTGGGTCCATGTGTCTGTCACGGCTCAGAGTGGCAGGAACTACAGCTCATGGGATCTTGACTGAGTTCCTTCTGTGCAACACTGGGTGGGTGCTGGGCCATGAGAGGCCACAGGGGCGCCCCCGCAGGGAGTAAACTCATCCTGATTTCACAGGGGACCAGGGCTTTCTAGTGGGAACGCCAGGGTCTGGAGGCAGCTGGGGGGCCAATTGAGATGAGGGGGGGAGGGAGAGGGCTCTGGTGTAGCACCCTTCGGGAAGTGCTCACTTGTTCACTTGGCTTGAATAATTCCTCCACGGGCTGTAAAGCAGAGAAGTCCTCCACGACAACAGCACAACAGCACGACAGCAGGCCCCAATGACAGGAGAAAGTCTAGGATTCTATAAGCTTTATTGACAAGGTGACAAGGTGGATGGTAGTTGAATCTTGATGTGCATCCCCCACTTAAGCCAGGGGGACCTGACTTAAACAGGGAGGGAGAGGGGGAGGAGGCACTGGGAAAAAATACTTAATTAGCTACACCTTTAGGTAACTGGCCTTTAGGTAACTTATTAATATAAAAATCTCTTGAGGCTAATGCCTGTAGTCATGCCCTCTACTTGTGTAGGGTGATATAAACCTCTCTGGGAGGGGCTGCAGCCCATGTGACTGAACGGCTCAGGTTAATGGAGTTCCATACCATGTGTTAGGAGCCTGAATTCTGGGAGTGCAGACTCTCTGGGCTACTTCCAGCCAGCACTTCTACCAAACCTAAGATCCCTTTCACAGCCCCACATTATTCTATCAAAATGAGTCTTAGAGTCTATATTAGTTATGTTTAGGTTGCTGTGGCCAAACACTAGGGATCAAGGCAACTTATATAAGAAAACTTATTTGGGCTGTTTGTTCCACAGGAGTAAGAGTCCATCATGGCAGTCAGCCATGCCTAAAGCAAACAGGCAGATGGAGCAGGCTGTTCTCTCTCTCTCTCTCTCTCTCTCTCTCTCTCTCTCTCTCTCTTTCTCTCTCTTACACACACACACACACACACACACACACACACACACACACACACAGACTTCTCATTTAGTGCCCATCCCAGGGCTCACATATTTCTCATTGAATATTTTCTAAGTCACTAGGATGTTTCCCATTCTCAGCCTTTCTGGTTTGTCTACATTTGTAGCATTTTGAGCATTCTGACAAATGACTTCTGAATGGAGTCTTCTGCATGAATCATTTATGCTTCAAAGTTTCTTCTGAACCAAGCTCTGTATTTCATCCATCTACAATTTTAGATTATCCAAAAAAAGTAGTTAAAACATGTTATTAGGTGATCAGCTTCAATAAGTACATCATAGAGTAATGAGTTATTCCTGTTGTGATTGGAGGACATCCCATGTTCTGCTAACTATTGCTAAGGGGAATGGACACCTGTGGTAGAAATATGAATTCCTAAGTTATGAATATATTCAATAGGTGATGTTGATGTAATAATGATGGATTTTGTCTTTCAAGCACTTCTGCTGTACATTATCAGTTAAAACATTCTGGTATATAAGCTGATCTCAAAACATATCTCATGGACTATCTACTGTCTACTTAATGTATTCTTACAGCTTCACAGAAATAGTAACTGAGGAACTATGATGGTCTTCATTTGTCTGCCCTTACTTTGGATTGTTCAAGGACAGAGAAGCCACTATAATTTTCACAAGTGATGAGATGATTCGGTAACCAATAGCTCTTCAGGAGAGAAGAGAGAGGAAAAAGCTTTTCCTCCTTTATAGCATACGAAGTATCAGGATGTTACCTAACTACACACTCGTGAATAACACATGTTCCTGGCCAAAAAGCCCTGAGCTATCATGTTTGAAAAATTATAAAAAGAGAGGGAAGGTGACACATCCTAGAAATCTACTGGGAAATCCAGGTATCTAAAGGGTAGTCTGAATGAAAAAAATAAAACTGAAGAGAAGCAATAAATGACTCATAAAAATTCTACCAATGCGAAACATGTTTCAAAGAAAAGGGTCCATAAGCCCCCTCTCTTTGTGATATGCTTTTGTCTATTGCTATTTATTTTTGAATTCATTGTCTAGTACCACAAATATGTTTTCTAAATGGATGGGGGCTATCCGCTACAAATCCTCACATTCTATAGTGGCTAGAGTGACCTGTCCCTTGAGGCAGATACATTTGCTTGGAACGTTTCTCGATGACATCACATGTAAGAGAAGAGGAAGTTTAGGTCACAGTCAATGGTACATCTGTGTGTCTCTTTTTCTAATCATGTGACACACAAAGTATTTTCCTGATTGAAAGCAACAGATATAAGTTTTGTTTTGTAGATGAGGTCTTAAATAAAATCAGAAAGTGATTACATATCCATAATAGTCTTCACATTGTTGCAGCAGTGGCCATATATTGCCAGTTTAATTGTTATTATAGATCACAGGTCGACAGCTGAGTCAAACTTTTAATAACATTTTTTTCCTAGTAATTTTTATTAGAACACAAAACTTGTCTATGTATAGAGAATAAAAGATTATAGAGTTCTCAACTCTAAATGAGACATTTATATTATGTTAATTTCTACTAAAGCTCAGATATCATTGTGGATGAAGAGTAAAAACATTCTATGAGCCAGATAGTAGATGTCTTCAGGGAAATATTATTTGTAGCAATATGATGTGGCTGTTATTCATATAAACTCACAGAGATTGTGACTGTACACACATAATCTGCAGAAAATCCAACCAAAATCCTTGCATATATAGAGGAGTGATTAATATTGACAATTAATAATTGCTAGGAAAGAGAAAGGTTTTATACAGTTGTATAGCCTCTGAAATCTTAACTATGCTTTAGTAGTTGTCAGTCCTTCTCCAATCTACATAATGGCAACACCAAATTGACTCAGTGGGTTTTGAAAAGATGACCACATGTTGTTGGAAAGGAAAAGTGATAGAGATATAGGGGAGCCATTGAGTGGTGTCAAAGTAAAGGGTAGACTTTATCGAAATATATTATATAAATGCATGTCATAAAAATTTATGCCCAGCTACTCTGATTAGGGTGGCTTCTATCCCATGTCTGAAAATGAAATGAGTATCTACTGCTCTAAATACCTAGGTGCAGCATAAAAAGAATGGTCTCAAGATTAAAGTGCAGTAATATGTCGTGGCATTAGTTTTTTCTACTGTCAATCTTATAACACAAGATGTCAGAAAACATACATAAATTGTAATGGCTTTTTAAAGACTACAAATGCAGGATTGATATAATGTTAGAAGCAATTATTGGGTGTGTATAAAGTCTGTATGTCATTTATTTTTACAGTAAAATTTGACCAGTACATTGTTCAGATAACACATTTATTCCCTCATTCATATGATGAGTGCCTTGATTGTTTTTTATATGTGATCAGTGGATGTGATGTTCCTAAGCAGGATACAAAATGAGTTGGATATATCAATTTATATCTGTATACCTATATTTGACTCCTTGAACAAAGATTTCTGGTGGAGAAAGGAGTTGGAACCAGGAAAATGAAGAAAAGCCTTGTGAAGATTGGAGAATTAAATAGTAGGCAAAACAGAATTTTCTTCTTTTGGTATGTAAGTGACATTTTGAATAAGTTAACATCATAAATCATTTTGCTTAATTTGTATAATAAACAACCTTAAAACTTACAGGTAGCAAAAATACTTCCTCTGGACTATGAACTGAGACAAGGAACAGCAAGCATGGCTTCTATATGCACTGACAATGCCCAGATTTAATATGAGAGAAATGAAATACTACAGATTTAAATGATTAGACAATATCCTTACTCATGTACTAGGTGCTTGATTCTGGTTCTAGGTTCATTGTCACCTGGATCTGTTATCTGGGTCTCCTTGTTCTAGTCTCTCTGGGTGATCTTCCTTCAAGAGCAATTTTGACCTTTCTGAAACACTGGGGCCATTTTCACTGAGTAAGCTTCTCTGGAGTATTTCAGATGATGAACAGAAGAGCATGATTTATACTATGTTATATTGATCAATCGGTTACAGAGCTCAGATTCAAGGGAAAGATAATTGTAAGCTATCTGATTAGAGGGGATGCTCAAATATTTTAGATAGCATCATTTAAAATGACCACAGTCTTTAGTCCACTTATAGATCATCCACATTCATCTCAAATGCAAAGTAAGCCATAGTCACATCAAGATTCGCAAGATCCTCACCTCATCCTCTACACTTCAAGTCTAGGGAGAAATATTGATTCCCAGGTACTTTTTTGTCAACAGATTTTTAGACTCAGATTTAATTAAAACAACCTCAGAAATGCTGAAATGATGTCTATGTTGAAAGATGTGTGGTGCTGCAGTAGTGTGGACTTTGAGTGGGTCAGTCGCTGTATGACCACCTCTCTATTTCCTTTGTTCCTCTTTCATAGCTCTTTGTGACCATTTGCCTATGATTTTCTGAATACTAGGATGATATTTAGCACTGAGCATCTATAAGTGACTAGGTCTTGGGGCTGGAGAGATGGCTCAGTGGCTAAGAGCACTGCTTGTTCTTCCAGAGGTCCTGAGTTCAATTCCCAGCAACCACACGGTGGCTCACAACCACCTGTAATGAGATCTGGTGCCCTCTTCTGGTGTGTCTGAAGACAGCTACAGTGTACTCGTCATATATATAAAATAAATAAATAAAATATTTTTAAAAAGTTACTAGGTCTTGACTTAAGTTGACTCACACATTGCTCAGAGAATCAGGAAAAACAAATAAGAAAATATACTAATAAAATGATGTCTGGTAGAGTAGCTTTTAGGGATGGAAGTATCATAGATACATGAAGAAAAATGTCCCCTAAAGCTAAATTGTACAGGCAGTGCAGAAACTTTTAACTTTTAAAATAATTTCTATAGAGAGGTGATTTGGATTTAAAGAATATTAAATATTCATATATGAGAAAATGATTTTTGTTAATCCCTGGGAAATAAAATCTCATAAATGTTACAGATATAAAATATTGGCTCATTGGATAGCCTAGAAACCAATATTTGCCTGATCATTCACAGTAACATATCCTAAAAATGTCTGTGTCATCAGCAGTAAACACATGTCATATAAAAATGGGTCACTTATCAGACTAACTGAACTTCATTGAAGCAAACTCCATTTGACTGTCAACCCTGGACCTACATTTCTCTAGAACCTGCCCATCATGTAGTCAAACAGTCCTTTAATCCTAAGAACATATTATTTATATCTATTCATTTTCCTAAGACTTCTCAAGAATAAATAAGTCACAATATTGTTCTACTCTTTAGACACTGACTATAAAGATGACATAATAATTGTCTTGTATTAATGTGGATGTGGAGGTGCACATCTGTAACTTTAGAAATCGAGAGGTCCAGTCTGTACTCTCAGAAGTTCAAAGTCATCCTTGACAATATAGAATGTTCAAGGATCTTTTAAAGATACGTGAGAGCATGACTTAAAAGGCAAAACCAAACATAATCACACACAAAAAGGCAAGACAAGGAAGACATATTTATTATTGTGGAACAGTCATAATAAACCATGGGTATTGGAACATACAATCCAAGCCATTAAATCTTAGGATATAAGTTGAAATAGGGGTTACTCAGCAAAGGAACATTTAGTAATCTGTGGAAAAAGTGACCAAAGTCTTTTTGGAGCCAGTAACAGGTAAAATAAGAATTTCATATAATCAAAAATAGAACTGATTTCATCTAGGCCATTTGCTCATGTCCTACCATGTTCCAAAGTTGAGAGGTAGGACATTGCTTTCATAGAAAAAAATTCATACTTCAACCAAATATAACATGGGAAAATAAAAGGATATTCTAATAAAGTATGTGTGTCATCATTTTGTTACTTGTCAAATCTAGATAAATTTATCACAGAGTATTAGAAAGGGATGATGGTCTTTTACAATGAGTACTACAAAAACAGGGCAACCTGCTAATTTGTTTAATCTAGACAGTGATCCTTGCTGTGACCATTAATAAAGTTCCTTGTCTCCTTGAATTTCTATGTCATATGAAAATGGTGTCTCAATCTTATAGACTCAAATTTCTTGTCAGGTATTTTAAGAAACTGACAGTTTCTCGTCTTATAATAAAGAAAATGCAAAGGTCTAAAAAAAGAGGCTATATGTAATCTATTCCAAAGTAATATAATTTCTAATGTTTTATGTGCATCTCTCTTTATCTCCCCTCTCTCTACTCTCTCCCTGTCTCTCTGTCTCTCTCTTTCTCTCTCTCTCTCTCTCTCTCTCTCTCTCTCTCTCTCTCTCTCTCTCTCTCTCTCTGTCTCTCTCTCTCTCTCTGTGTATGTGTGTGTGTGTGTGTGTGTGTGTGTGTGTGTATGACACATGTGTTCAGGTACACACAGATGCAATTTGATGGTGTGGAATGTTCTGTGTGAAATTGCAAGTAGTTCTGAGCCACCTGACATGGGTGCTGGAAAACAAACTCAGGTACTCTGCCAGAGCAGCAAGTACTCTCTCTCTCTCTAATCCTACACCGTGTCCCAAGCATCTGCCCTAGATTGTTTAACACTCTTGACACTTCTGTCCTTAAATGTTATCTTATTCATTAACCAAAGGAATCCTCTGTGCAATAAGAATTTAAGGTCAGGGGTTGTGCTCTTGCTCTTTCCATGCATACAGCATTGTTTTGTCCCTTGGAATCATTAGCAATGAAGGCTCAGTGAATGATTTTTCCTATTTTTTTTTTTTTGAGATGACAATTAAATCTCAGAATAAAAGTGACTTCTCAGTGTGGAGCCATTTGATCACATACTAAATGTGCCTCTCACCAGAACATTCTCATTCTGCTTTAACAAGCTGTCCCAGTGAAGGGTGCTATCTCCCTGTAAAACAGAAATCCAGTTTTATATTGCCGCAAGGTAGATCATCAATCGCCTGAAATTTTCTTGTTAATGATTTATTAAGGCAGTTGTAATCTGACAGTTTGAGTATTTTAATTTTGCATGATCCGAACATTAGTTTTGACACGTTGATTCCAACATCCTCCTGGATCACTTGGAATGTTGCCTTGGCTTAGCAAAACTGATTTTGAGTGGGTTCCACACATGCTTTCCCAGCAGCTCTTCTTTCTCCTAGACATGGACTTATTTCCTGAAGCATCAGGATGATGTATATGGGTCCATGAGAGGCCCAGATTGGTGCATACATGCAGCCTGCCAGCCCACCCCTGTTCATGTCTATGTCATCTTTTAGAGCAGAAGAGTGTAAAGGAAGCCATCTTGATGATTGAATTAAGACACTCAAGTTCTTTCTCTAGGATACAGGCTAATTTACCTTAAGTAACTTGGTGTTTTCTCTAGATGTGTGGAGAGACTGCATTTACCTCACAAAGACTCAATGAGAATTCTCAGGATGTCTAGTATATCACACTATCCTACCTGGAAGACCACCAACCTGAAGGGACATTTCATAATAAGTTCTAATAAAATCTATAATTACTGGCTAAACATCAACACCGCAGTGCTAACAAGGCCATGATAGAAATTAAAACTGACTCTTAAACTGAAATTTTTAAATCTTTGATTACATTCTGGCTACAATTTCAAAAAATACATTCATACATTCATATACATTTCCCTCCTACACTAGTTTGTAAATTCATCTTATACAATAGATTATACATTGTTTTTGAAGGGGGGCATTTCTGAATTCGTTATTTTTGCAATATTTTATAGCAAATTATCCCATATGTATATTCAGAATTGGGCACCAGAATATTTTCAAAAGAAAATTGGAGTGATATTAATCACCATTCGATACATTAATTTAGGGAAAATACTGGGAGAGTCCTTGCCAAACTGAAGTAATCACTTTACTTCTAAACCTAGCATAAACATTTTTAAAAATGTGAAGAGATAATTAAAAAATTAAAATCCTTCCAAGTCATTTTTATCACAAGTCAAAAGTAACATACTTATATTCACATTTCTACATTCCTAAATTATTTCTAATATTAGATTTCCTATATGATTATATAGGATAGGCATAAAAATTCAGTCTTCTAAAATATATATATCAATGTGCCTTTTGAATTTCTTCCTCTTTCTGAAACCACATCCCTGGGGCAACCAAACCAGAACTCTGTTTCACATCCCTTAAAGCCTATTCCTCTTATATCTTTCAGATACAGCCCCCAAACAGTTTTAATTATGGATATAATGAAAGTCTTCCAAATGATGTCTTTCTTTTTCTCCTGTTGCCCAAAACAAAAGCGCCTTTCTTATTTATAAATTCATAATAAATTCAACCCCCAATGTTACAATCTTTGGCCTTATGTCTATGAGCATCCAGAACACCAGCCTATAATTGACTCATTGATCCTCCCTACAGTTTATCTCCCTGGACGTTTTCAGCTACCACAGTTTTGCTAACCGCCTGGGATTGTCTTGCTGCCTTCCTTCCTATTAGAATTCATACTTTATGTTTCAACTGCAGTTTATTTGATGGGAACTCTAATGAAAGCATCCTGCCTTCCTTAGGAAGAACTGGAAACAACATTTAAATTCCATAGCATGTGAGCCATACCTCCAGAATTGCATGGTTGTTTAAATACAGGAAAACAATTCTTTTGTTTGTTTGTTTTTTGGTTTGTTTGTTTGTTTGTTTGTTTCGAGACAGGGTTTCTCTGTGTAGTCCTGGCTGTCCTGGAACTCACTCTGTAGACCAGGCTGGCCTCAAACTCAGAAATCTGCCTGCCTCTGCCTCCCGAGTGCTGGGATTAAAGGCGTGTGCCACCCCACCCAGCGAGAAAACAATTCTTTATAGTTATCTATATTTTCAGAACTTAGACAAGACAGAAAAATATTCTGACTTAAAATTTGTGACAAACCTAACCATTTTTCAAATATTTAACAGAATAATTTATTTGGGGATTTCATACCTGTGTAAAATGCATTCATAGATTATATAAGATATCTTTGATTTTCAGATTTAGGTACTTTGAGCTATAAATTTTCCTCTTAAGACTGTTTTCATTGATTTTATACTATGGGTTATGATATACTGTGTTTTCATTTTATATTTAACCTAAGGTTTTAAAAAAGAGTTCTCTTTATTTCTTTGTGAACCAGGTTTTCACTCAGTGGTATGTGGTTTAATCACCAAAAATTTATATAAAATCTTTGTTTTTTCTTGCAGCTGACTTGCAGTATTGTTTCCTTGTGAGGAGTTATTATTGTTGATATTATTTCAATATTTTTATACCATTACTATTTTTCTTTCCTATTATATTATTCATTATAGAGAAGTTGAATGGGTGTTGAGGAAAATGTATATTCTGAAGTAAATGGATGTTAAGTATATCTGACCTATGATATAATTCAGTTGTTTTGGCATTGCAGAGTGAGATATGTATCTTATAATTCTTATTGGTGTCTTCTTATTATTTAATGTTTGTCTTTATCTGATTACACTAGTTCCTTAATCTCGTCTTCCATTCATTCTGTTTTATCCTGATTCATTCTAATGCTCAGACTTAATATATATATATGACATTTTACTTAACTGATAGATTTATATTCACTATGTTAAATTAGGTTACCTTCAACATTTTTATCTTTGTGTGTGTGTGTATGAGAGAGAGAGAGACAGACAGACACGCACACACACACACACACAGAGAGAGAGAGAGGGCTGCTATTTAAGTATAGTTGGTTTGTTTTCATTTGTTTGTTAGTTTGTTTATTTTAGGACAGTATTTATTTTTTATTTGCCCCTCCGCTTGGTTGTATTATTTTGTATTAGGATTTAGTTTTTTTATATTTTTTCTTTTTTGGTTTGATTTTTTTTTTTTTTTTTTTTTTTTTTTTTTTTTGAGGAAAAATTTAAAGTTGAGTGGTTATAGACATGGAAAGGATTTGGAAGGATTTAGTAGAGGGGAAGATATGACCAGAATATATTTAAACTTAAAAATTTTGTGACTATGAAGAACATAATAAAATTCACACATTACCCACACATTTACATACATACCATACAAAGAACTCAAGAAATTAGATTCCAGACAACCAAATAACCCTATTAAAAATGGGGTAAAGAACTAAACAAAGAATTCTCAACTGAGGAAACTCAAATGGCTGAGAGCACCTAAAGAAATGTTCAACATCCTTAGTCATCAGGGAAATGCAAATCAAAAGAACCCAGTCAGAATGGCTAAGATCAAAAACTCAGGTGACAGTAGATGCTGACAAGGATGTGGAGAAAGAGGAACATTCCTTCAATTCCTTGGTGGGATTGCAAGATGGTGCAACCACTCTAGAAATCAGTCTGGCAGATCCTCAGAAAATTGGACATAGCATGACCTGAGGACCCAGCCATACCACTCCTGGGCATATACCCAGAAGATGCTCCAACATATAACAAGGACATATGCTCTACTGTGTTTATAGCAGCCTTATTTATAATAGCCAGAAGCTGGAAAGAACCCAGATGTCCTTCAACAGAGGAACGGATACAAAAATATGTGGTACATTTACACAACAGAGTATTACTCAGCTATTAAAAATAATAAATTGAGAAATTCTTAGGTAAATGGATGGAACTAGAAAATATCATCCTGAGTGAGGTAACCCAATCACAAAAGAACACACATGATATTCACTCACTGATAATTGGATGTTTTAAGCCCAGAAGCTTGAAATATCCAAGATTCAACTCACAGACCACATGAAGCTCATGAAGAAGGAAGACCAAGTGTGGGTGCTTCAGTCCTTCTTAGAAAGAGTAAGAAAATACTCAAGAGAGCAAATATGTAGACAAAGTGTGTGACAGAAACTGAGGAGGGGTCATCTGGAGACAATTCCACCTGGGCATCCATCCCATGTTCAGTCATCAAAACAAACACACAAAACAACAACAACAACAGAACAGTGGCTTCTTTGTCTATTTAGACTTTATAAGATTAGAATTTGGAGGGAAGTCTGGTTGGCAAAGAGAGATACATAAGTTTTAGAAAAAAATTGAAGTGGTTAGTATAGCTTGAAGGTAAATTGGAAATGCTGTTAGGATTCTCAGAATATAGACATGGTCACATGGAAAGAAGTTATAATTAAGTTACAAAATATAATAGTAAACCAAGAAAGAAAGAAAAGAAAGAAAGAAAGAAAGAAAGAAAGAAAGAAAGAAAGAAAGAAAGAAAGAAAGAAAGAGAGGGATAAGAATGTAAAAAAGAGGGAAAGAGAAAAAGACATAAAATAAGAGTGGAATTATAAAAGATATGGGTGAAGTGTTAGTATAGATGAAGAAACATACACAACAATCCAAAAACCTAATGTGTGTTTGTGTGTGTGCCTGTATGTCTGTATGTGTCTCTGTCTGTATAACCATCAAGAGATATATATCTATCTAACAGTAGGTATTGAATAATTAGAAAAAGAATATTTATGTAGTGAATTACTGGTACCATTACAATGAGTTGAAAGAGGAGTTCTCTCACTCTAGCATGCTCTAATTTGGGCTCTGTGCATTAAGTGCAATCTGCTCTCTATGATGTGGTCTCAGAATTATGTGTGATTCTCTGCAGGGAACTGGAGGTTGTACCTCCTTCTGTGGTAGTTACCTTACACTCAACCTTTCTACCTTCACCAGTTCTCTCTGAAGTTTTTGAGCGTTCTGACACTCAGTACAAATAAAAGTGTTGCTGATAGTAGTGATGAGTATATGTTTGATTTATTAATAATTATTAGTATTATTCTCAGTCTATAGTATCATGGATTTAATTCAGGGTCTAGCACATGATAGTCCAGCACAATACCACTAAGCTATATCTCCAGTAACTTATTATTGCTAATTTTCATCACAACCTGAGAAAGTTTCATCTGTTCTGCATTGGTTTTAAACAAGCAATATTCTAGTATACTTAATAACTTCTGAGTGGTTCTCAGTCTTGTGAGTAGGGATACTAGTAGTAATTATAGCAATATAATTCATGAAGAAGTCACCATATGTTATATTCTGTTTGAAACTAAGTACTTTAGAATTGATTCACTTTGGGAAAATGACTAAATTAAGGAAATTACATAAAGCCACATAATGTTTACAAGGTTAAGTCAGGAATGAGTTTTAGAATGACTAACTCATGTGTTTTTCTTCTTAATAGCACAAGGAGCAGGCAGACAAAGCCCCCTTGTATGAATATGACATGAAGAATAAGAAATATGGAGTCAAACAGTAAGTAATACATGTGCTCCATGGGCAGGTATTATTTAAGTGGTAGAGAATAGGACACTATTAGAGCAAGGTAAAGGATACCTAAAGAATGAATGATCACATCATCCAACTGGAATCTGCCTTCTTCTTAAAGGAAACAGGTACACTAGAATTTGGAGGATTATGACATTTAAAAACCAGGGAGAAATTTGTGTATGTGCCTTGTCATAGTGACATTGGTGAGGTCTCTTAGGAGAGAAGCTTGAACAGGAGCTTTGTTCTGGGAACTGGTATTTTATTGGTGTTCATTTTTAAATGATGTGATATGCTCTATAACGTGCATTATTAGACAATTATAAGATGATGTGAGAAATATACAACATGCTTATACAGGCTAACAGGGCTACATTGCTAGGTAGCATAGGCCAAACCCTATGACAATATCATCATGAAAATAGTCCATTTTGACTTGATAATTGTTAAAACACTTAGGAAGCTGCAGGTGGAACATACTACAGAGAAAATGTTGTCATTGAAGACACCAGTTGGGACTATGTGACATAGGTCTAGTATTGCCTGTTGCATATTTGAACTAGAATGGTAGCAAAGTAGATGAAATAAATATTTACATGATACTTACAGCTTCCCATCTTGTGTTTAACTCAACTTTATGAGGTAGTAACTGGGTCACAGAGTGACTTGAATTTTAATGGAAATTTCATTCAAAGTTCTGTTACAAACCTGTGCCAAAATCTGAATCTCTGACTTCCCAGATCTAAATCTTAAACATTTCATATTTTAACATTACTGGGAGAAAAGAAAGTTCTCATAGAATCTAACAATACACCAAGGCCTTTTTGGATTGTGACAATCTTGGCCACGGCAATCAGCTAAGAAAATTAGATAAGAAAGAACATAAAAATGTTCTGCATATCTAAAAAGTGTCTGATGCAGGAACCCAATTCATAGGCAACGGGTCTTGCTGTAATAGTGGTGCAGTGACCAGGACCAAGAGAGTGTCTCCTGTGCTGATTCATAAGGAGATAGAATGGAGTTAATCACAGGTATAGTTGGGGGTTCATAGCCAGAGTGGGAAGTCCTAAAGTGCTACTGAAGGCCTAAAAGATTCCTGGTGAACTACTGGTCTTCAGCTCACAAAGTAAGTCTGAAGAAACTGGTTTTTGCTATTACTAAAGAAATGTAGCTACCATGGCAGCAGCATCAACAATGACAACAGAGTAGACAGAACCATCAACCAGGTAGATGAAGTCATTAGCAAGGCACAAATGCAATAAGACAGAAATAAAATCTGTTACCTAGGGCACACTTTCATATATCATCCCCTGGAAACTCTTGCCCCTGTTTATGTTGTTTCTTCATACCTCAAATAACCTGATCAAGAAAACTTCTCCTAAGTGTGTCTAGCATCATATATTTTACTTGAGTTTAGATGCAAGCAAATTGACAAGCAAGACTAATCATCACAGTGAGATGGACGGGAGTTTGTGCATTTAAACCCCATGCAATTTCACTTCAAAGGGACCTTTGGGGAGGTAGCATTTGGTTACACTTGTTTTATGAAAAAGGTGACAGGGGCTTAAGGAAGTTTAGTGTTCCACCTGAAGTGTCTCCTGGGGAATTAAGCTTCTACATCTTAGAGCTCATAAACTATTTATTTAACATTCTGCAAGCTTGAATTCTTTGTGGCAGGTATTGAGAAAAGCAAGGGTCATTCCCAAGGTGACAACAGTGAAAGTTGTAGCCTACAATAAGTCCTGCTAGAGGCACCTAGATTTGTCTGACCATTTAGAAATTTTGAGCTGTAAAGTCAAATAATCATGGTCTGTATTGATTTATCTTCTTGTCTTCCTCCAAAATTGACTCAGGAATGCAATAGAATCTATAGAAGTGTTACCTGTGCATTTTGGAACTTATAATGTTGAGGTGAAAAAGAAGAGCCAGGAAAAGACAACAGGCTTCCATTTTGTTTTGTAGATGCTGGAGTCATTGACAATTTTGGCACTCAGCCAACAATTCAGCCAAAGCTGTTGGCAGCTTTCATTTTGTTCTTAAGAGTTATCTTAAGAACATGCTGTCTTCTTCCTGAGCCTTTGGTGGTTCATCTCTAAGATAATGCAGAAGGAATGCATGGTTAATTCCTTTAAAATATTTATTTGTAATTATGTGTATGTTAATGTGTCTCTGTGTAGGCGTGTGCTTGTGTGTGCAACTGTCCGTGAAGAACAAAAGCATCAGACTCTTAGTGGATCAGTGCTATGCAGTAATGAACCATGGCTGTGGATGCTAGGAACTAAACTTGGAAGATATTATTCTTTTGGAAGAATAATATCTGCTCTTGACCACTGAACCTATCTTCAGGTCTCAGTATATTGTTTTCAAAGAACTAACTATATAATATAATATCACAAACTTACAATTGATGAATTCATAACAGTTATATGCTATAATTAACAGGTGCATCTTCAGGTATAATAAACTTCTCATATCTATAATATAAATCTACCCCTCATTTTCTCTCTCACAATAATAATTACCGCCACCAAGTTATCCAGTCCCAAGAACTGATAGCTACCCCAAGTTTGATTAATGCTCAGGCTACATAGAGATTATTTCTTTAATATAATGATTCCCTATTGAGAGACTTATCACTTGAGCTACTATAATATCATCTCCAATGGGCCTCTGACTCACACCTGTATTAATATAATTCTCCTTCCACACATTTGTCCAATGAATAATTTAAAACAAATATCCAATACTCTGTCAGCTCTGTTGAAAATTCTTCAATGATTCCCCATGGTTTTATGAAGAAAAATTTCAACTCCCTTCCTTAATATTAGGAGCCATTATAATTTGGAAGATTTAGTGGGTATCATAGCAAACAAGGATCAAGAAACATCTTTCACCACTCCTCACTCACTCACTCATACTCATGAGTAAGCTTCTAGGTAGATGACATGATTTGCGTTTCACTGAAAGCAGTGTATGGATGCACATCTCCCTTTCAATCATTTGCCCTCTTATTTAAAAATGCTTGTTCGAGGCTGAAGAAGCGTCTGAGCAGTGGAGAGCACTGACTGCTTTCACAGAGGAACCTGGTTCAATTCTTAACATGTACATGGCAGTGCACAACCACAATTACAGTTCTAAGATATCTGATGCCCTCTTCTGGCCTCTATGGGCACCAAATACATATGTGCTTCACATACATCTCCAGTTAAAATGCATACCACACACATTTTGAAAATATAATAAAATGACAAACTTAAAATTATTTCTCCCCATCCCTTACTTCCTATGACCAGCCATATTTTTACCTTTTAATTAAAAGTTATCACAAATATCTTACTTTTCCAAAGCATCCCCTTCTGTGATGCCCTGCTTCCAGATCTTCATGTACCTCCTCTGTTTTGATGTCTTCCTATATTCAAAAAGTTTGCTTCTGCTACAGAAGTCACTGAAGATGACTATCATTCTTAACAATTTGTTGTTTAACATGTTTTTCAATAGTGTTATTAAAAATTATGTCTATGCTTTTATAATGTCAATGACTAGAAATATATTATGGAAGACAGAAGGTGTGTAGCAAATATTTAGGATCAAGAAGAGAGTGGGAGTGGTGGCTCAATGTGTGTAAGAGTAGGGTCCTGAATTTTAATCTTTGTACCACTCGAGTGTCTTCACTTTTTATGTGTAGTCTTAATTATTTAAGAGTCTGAAATTGAGAAATGTGACAAAAAGGAAGATGCTGGAAAATTTTTTGAAAGAGTGGAATTTTCTGAGCTCATTAAATTCTGAACCTGCCATAACTATAATTGAAGAGATCAACTTTTATGTTATGAGTCACGTGGTCACTCCCTGGTGACACTGAATTTCAGTGACTAATAAGTGTTGATTTGTGTGTTTGTAGCTCCTCTGGGGTACCACAATGAATGGCTGGTGATGCCCCAGAATCAATGTGATCCCAGGAATATGAACATATGGAAAACCAATCTATTCAAAGACCCCACAGTTCCATCAGAGTGCTGATCTGCTTTTCTGAGCCATTGATATGTTTCAATAACAATGAAACAGTTGAATTTTAGAAACATCTTTATTAGAAAAAGTCAAGGTGCTATGATACTAAAGCCCAGATTGCAAGGATTTCTTCCAAGTCCCTAGGACGTTGGACCATATTTGCATGGGTCTGTGATTTGGCAGAATGCCAAACTACACTACTGCAAAGGCTCTGTTCGCATTTCTTCTTGAAACCATATTTTCTGCATTGACTAACTGGCAGTTTTGGATTGCCTCAGGCTGATAATGGGTGACTGAGCTGTTAGACCAGATGGCATTTATTTATTTATTTTACAAAGTGAAGGGAGGGGAAGAAAGCATGATGCAAATTGGAAAGTCCATTTTTAGTTATAGAACAGAAAAATAAAGGAGAAAAAGAAATTGATTTTAAGAAGTTCCAGATGTTATATGCTTTTTATTTGCAAAGCCACGTCAAAAGGAGTGTGCCATTACAAATAGAAAAAGGAAGAGAGAGAAGTAAGGAACCACACAATCAACAGGATGGTGTTTAGTTGAATTTGCTTGTTACAGCTTGCATTCATAGTGAATAAGGACATTTTTCTTTAAAAATCGAGAAAAAAATCACACCATTTACATATGAATAATTACCTTCATACTGTGTCTACATGAGGCAAACAGAACTGCTTCAGCTGCTGAAGTTCCACAGTGTTGTGTCTTAATCACGAAGCCCACCTTGCTTGTTCCAGGAGCCATCTGCGAGGCTCTATTGTGTTCTGCTTTCTTCAGCTGTTTCCTTTGGTCCAAAGCAGGACTTTAATTAGCATCCATTAACACACTGCCAAGAGCATCTTCCATCAGCCTTTTATATCGCTTTAGATGGAAAAGAAATTATGATTCCTGAAATGAATTGTGTCTTGTCTGTGTGCCAGGATTCTGCAGACATCACAATCTCGTATGCTGACTCTCTTCTTTGGGTCTCTAAAGCTTTGATTTGCAATATTCTAACGAATTGGCAGACTTGCTATAGTGAACTGATTTAGGGATCAGGGATCACATTGCTATTCTTAACATCTAGGATTACAGGTTTCTGTCCTATTCCATATCGACACCTATCAGGTATCTCAATTGGTTCTTCTAGAAATGTTTTATTTGTATGTATGTGTACTTGTTTATATGTGTACATGTGTACAAGTGCCCACGGTGTAGCATGTCCTCTTAGCTGCTGAATTACCTCTGAAGTTCCTCTCAATTGGTTCTTGAAAGAAAAGCTATCAGCTTTCCTAGACCTCATATAGTCAGTCTTAGATATGGTGTTTCCAATGACTTTCTATGGGAAGACATTGATTCCAATAGTTTGTCATATTGAGGAATAAGTCTAGCTTTCCAGTATGGGTCTTTGTAACGTATCAGTTCCAATGTTTTTACCTGCCTTATGGCTCTGGTAAAGTGATTTTCTATTTCTTGCTTCAGTTTCTTTGACAGAAGACTGATATATGCTATCTTATGATTATTCTGTTTGCCAAATTTTTGAAAAGCAACATGAAAATCCCTAACAAATCAGGAAGCTAAATTTGGTATTCTGAGCTCATTCCTATTTTGCCCATAGCATTTGGAGGACTTATAGCTAACTGGCAGTTTGTGTTTGTTTTATTTCTAGATACTATTCTCTATGAGAGTGGTAAGGATCAAGTTGATGTGTGTGTGTGTGTATGTGTGTGTGTGTGTATGCAGTGTGTATGGTGTGTGTATGTGTGTGTGGTGTGATGTGTGTGTGGTGTGTGTGTGTGTGTGTGTGTGTGTGTGTGTGTGTGAAATACATAACTCGGTGACCAAAATATGAGCAATAACAACAAAAAAGTAATAGGAATTTGACCTGGGCCAACAGCAACACTCAGTCCTAAGGGAGATATCTTTGTGAAGGCACTTCTCTCTAGGTTCAGGGATCTATGTGGAAGAAGACGAAGAAAGATTCTAAGAGCCAGAGGTAATGAATAACTCCAAGGAAACAGACATCTCCTGATGCATCAAGGCTAATACACATATGAACTCAACAGAGACCATGACAGACAGTAAGCTTAATACTTTCACAAGTTCAAGCCAGACAAAATCCCAGCATAGAAAAGAGTACTGGAAACGAAGTACTGTCCATAACCAACATAATTGATACCTTCTGGGAGATGGAAAATAATTTATGTTCAATGGAGTGATACTACATATATCAGCCACACTTCAGGGCAGGCCTTGTGCTTAGGAGCCTTGTTAGGCCCCATTTTGGCCCTGGTTTGGGCCTTGTGGAGAAACCCAAGCCTGACTTGAGTTTCTGTGGCCTTGTGGGAGAACCTAAGCCTGGCTCGAGTTTTGAGACCTATCTCAGTCACTTCTGTATTGGGGTGACTCAGCAAGACCTTTTTGGCCCTGCCTCTGCCCCGCCATTGCTAATGTAGAGCTTTGCCATTGACCCTGTCAGTCACCCCACACCCTCTGTCATCCTTCCCTATCTCCTAAGTCATCTCACCCCACCAAAATTCCCCCTCCCTATGCTCCGAGTTTGTATGAGTGAGAGGCTGATGCAGTAAAGTTGAGTTTCTCCTTTGACCAGACTCCTGCCCAGTGTGTTTCTTTTGGGCCTTCGACACTCACCATCCTGCTCAGCCCTGGAGAGAGACCCAGCTGGACCGAGACCACTCTTCTCTCTTCTGGACCTGCCAGAAAGAAGCCAACAGAGCAGTCCATGTTATTTGAGTGCTGTTTTGGGTTTCGATTCGGTGCTTTTTGTTTCTGATTTTGAAAGAGAACATGAAGTCTAGTGCACAGTTAATGGACAGTATCTGGGAGAAGTTGGGGAAAGTAAAAATGTGAACTAAATATTCTGTATATATTTTTAAAAATAAAAATATAAAATATTATTTTAAAAAAGAATGAATCTTTAAGCTATATGTGCTACAGTTTATTATATATATATATATATATATATATATATATATATATATATATCACGTATATAGAAAAACCTAAACTGAGGGCTTTGAAAATGATATTGCTAAAAGCAGAGTCATTGCATGGGCTTGTAAATTTCCAGTAAATTCCTAAAAGCAGAAAAAAAAGCTTCATACTTCTACATTCTAAGCTATTACTTTTTTGTTAATTAATTATTTATTTATTCTGTATGTGCGTGTGTGTCTGTGTGTGTTTCTATGTGTGTCTCTGTGTGTGTGTGTATGTGTATGTCTGTGACTTTCTAAAGACAGATTTTTTTTCTGTGTAACTTTGGCTCTCATGAAATGCACTCTGTAGACAAGGCTGGCCTTTAACTCAGATATTCAAATGACTCTACCTCCCAAGTGCTAGGATTAATGCCATGTACCACCACTATCTGGATGTTATTTTAATTTCATGTGCATAAATTTTTTTCTAGCATTTGTGTCTGTGTATCATGGAAGGCAGATAAGAATAACATCATCATTGGAATTGAAGCTACAGATGATTGAATCATCTGATATGAGTGCATGTGAGCATACACACACAGACATAAACACACATGTAAATACATATATGTGTATATGTATACATCTATCTATCTATCTATATATATATATATATAGAGAGAGAGAGAGAGAGAGAGAGAGAGAGTCTATAATCATCTGCTCAGGGGTGGCACTGTGTACAGAGGGCTGAACCCTCCAATATCAATCATTAATCAATACAATACCACACAGATTTTCCTATAGGCTACTTTCATGGAAAATTCTCATATTTTAATTCCCTCTTCCCATGTGACTTCAGTGTGTGTGAAGCTGACAAAAACTAGCAAGCATGCAATCAAATAAACAAAACAAAACACAAAATAGCATATAGACTGAATGTTTATATTTCCTTTAAGGTCATATGTTGATCATATAATTTTGATTTGGTCACCAGGGTGGACTTTTTAAGATGGGTTCAAGTTCTTTGAGAGGAGGGCTCCTAATGTCTTTTGTGCTTCTTCATGTCCAGGCACCATGAGATCTATCAACTGTAAACCAGGAGGTGGACCTTCTCACAACATCAAGTGAGCTGAAGTCTTTTAGTGTTTCTTTCTAAGTTTCTGAATCTGTGAGAATGAAATGGTTCCTGTTCAATCCACTCTCATTCTATAGTCAGTTTGTTATTGTAGTCTAAATGACATGTAAGATGAATATCAAGTCTCACATAAGACAATGCTATATGTAACGTGGGCTTAAACTGATTTCACCTGAGGTTTAAGGAAAAAAAATCTACAGCTGAGACATGGACTAGTCGTCTGTATTTCAATGATTAACAGTTCACACCTCAGATTATAGGTTGTATAATGTTTTGCCCTGTTATTGGGAATTAACTGATGTATTTCTGGAATGTCTACAATTTTTTTGTTTTGTTTTGTTCTTGTAGAACCAGAAACTAAACCAAGTACCTTCATAAATGGGTGAATACTGTACACCTAAACTACATTCACTGGAACATTTGACAGAAGAGACCTCTATCTATTCCTGGTTAGTCTTGTGTTCATGGATCCCCCAACATCTGCCTCCTCATTGGGACTGTGCATGCATCTTTACTGTAAGCTGCAAAATGGGTTAAGTGAGAAAACAAACCTTATTAGCAATCAACTTCAGGTACTGATACAACACCAATTATCAGTATGTATTATTTCTAAGTTATGGTAATAACAACATTTTAAAATAGTTCATGATGTATTTGACTAAAGCTCTTTATGTGGATCTCTAATACACTAGTACCTTGGGAGGACGCTGATGGGAGTGGTACACTCAGCACTGAATTTCCTGGTTAGGCTTGTGATGTCTATTCGATTAGGTTCCCAGGTTGCCCAAACCATATACAGACTGTAGGACAAAGATCCTTAAAA